>NC_134037.1:160317116-160637473 GCF_965140245.1 Athene noctua
TGGATCTCCCAGATCTAAAACTGCATTCTGTCTAGTATAATAGGAATGAGTTCTATCTCAGATAATTTAATTACAGTTATGATGACTTACAATTCCATGGAGCTGTCCATAAGTACAGTATACAACTGTTTTGACATCCGTATATATTTTTCTACTCATCTATGGGTTTTTTAACAGTAATATATATATATATATATATATATATATGAGAAATAACACAATATGTAATGGTATTAATAGTTATAATGAGAGTTATTTAGAATGCCCTCAGTATTACAGCCTAAAGATATTTTAGGGATGAGTCAAACTGTCTCCAGTGTAAATCAGGAACCAAATGGCAGAAGAACTGGCTTTTAAGGACTGGAAAATTTGACATATCTGAAAAGTGCTTCAAGGCCTGAACGGTGTGAATAACATTTAGCTTGCAGCTGTTATGAATCCAGTTGGACCGGCAACACGTTGAGCGCTAGTGTTACCACCCTTTTCCCTTCTGATCTAATTTTTTTAACATCTGATGGATATCATTATAATGGGCCCCTCAAGACAGTTCTGTTTTCACTTAATCAAGCAAAAGCAGTCAAATGTTTCTCAGTGGATCCCAGTTATGCATTACCACCTATCTTCATGTTTTTGAGGCATTACTGAAGTTCAGAAATTCCCATCACATTCACATCCCAGAAAGGTTACATAGAGGGTTGAGTCTAGACTTCTGTGAACTGTTGCAAATAAAAGCTGTAGTTGTAATTGTACATCAAGGAGATCCACCATCTTCTACATCTAATGTGGTAGCAACTCTCTCTGGCTGATAGCAAGGACTGTGGTCTCTCCAGTATGCTTCATTCTACTAATTAAAGTGGATAAAAAAGGCAAGTACATATCCAACTCTTCTCCCCACCTTCTGGTGTAAGAAACACCATTATGACAAGTGTCATCTCCTTGTCTGTGTGGGCTCAACTCAATGATGACTCTTCAAGGAGCTCTGAAGAGCCTCAAGATGGCACCTAGAATGGCAGTAGACACCTTGATATTTGACTCATCCAGGCATCCAGAGACTAGGCTAGCATATGTCTCAGGCCATTGAAATGCAGGCATCAGATAGAAATGTTTGCTCATGCATTTAATCTTGGTTTTAGTTGTTACTCAATTTTGAATCTTTACTTGCAACCCTTATATACTATTTGGATAATAATAATAATATGAATACATCTAAACAGTAGCTGAATTTTAAAGGCAGGCAGGCTAAATCTTAATAAAAACTGATTTTTCCTCTTTCTATACAATTATATTTCTGAATATATGTCTTGGACTATGCTTCTTATAGTGAATGATGCAGAATGACAGCTGGTAAAAATTAACTGCTTAGAAAAAGCCCTTATATTATAATCTATGCACAATATAAAGACTGTTACAATGGGTCTTGGATGAGGTTGATATTTCAGTGTCCAAATTATTATGGTTTGTTAACAACGTTCTTCCAAGTAAGAGTAAGAGATGTTTTTGCTCAAATGCAACAAAACAAAATAAAATAACAAAATATCATGAGATTAAGAAAAGGTATGTAGATAAATACACATCATTCAATGGGAATGTCATCATAGTGGACAGTAAAAGATACCTTAGGGAAAGAGTACAGTTTTAGATAACCTAAACGTAAGACAGTACGGGCTCATCAGAATACGGGCTTAAATTAGTTTTGCTACTTTCACATCTGTGAGTTTTTTAGTGCAGGTGAGGGGGGCTATTCTGGAAAAAAAAAAAACAATGAAAAACCCCAAACATCCTTAATGGCACTTTTGAACCATAAAAATCAAATCTTTAAAGAGTATGATTGTGATTATTATGTGATGTGGTTACATAATGACATATATCATGTAAAAAATTTTGTAAATTTAAATTAAAATTACTTTTAGGATCAAGGAGACCGTACAGGGCAAACTTCGTCTGAGAATATAAATTGTCATTTATTACATCTGTGAGATAAGGGTACTCTTTCTCACTTGCTATTTTGCAGAAGCACATCAGGGTTCCTTAGTCTTTCATCTTTTTTAAAAATGAAATTTCTTAGTGACTGAAAGGGTTCTGACATACATTATATTTATTGTAATTTGTCCTGAATTCATGGTGACTATCTGAAATATTCCCAATGCTATCATTTTCTCATAAATATCTTCTTCCATATTCTTAACTGTGACTCACCACAGATACTGAAAGACCGAGTAAGGAGTGCTGAATGAATTGCTCTTTCATTACAGGAACAAAAATAAGGATACAATAGTAGTTTCAAATACATGAATGTTAAGAAAAAAGGATTTCTTTTTTAGAGAGAAGTTTCCAGGACATATATTGAATCAGGCTTCTAAATTAAGGACTTTCCTTCAAAAAGGAAATGATTCTTGCATAACTAAACTGTGATTTAATGAACTATAACTAGCCAGCTCTAATTGTAGGTAAAAAAATTCATATTTTCCTCTGGAAACAAGGAGAATCTTATTAGACTTTCTACTCATACAAAATGCCTCATAAGGCATCTAGATCTGTGTGAAAACTCCTGAACATTGGTCTATACCAGAAAAGTAAACTATTGAACAGATGTTGCAGTTGTAATTATTTTTTACAGCGGAGCTCTAGTGATGTTCTAACAATCTGATACCATTCTAAAATATATTTTATTTACTACATCTTCAAAATAAAAGACGAAGGAAGACAGAGCTACTGCTTCCCCCTCCCCCAAATAGTAACTTTGTATGAAAATCAAGATCCCCTGGTATTTCTTCCTTTCATCATGACAAATTATACTTTTCTGTGTATAGAGCTTTATTTGCCATAATTTTTATTGCTATATCAAGAAGGGATATTAACTTTTTTAAAAAAACAAGGACATAGAATTTTCAGTCAGCTCCATAGATATAGTTCTTCTTTCTATAAAATAAATTCTAATTTCTCTGGTGGTTTTCAAAAAAATTTATGTAATTTGTCAAATCACTTTGCTATGGAGATCTCTTTGTTTTTAAAACATTTTTTCCCAGACTGTGTTTCTATTAAATCTTGTCCTAAAACAAAAAAGATTTTTCATTTTTTTATATTCTTTTATCATGCTCATCATTCCAGAACCCAAGAAAAGAGATTTCCTTCTGCCAAAGACATTCAGCGTTAGAGAACTCAGTCTACAGATCTTTTCTAACATATTTGTTGATGAGTTCAAGTTCTAATGAGTACCTTTTAGTAAGTTATCATTTTATAAATATGCTACTTTTTATACTTAGAAATATTTAGAAAACCATTTAAGATAGGTGTTGTTTATTCTCAAACAAATGAATAATCTCAGACAACAGACAGCTTGAAATCAAGATAGGTCAGTAAAAAAGAATAAAGAAAAGCCACATTGACATTATGTAGAGGAAGCCAGAAACTCATCAGGGCTGGAGCCAAAACATTCTTATGAATAAAGTATCTAAACACATTTACAGCCAGTGATAAAATTTGTTCTATGTACTGCAACCAATTCAGCTTTCTATTCCTTAAATGCTTGTCTTGATAAAAAAAATATACAAAAAAGTTATTCCTGGCTGTATAAGGGCTTTTATAGACATTCAACAATTAATTTTTGAAAGAATACCCTTAATGGACTAATTCTACAATAAGAAAGACCAATTTGGCCAAATTGTCAGATAATTTGATAAATTGCAGTTATTAGAGAAAGCAGAGAATACTACATGCATTTGCATTCAATATGTTTCCTCTATATTTGAGGGGAATTATAATGAAACAGTCATTTATTTCAGCATCACTTAAAGAAAGGTCTGAAGTTTTTGGTGGGTAGTCCTTCTAAATTCAGCTCAGAATCAATGATGAGAAGCCTAACTTAAGGACAACCCCCTCAGCAAATCAAGGACTGTGTTACTGTCCTAGTTAATTTCTAAATTATCAAATGCAATACAAGTAATTTCAGTTTAGGCAATAATTAAATATTTACAATAAGCACAGACACTTTATCATATATATCCACGTATCAGAATAAAATCTGAAGGTGTGGTCACTGTCAATGAAAGCTGAATTCAAGCATTTTGACAAAGCTATAAGAAAAAAAATGCAAATCTGTTTAGACTCAGAAAACCTGACTGATGTGTTAGAACAAAAATATTGCACATTTCTATCACCAGAAAATGGATTTTTCTGGTGACACAACATCTTACATTTTAACTGCAACCTGTTGTTTCTGAGAAAGCAGACTAAACAAGATCCTATTCACAGTGTAGATCACATTCAGTACAAAAACTGTACAGGAGAATGATTTAGACAGAGGATCTGATAGATCACATTCAAAGTCATCATAGTAAGACGTAGGAACAAGATCCTTCTTATTTCAGAGAAAAACTACTGCCAGAAACTTCGGTGCTAAACGATGTCTTAAAATCAGATATTTATGAATTCGCTATATAAGTTCTGTGGCCTGATGTTTCATTTTGCACAATTACAAGACATTTATTTGCTTTTGAAAAAGTGGTTATGGAAATTTTTGAGAATAGCTTCTGAGGTTTTGTAGAATTGCTTGCATCAATTTGTTGTCCAAAATGTTAAATCAGTGAAGTTGTTTTAAAGATGACTCACATCTTTGGAGAAAATATATAATGGGCCAAATCATCCTTGGTGCAACTCCAGTCAATTTAATGAAGTTACATGAGGATTGATTTTTGTTAATCTTGGATAAAACTATTCAGCTACATTAAATTTTAGCTCCAAAATAATAAAAGGAAAAGGATAAAATTATGGCTTGGATTCTTGGGGCCCACAGGCCTGATTCCTCAGTGACATCATGAGCTCATCTGTACACTTGGTTCACAGAAATTAAATAAATTGACTTCAACTTATTCCCTTGCATCAAACAGTGCAGTGGAACTCTCCACTGCATGTTCTTGTTCTCTCAGTGATGACCAGCTTTAGAGACTGGTCCCCGCTGTGGGAAGAGGATCCAAAACATGTCTGGTTCTTTTGGGAAGGAGGGGGCAGTTATCATAGGAAGGTGACAGAACATCTGTCTGAGTGAGACTTACATGTTTCTGAGTGCTTATATGTATGCTGTAGGGTGTGATGGTTGCCCATCATCAGCTTGCACAGCGTTAGGAAAAAACTAGTCTTGCTCTGGTGGCAACAGCTCACTGAGGAACTTCAGCTTTTCACCAGACCAAACACTTTTAAAGTCATGAAAAATAATTAACTTTTAGCATTAAGGAAGACACTTTGTCCTTTATGCAAAATAAAGCTTTTGCTCCTCAGCCATACTTCCAGAAATCCACCTGATGGACTGAATCACTCCTTAGAGGGTTCTTCCCACAAAGAAAGTTCCAACCTGTATGATAGAGCAGTTTGAAGATGCTCTACAGCAAGAGATTGCCCTGCTGGACACAGTGGCTAGTTGAGGCCCAGCATCACACACCCAACAGGGTCTGGCACCTGGAGAACTGAGTCCAGGGAAACTTCTTTCAAACTCTTGTCAGGTGGCAATTACCCTAGGTCCAGAAATGTGAAGATCTGAAGCCTCCCTAACCTCCACCTAATGGTTGCAGACATTCAATTTACACACTTCAGTAGTAACACCTTAAAAGAGTATACTTCTTTCTTTCTTTACAATCTACCATGTAGATTGACAGACCAAGATAAAATGATTGCTGTGATATATTGTTGGGAGATAATGGACATGTGAGCAATCCTACACACGTGCACGCTCGGCAAGGACATAGAACAAAGAACTCAGCAACCAACTCCAGGAGATGGGTTGGGCGGAGATAGACATTTGAGTGATCCAATCGGGAGAAGGCTTGAAGCGTGTGGACAAAGCTAACTGTCCAGTCATAAGGATTGCACCATGTACCGTTTGCGTGCACAGGAGAAACCTATAAAAGGGCTTGCTTACCTTCAATAAATTGGCATTGCTTGATCATACTGGTCGTGTGCGTGTCCATATCTCCCGCAATATATCTGATAGAAAATAGGATGAGGTTATAGAAATATGGAAATGAGGGTATTTACTAAAGCAAATCACACTGCAGCCTTTCACACAGACTTTAATCATCCCATATAGCAGGCCAAACCTGAAATATTTACAACAGTCCTTAACATTTCAGACATCCTCACTGGGTTGCTTCCCTGGCTTAATTTGAGCAGTGATTTTCTTATCCTTTTTTTTTCCTCACCATTCACAAGCCCACCCAGGCAGCATGTATTTCATCCAGACAGGAAATATTCCATTGTGTGGGCCAGATGACTTGGAAATGATTCACTTGTACCTGAATTCAAAACTTCTGGCGTAGACCTACGGTACTTTTTAGTCTGCAGTCATTCTTGCCTCAGACTTCTGTGTTCAGTGCAAATAAGCTGCTAGAGCAATCCTTGCAAAAGTTCAGTGGCTTCAAACTAACTTGGATCTAAAAGTTTTGTCTGGAATTTATGAAGAGGAAACAGAGAAAAAATCTTTTAGGGGGGCAAAAACAAAACTCACAAAAAGGCTACATTTCATACAGTTGCCAACCTGGAAGAGAAACCCCCTAGGCTGTAGGGTGATTTGAAGTCCAGTATCTTAACTCACCCCATAATGTGTATATAAGATTACACTATTTTCCTAGCTATCTCTTTCCTGGTTTATTTAGTATTATAGAGTGTGACTGTTCAGCACAAGTGGCGGAAATAAGATAAACACAACCTTCACTTTTGTTATCTATCTTGTTATTAATGTATGCAATGAAGGCACCTGTAAGAAATCTATATCCTGCCTGGATACAAGTAGGAAATTATTTTTCCATTGCATTAAAATATTTGAGAACACTCCCTCTCTCCTCTCATCTGATACTATTTTGCATCATGTTCAGAAAAAATCCCTCAGAACTGGAATGTAACAAAAAGATAAAAGTAAAGGATAAAAATCTTCTGTACCCCTTAGTGACCCAATGCTTGTAGTATTATATCGTTACCCATGCAGTTCTCCAAGTAGAAGACTCTCAATCTCATATCTCTCTAGGTCATATTGTTAGTGTTTTTCTGCATCAATAGACATATCATGTATTTAGACATAATATTTTGAACCTAAGAAACTGAGGGAAATTCTACAGTCTTTTGGTAGGCTCATATACTAAGAAACAAGATAGCACTGTCTGTACCAAACTTTTTTCGCTCTTATTAGTTACTTGAGCTAACTAGTTTATGGACCTCTCTTCAGCAACCTGAGCTGATGTTCCCTACAGAAGTACCCTAAATCCTTCCTATTCTTCATTCTAGGTGATTCTGAGCACTTTTTTAACAACTCCAGAAATGTCAGTAAAAGACCACTGACCAAACAAGGTTATCACCTTACAGGACTGAATACATTACACAGAATGAACTAATCCTTCTACATGGATCATTAAAGTTGCATGAGTTCATACTAAAGATAGCCATCAGGTGGAAGATTAGTACTAGCAAATGGTACAGAATTACAGAGTACAAATATGGAGCATCACCCTTTACCCCTGTTTTCATTTTCCAATGTTATTTTGCAAAGCAGTTTGAAAGGAGCTGAGGTCAAGATGAAATCGGAGAGCCTGTGATAAACCACAGGGCCAATACATGCTTCTTCACTACTTTCTTGGCTGGTACTCACCAAGCAAACACACAGCATTAAGAAGGACAGCTGAAAGCAGAGGCAATTGCAGGGCTCATGAGAAAAATCTTTATATCTAATGCCATGCAAACTCTGAAAGGCAGAAACAGGATCCTCTCTGCAGAGCTATTACAGGTTCATCAGAGAGGAATGAATGGAAAGAGTGTCTCTAGGGAGGGACAAATAAACGTCTAGGCTCAGGCAGATGAGATGGTTTCCTAAGGATTTGTGGATATACCCAAACTAATTGTATAAACAATCACAACTGTGCTCCTGTGGAATAGCAAACAAAAAAGTAGGAGAGTTCCAGTCGAAATGTGGGCACATTATACTAGGCTTCAGACAGCTAGAAACAGACAGTAAGAAGCTATCTATGTCTCAGGGATTTTATGATTCAAAGACATAAGACAGATATGCAGTGACAAAAGCAGATGGAGTTAATTAGCTTCACACTCCAAATCCATGCTGGGTCAGAAACAGGAATTAGTCTTGAGTCCAAGTATAATGCCAATGCACTCTACTACACTGCCTTTCTTACTGATGCAGAAATAGGAGAGAAATACTATGTTGACTTCTTTTTTTTTTTTTTTTTTTATTATGACAATTGTTTTAATATCAACTGGTGACAAGAGATTGTATTGTGATTCAGGAACTGAACTCTAGGAGAACCTTCACCCTAATTTTTGTGCACTTCAGCAAAAAATGCACAATGAAAAAATTAAATAAATAAAACTTATGTGTCTAAATCCCTCACAAACTGGAAAAGCAAATAATAATTTCCACCTTCAAGGAATATTTTTAAAGTCCTTGTAAGAATACTCTGTTTTTGAAAGCATCTGTCATGAAGTACCTGACAATTTTTTAATAGGAAGAAAATACTTTAAAAATGCTAAGATTTTGTATTGTTGGAATGACTGAGAAGAGTTGGGTGCAGATATGGACAAAACAACACAATCGAGAAGCAGAGGGCCATGGGATCTGCCATTTAGAACAGACACCAGATTTACTGTGGAGGAAATAAAAAGCATAAACAACTTTTCCACTGTGTCTTGAAAAAATGGGTGAGGATCAGCAATCTAGCTAACTAAATTTTTCAAAATAGTTTACCAGCATTTTCTAGAAACACACTAAGATACCAAAATTGGTCTGACTAACAAGGAATTCTTCATGGGAAGTTATACTAAATACAATGAGAATTGTTTGTTTACAGCTGAGACTATGTAGTACTTGAAGTAAAAGCTAGTGGAAAAATATCTCAGATTAACATCTGCTAGTTGCATAGCAAACTTTCCAATATTCTCCTTCCTATGTCATTGCTTCTACATCAGAATTCCTTTATCCTGATTTTGGAAAATTACCTTCTATCTTTCTTTCCCAGGTCTCTTTACTTTCACTTGTTATTGTTGTGGAAGAAAAGTGAAACTTTTGAACTACTCCTTTTGTCTTGAAGATTTGAACTTGTGCTTGTTTACTCATAGATCTTGTTTAGATACAACTAGATAGAAAAAAAGAGGCTGATGTCCTCTTTCAGCAATGGATCTCATTTCTAGCACAGACCAGAACAATGCCTCAGTCTCCTCTTATATTCCACATGCTTCTTCACATAGTCTGTGTATTATTTTACCCCTAACTTTTTATCTGTTTCCAATCTTTACACAGTTTGGATTCTTTTACATCCTAAATTTGACAAGAAAAGGAAAAAATGATTTAAATATTAAAACTGAAATGCATTATGGTCACACTTTAAAGTCTTTGCATAGATTGATCTATCCACTTTCCATTCCTGCTGTCGCATACAGGAAGAACTGTGCCTCAAAGCTATAGGACAAGCAGACCAGTGAACTAAGCTCCCCTGACACTTGCCCACCAGTAAAACTCTAAAGTGTTGTTAAGATTGAAAAGGACAAACTGACTGAGAAATAAATGTGTCACAGGAGTCAGATGAGAAAGATGAACAGTTACGAGACAAAAACCAGCAATATTTATTTTTCAAAGATTTTTCTCTATGGGACTAAATCAGGTTATAGGGATCTGTACTGAGTTTCTGCCTCATCAGGCAACCTCTGGTGTGCTTTTGATGAGTAAATATGAACTCTGGGTTTCTGCCATGTGATCTGTAAAAGGGAATCCTAATTTTGATGGCCATTATTTCCTGTCAAAAAACCCCGAACTAACAGAACTCCAGACCTATTATTTAGGATGTGTTCAAAGGGTGATCCCATAAATCTCAAAACAAAAGCTGAAAACACAAGCACTACATGAAGAAAAGAAATGTCAAACAGAAGGGAAGCACTTTCTCAAGGTCAGAAAGCCAACAACAGGTGGAGCCAGAGTGTGAGCTTGGCCATTGTGGCTCCAAACCATTGGTCAACACTGCCCCTAGCCTGAGGATTTAGCGTGCCAGAAAGGAGACTGCACATCCCTGCTGCACAGCTGTCAGTGATTAAGGGTGGTACAGGGAAAGGAGACCCAGGCTTTCACCTCCAGGAGCTGTTATTACAAAATTTCTCTGTGATGGAATCTTCCATTCTTTGACATGTACAATGGTTAGAAGTCACAGTTTCGCCACAGAGTACGGGTCTACTCAAATACCAGGAAAAGGTCAGAGAGTCTCTTACTCACAAAAGTTCTGGAAAAGGTGTTTCATTGTTTCAGTGTTTGAACCAAATAAAAAATTTCCATTTGGCTAAAATCTGGCTGAATATTATCAAGGGATTATAAATATTATACTTTAAAATTATATGTCCAGCTGCTGCTTGCCAATTATAAATCTAGGTTTTAGTGCTGGCTTTGAAAAATATATTTTCTGGGTGGCTAACATGCCCTCCCAAACTTCTGTCTGTGGAGCAAACACAAAGAGGCCATCACAAAAGCTTTTGCTGTCAGCTATTACATAGACTGAGAATATTTGTTTTAGTTCCAAATTTGTGTAGCTAGTAAAGTAAATATGAATCTCATGTATACTTACTTTGTTTTCCTGATTGCAGGAACCAGTCAACCATAGTGTAGAGGAGGAAATCTACTGTGTCAGTTGGCTGATGTGTAGTAAAAACCAAAACTGTATTTAAGAACACCTTGTACTGACTTAGTTTTCCATGCAAGATACATGAGAACTGGCAAGAGTGTACCAAAATATCTACTTGCTATATTGTAGGTTAAAATCAGTTCATTTTGATGTAATCATTTTGTTCCTCTAAAAAACTGTTATACTGGTTTATCAATTACAGACTAAAGGTATCTGAATTTACTGTATAAAAATCCACCTAAGTATTTCCTTTTGCATTTGGTTCCTTCTTTGGTTCACTTTTGATGACAGACTGATGGGAAGGAGAAAAACAAATCCAAAGGGTCTTTAAAACAGACTGTTCTGATTATGGATGTGCTTGTGACTAAGGTACATGTCTGAAATTCAGTTTCTGGTACAGTTCTTGGCTTTGCTACATAATTCCTCCATAGAGTTCTATAGTTCATAGAATTTATCTCAGTTTCTTAATCTGAAAAATGAAGGTAATCTTTATTTTACTGTGATTTTGTCAGGATAGCTTTACTTATAGTTGTAGGCATCACACACACCCCTAGATGAAAAGCAGTATCCCTAGTCCTATCACCGTGTGGAATGTTCTTACTCTCAGCAATGTTTATGTTAAATTTTTAAGAAATTCTTCTCAAATTCCTGTAAATCTTGCACTGATTATGGACATCCCATCTAATATGGAAACTGAACCAAACTGCTTGGTTTATGATGTTTAATCAGATAACAGGCAGAAACAACATATTGCAATAAACTAAACCCCAGAATTCTGGCAAATATTTGAAATAACACATGAATTGAGAAAATACAACCATTTGTAACCAGATGGCAAACAAAACCAAGAGAAAGACATCCCGTAATGAGTATTACCTCAGCAAAACTGTTATCTTCAGCAGCAGGCCAGCTGTGTTGCATATTGCTGCAGGGGACCTCAGGGCTGAGCTCCAACTCTGGGATGAATAATATTGTCCTAGGCTTGGAAATATACTCCTAATAAGTAAAAGTTTCTGTACTCTTAACAGATCTCTTCGTTCTTTTGAAAGCACATAGACATTTTGAGATTGAGTTTGTACTCTATATCAGCCACTCAGGCCCACTTACTTTGCAATGCTAAACAGATTCAAGAATTTTCATTGTGTCCTCAGAAATGAACATAATTTCAGAATAATTAAAATTTAAGGCTAGCAAACAAACAAAGCCAGAAGATGAAAGCAGTTCTAAATTAATGTTCCACCAGCGGGATGTTATGAATAGGTAGCAGCAAACACGGTACTTCACAGGGATTTTATAGGCAAAGTTTCTGAGTGTCAGATTCTGCTGCCTAAATAAGGTCTCTCAATACATGATAATTGAAGTACAGTAGGGATTTCAGATTTGAAACTGCTTTGTCCAAAAGCCTCATCATTTCTCTTCTAATTTTATGTATGTACATCAAAATATGTTTTCATAGATATCTTTCTTTGTCCACACATTAAGAAACATTTCAGGGCTGCACGTTCATTGCCTGGCTTTCATTTGTTTAACCACGTTTCACATTTTAGTCCAGCACACCTGCAAGTTAATGGCTGTCTAGAGAGCCAGCCTTTAGACTGATTGGAATTTCATTTAAGACAACAATCCGAGTGCCCTGGCCTTCTCCTGCCTCCAAAATACACATGCTGAGCTTGAAAAAATAGCTGTAAATGTGCTGAAAGGAAATTGTAGAATGCTCTTTCCCCTGCCCCCTTCTTGTCCATGCCCCACTCCTTGGAACTATGGTAAATACCAGCAAAGCAGGCTGGGAAATTCCTCTGAAAATGCTAACACATGAGCCTCAGATTATACACTAGCACTGGTCATTACCAGACAAGGCCACTGAGAGCTGTACTGGTGTGAAAAAATTCCCAGAGCCCTGGTTTATTGCAATGACTATTGTGAACACCACTTTGTAGTGCAGCTTACTCCTGAGATTTGGAAACAAGGGGACCTGTCAGCCCTAAAAATACTTGGTGTGTTTTTTGGTATTAAAGGACTTACGTATGGCAAGGGACATCCGATATTTGTCACAAAGTCTGCAGAATATCCAGTCATTTTTTATTATATTTCACATGGTTTACCATTCCCATGTTTCTATTGGACAATATTGTGATACACAAGAAGTTCTGTTCAAAATGTTTATAAGCATCACATGGATGACCTTCACTGTAGGCAGGAAGTTCTCTAAAATCTATAAATCTTGAGTGGAAATCCGCTGTTAGTTTTGTATTCAACTGCCAATGATACAATAGTAAGTTATGTTCCTTTTTAAGAAGTACTTCAAGTATTGTTATGATTCAAGAAATTCAGTTATTGAAGTGTTTCAATATTGAAGTGCAAATCTACTTCTCCAAAGATACAGAAAAGACATGTAGAACATTGCTGTGTAGTGCGCAGTCTTAATTTTATACAGTAAACACCAGAGCTGAATATCTCTTCCAGTACTCTCTAACATTTCTGAATAGTTTAGCTTTCAAAAGCATGAAATTAAGCTAAATTTCAGTGTTAAGAAAATGGAATGGATAACACTGGACTGATCTGCACTGATCTGTAACATTCAGTTTCCCACAATAGTGACCATTATTGTTTCTATCAAAGCAATAACCACTTCATACCAATTATTTGGTCAAATTTACCCTCAGTTTTAAGCTTTTTACATTAGTTAAGGCTACTTAAGGTATGATTCAGTTCCCATCTTTCAATCAACATGAGTTCTAGACAAGATACAAGAAAGCAAATACCAGCTGCATTGTTAGATGTCCTCTTTCTTATTAAAGAAGGTCATTAGACTGCTGTGCAGCTATTAGACAGATAAAGGCAAAAGGCAGAACTTCCTTAAGACATTTAGTCTTCAGGATTTAATTTCTTCCTGAATCAGGACAATGCCTCCCCTTCCTTTTCTCCTTTCAGACCTAATCAGAAATACCATCTTTTATTAAAAGCCCATCCAAATAAACCATTTTTATTAGATAACTCAGCTTTGACTTTTGTCTACATGACTGTTGGTTTCTTGCTCATATACAATGCTTTGGCTACTGGAAGCATTTCACAGAGTATTCCATAATTTTTGTTTCTTGTAAAAATGAGGCACGTTCAGAAGTTCATATCTGAACTAATTTCAAAACAGGGTTGGAGAGAGCAAGGGTGAAAGGTAATGCATTTTATGTACAAACATATTTTATGGATTATTTGTTCTAGAATGATGCTAGTACTATGATAAAAATAACTATCCAAGACACTGCTGATTTCTCTTGATATTAATATGTAAATATTTTCTCGTGTACATCTAAGCACATGCTGGAAAAAGATGACCCACAGAGACAGCAAAAAGAAAGTTTTAATGGTAAATGGGGTAGTGTGGTGTGTGGCATGGGAAAGATGCACAGAAGAAAGGTAGATTTTTTTCTCTTAAGTATTTTTACTTTTTAAAAAATCTTAATTAATTTTAACTTTGACTTAGAAAAAAGTAAGGGATTTCATGATTTAGAATGATATAATTTAAAGAAAATTTTTTAAAGAAAAACATTTCAAAGCAGAAAAGTCCCTAAATATATTGCCAAGGGGGGGGGGGGGGGGGATGGGGACGGACGACAAACCTATAACTACAAAAGCTTTACAGTTTATTATTATTTCCAGGAAACATTTCATGTGTATTAACTCTACAGACAAAACCAGAAGGAGTTCATAAACAAACCTACAGGAAAATGCTCCTGGCAACAGATGAGCACCCCAGAGACTCTACACAGTGTCATCTTTAGACCCATTGGTTAGGGACTTTTTGTTTTTACAACACTTTACAGTTGACTGTGACACTTAAATAAACCTAATACAGAGAATAAGAAACAGATTTTGTCTTCCACACAAACTGATCTTCAAGAAACTGAAATACTGTTTCTAAGAATAAACAATGTCATTTTCTGCTTTAGTTATGTGTTCAATTCAGTTGTAAACATCAGCAAAATGCTGGGGACAATATTGCAGCCATCTCCGAAACACACACACACACTTCACCTTCTGCTTTGATTGCAAGAGGATGCCTGCTTATCAGTGGCTGTCAGGTCTGAAGAGGCTAGTATAATATTTCACAAAAATGCCCTGATATCAGGCCAGCACAAACTACTCTCTTGTTGACAGCAGCAGGCACCATCTGTCATGGAGATATAGCACAACGTTTGCTTTATATTAACCTTGGAGTCATTAGAGAAGTCTTGGAGAAAGCCGCATATATGGTTCCAAAGTTTGAGAGAAAAAGGGATGAGAGTGAACTCGGAGAAACAATTTTCCTTGAAAAGGTGATTAGCCTTGTGCCATTTTCTTTCCCCACTCAGTGTGTCTCAGTCAAATTTCCCTGACGCCTGCACTTCACCAAATTCTCTCTCTCCACAAGCCTCTTTTTCTATTCTGATAAACGCAGTATAAGAAAAAAGGTGGGAAAGAGGAGGGAGAAGACTTTATGGAAAATGTCTTCTATCATAGATCTAAAAGTGTTTAGGGAAGCATTTCCTTTGTTGGTCAAACTTAGGACAATGTTGAGCACTTAGGACAATGTGAGCATTTAGTCATTTTCTTTAGAAATTAGATCTACCTGGAAACCACCATCCAGTAAATCCATAAAAGAAGAGAAAGAAAAACCTAATTTCCCTATTAATGCAAATTTGGTTGCTGGTAGCCAAGAATGCGTGAAGTCCAGCCAAAATTTTTCACATATTTAGAAGATACTTAGAACTCTCCAGTATCCATAGTCCATAGCATATTTTACCTTTTAGTGTTCTCTACCTGGCTTCTTGTTTTCAGAAGTCTTTTAGGACTTGAACTGTCTTTGTGAACACTACTCATCTAACACATTTAGTTAAAACAGTAGCTGGTTCAGGCAGAGGAAACAGACACATACTTGCACAATCCTTTTTTCTCACAGCTGACCAGGGCAATAATGTGCTCCTAAAAAATAATTTTTCCTTTAGAAATTATTTCAATTTTTGTTTGTTTTTCATAAACTATCTCTAACAGGTTTTTTTTTTGCCATACAGTCTGACCATATGCAACTTGCCTTCTTTGCACGTTAACTAAATATTTACATTTTTTTCCTCAATAACAAACTATTTCAGCAGTTATTAGGGGACTTAAAAACCAAGTAATTTAAGGACCCCTTACTCAAAATGTCAGATTTATCATGAAATAATTTTGTGTAGCTCACTGACTTGTGTAGCTGATGCTGTCTGCTCTCAGCAGATGGTAAAATATGGAAAGTTATACCAAGCTGCAAGCCCCCTGGGTTTTTGGAGTGCTTTATAGGAAACAGTGATTGCAAGCCTCTGTTACAAATTGATCCATGATGGTTGCAGCTCATACAACTTTCTTAAAGATGAGGACTCATCTGACACTAGATAAGGCTTGTATAGGGTTTGTGGGGCTGAGAAGGTCCATGACATCCACCATAATGTGTAAAGTCTATAAATTGCCAAAAAGCTCCACTTCAAAAGATATCGAAACCTGCATACGCCTATAAAAGATGAGTCACGGAAAAATCAATATTACTACCAAAAAAAATCAATTGCAATTAATTTGTTTAGAAAACATTCTGAATTTGGCCTTAATCCTGTGGGAAAACTTAGATTAAAACATTCAAACTAGAATCCATATTGACACAGACCACCTCTCTTTAATTCCCAGGAAAGATGGAGGAAAATATATCCATCATCTTTACAGTAAAAAATTCTGATAGTTAGCTTGCACTGAAATACATTAAAACATTTCAGAAAATAAGACTAAAAACCGATTTCACAAACAACATAATCAGAGGAATAGGCACTAAAAATCAGCATCTTAAAAGCTTTTTTTTCCTTTTTCTAATTCTAATTAAAATGCTATTTCCTTAAACCAGAAAAGACTGTTAAATTGACCCTTAATATCTAATTGTTTAAAATTCTGTCAGAAGCAAGTATCTGGATTTGCAACTTTCCAAAAAAAGTACAGAATAGGATTTTAAAGCTAGCCTGGAGCTAAAAAGAGTCTCACATGGCACTGAATATCCACACATCTCTCTAATGAGACTTTTTTTACTGCACAATAAATCTTAGTACAGTTTGTATACATACTGCAATTTCAGTATGACTCAAACAGCATTAATCAAGTGTTATGGTAACCTAATTTCAAAGTACAAACTCAGTCAAACATTTCTATCACTCCATTTCTTACCAAGATTCATCTAACAGGAAGGATTTTAGGATGTCCTGTGCATTTACTTTCCTTATAAAAATGTCAAATCTCAAAGTGTACCTACATACCTGGAATTCTTTACTGTATTTTCTTCTGTGTGCCAGTAGTTGACATCATTTCCACTTTGTTTGAACAGCTGGTCTTCACCCAACTTCAGGAGTTCAGACGTACAATCAAGGCCAAGACCTCACTCTTCATAAAGAAGAAATACAGAGCATAAGGAAATAGGATGTATCACCAAACATACACGTCCCTTCCCTCAAGGGATAAGCTCGTTAAGTTAAAAGTTCCCTACTGCTTTGTTAATGCAGATTTCATCATATGTCTCAGAATTGGAGTGTGTTATCACAGAGTCATTATTTTCAGTTACTCAAGGATACATGTATTTATTTTCTGCACGTGATTCTGACTGACTCCATTGCAAATTACAAATGTCCATCATAGCCTCTATCTAGGCCTTATTTCACCATTCAGGTTTCAGTGTGACAGTGACGAACACAGGGGAGGTTTGGGAGATGTTTTTCAAGGAGGTCGAGAGGCTGAAATTGGATTTTATCAGTCAGCTGCAAGCTCACAAAGAGACCAGGTCAGGAGGGACCACACACAGAACCCTGGAGTGGTGGCAGCAGACAGGTCTATAAGTCCAGACAGAGCAAGACGATGGCTGGGTACAGTTCAGTACAATGCAGGTGTAAAGGCCACCCAGGAGTCAGAGCCAGAAGAACAGCTACCTACAGTACAGCCTAGGCAAGACTAGGTGCCTAGGCCTCAGGTTAAGTAGAGTTTCTGGGTTATTAGCAGAGAGGCCCTGGGTAGGGGTCTCAGGTCAGGCTAGTCAGGGCAATTAAAACTCCCTAGGGCCCTTAGAACCCTGACAGTCGACAATAAAATTTTCATTGTTTCCATGCCTGTTCTATTTCTTTCAGCCTTGAGAGCTCTTTGAGAAGAACACCAGGTAGTGTCAACAGAGGATTTCATCTGAGTTAATCTTTTGGTATTCTTTCTTTTGACTTTTTCAGCTTTTCCAGCCACATTGTTGATTTATTGAATGTTTATTTTCATTTAAGTTTATAAAATTGTTATAAACCAAAAAACAATCATCCTGTCCACAACTCAATCCTTCTAAAATCCACTTCTCAATATAGTGAGAAAGGAGAAGACTGAAACATTCAATAAGGAAACTTTCCATAGCTATCAAAGTCACATCTGTGAATAGAAAAATGCTGTATTCTGTTCTCATAGACCCGAGCCCTAAGTCTTCCATTCCTTCAGAAGCCCTGAAGAACCGGCTGTAACATTTTCTGCAAAATTAAGTTTTCTTTGGAATGTATTGGTTTCAGATGCATTTTGTCAAAAGATATCTAAGTTTCTGAAGTTGATTCCTGCCCGATTCAGAGTGAATCAGCAGGGCAGGTCCTGGAAGACAAACTGGGGGTCTACCTGCAGAGGTGTGTCATGTCAGCATATCAGGTTTCCCACGTGCAACACGCTCAGGCTCTGGTGTCATTTGAAAGTTTCTAAATGGCAGAACAACAGAACCCTCCTCCTCTGTTCGGGTTCAAAGCACATCCAGTCTACACAGAGTTACATTTGGACTGTTGGTCTATGTCTGCATTCGCAAATAATGGATCTGTAAAGTGAGAGAACTGTTGCTGAGGAGCTGACATCCACACTATGCATGCTTCAGGGGTTTATGGTTTGGATTAGCTCAAATCTAACTGCATGTACTGCATACCTGTCTACATCTGGAATGTACCAGGTGCCCTTTCAACTTGATTTAATCTAAAAGTCATCCTGCTCATGCACTTGAGACTGCTCCATGACACAATCAAAAGCACATTAAGTGAAGATGATCTGGAGAGTCTCTAAAAGCACACTTGTGATATGAACTAAGTAATGTAGTTGGGTGCAGGAAGATTGCTAATACAGATGGAAGCTGGAAGATACTCCCCCACACCTCCTCCCACTCCTGCCTTGGAAGCAGGGGGGATGATGCCTGCGTAGATTATTGAGCACACAGACACAAATACTATTTTGAACTCAGTTTTTAAATATTGTTTTTGATCTCTATGATCCTGCACAAGATATACCAATGACACACTCTTCAGTAGCCATCTGATGTATTAAAGAAGTGACAGATAGTGTATTACACTTTCATTTTTATAACTTTCTTTATCCAGTGAAATGCAATGTAGTCATAGAAACACAAAACACAACTTCCTTCTACTCCTGTGCATTTGAGTGCATCCATGAGAATGATGCTCACAAAGCCTAGATGAATCTAAGGAAGACATGATGGCATTGTAGGGATTGAATTAAAATAAAAATCAAGGTATGGATGAAGTATGCAATTAATTTTCAGCTCATAAATTCTGATTTTAAAGTGAAAGAGGTCCACAGAGGATGTATAAAAATTTAGTGGCTACAGTCCTTCTAGTGTCAAAAACATATATTGACATAAGAACACACACTTCTGTGGAAAAAAAATATGAAGCTATTAAATTGTAAGAAGTTAGTAAATCAGCTTTGGTTAAACCCAGCTCCCATTGTGCACCTGCATATGTATTTCACTATGTTACAAGCCTTCTTTACTATGTCAATCTATGATTTACTGAAAGAAGAAACTTTGAGCAAGGAATGAGTCATGATATTTATTTAAATTTCATTGACCCCTGGTGGGAATGAGGGAAAGGGTGGCACTGCCCATTTCTGTGAATGCAATGTTTTCTCATCCCTTGCCAAGACACTTTATTTTTACTGGGACAGCTTCTGAGTTGGAAACATAAATAACAAAACCAGTATTCCTGTTGGCCACCTTCTCAAGTAAGTGAGGGTTACAGGGGAAGGAAAGAGATTTAATTCAAACTTGACAGTCACTAGGCAACCAAAGAATAAGCAAAGTGACACAGGGCCAAGGTACTATGAAATAAGGATGTCATATCTCTTTAAATTCTGTATTGATTACTCTGTGTACAAATATATATGTACATATTTATTTGTGTGTATAAAATCCACAAATGTTTATATTGTTTCATGTATGAATGCTTTATATATGCCTTTTAGCATCACAGATTATTTGATTGAAGAGCAGATCTGAAGACCAAACCTTTGCCTATTCATGTCTTTGATCTATTCCAAACATAGCAATAATCAAGGTGGTTGACTTCCATATCACAATTTTTATCAACTGTACACAATCATACTCAAAGGTGAGCTATGTATGTGCACAGAACTGCTCCCTGAGGTCTGTTGACTTTATCAACAAACTAGAGATGTACCATCAAAGCCTTCAAAACTACAAAATGACTCCTATTGTTGAGATTATTCTACTACCTTCCTTGATGGTGAAGAAAGCAGCAAAATTGAATGAGATATAGTAGGAAATTCGATAAGTTTATTTTCCTTCAGGGCAATTAGCAAAATATGTTAATTACCTCTAAATATTCCTGCATAACAAAAAAATCCCATATCTGTTGACTGAGTTATGACATTATGACATATCTGGACTCTTGGTACCATGTACATTTTTCAACTAGGCCTTAGGGCAGCAAAGCAGTTAATCTTTTGATACATGGCCCATAATATTTCAGATCCTGTGCTAGACTGGAAATCAAACTAAATGATCAGAACTCTTGAAAATCCCTGACCTTGAAGCACTGAATCAGCCGCAATGAAAATAATTGGGCAGGATCTGCAGTGTCTGAAGAGCTGCTTGTATTCATCTGGTTAAAGCATCTGTGTCTATTTCAGCACACTGAATCCTTTGGTTTTGTCATGTTTCTGTAATGTTTTCATAAGTGATGTTGAAAACTTGTCAAGATGAATTACTCTGCTTTGGACACCTTACTACCAAAATGGTACTGCATTATGAACAGCACTGCTACATGTCCATGTGCAGACCCCTGCTCACTTGACAAATGTGTTTTAATAACCTTAACAAGAATGTAGAATTCCTCACAGCTGGTTCTGAGCTGAGATCAGCAGCTAACAGAGCTCAGGTGACAACTGGTCCCCGTTCCCTGCATTGGAAGCATCCAGCCTGCTAGGATGAGAACTTGAGTTGCTTATGAGAACTGCCAGTCATAGGCTATTTTGCTGTGCATGCAGGATGTAGCAGCAAGACTATAAAGAATGTTAAAAGGCTTTTCATTTGGCCTAGTTCTTCTGCTCTTTCTTTTCAGATTGTTAAGTTCTTAAAAATGTGTTAAAAAACAATTCTTCCTTATTCCCTTCTCTGGGTAAGCTGTATGTGAACAAATGGTAGTACAAAATACCATTTTGATCAGCTGATTCTCCAGGACCTTTTAGCCAAAGAAAGACATTCTGCAGCTATAAGAAATAGAATAAAATCAGATCAAAAGCATCCTTGGCACTGAGCAAATATCAGTATTCAGTGGTCTCAGAATATATAATATCCCTATTGTTACTCTAGGTAGGTAAGAAAGAAATTGCCATTCACATCTCTAATACCTAGTTCTGTTTATGAAAAGCTAGCTTGTCTGTCCATCTCTTTTAGTAAATTGTAGATGTTATTAGGCATCTACAGTTCATTTTTCTGTGTGTGTCAAAAGGGTCTCACTGAATCCCTTCAAGATAACATCTTACTAGTATTTCGTTTATACTTTGTGTCATTCTAACAGTCCTTGATATCTTTAATCACAGAATCACAGAATGATAAGGGTTGGAATGGGCCTCTGGAGGTCTTCTTGTCCAACCCTCCTGTCAAGCAGGGCCATCTAGATCCAGTTGCCCAGGACTGTGTTTATGTGGTTTTTGAATATCTCCAAGGAGGGAGACTCCACAACCTGTGCCAGTGCTTGGTTACCCTCCCAGTAAAAAAGTGGTTTTGATATTCAGATGAAGCCTTCCATGTTTCAGTTTGTGCCCATTGTGTTTGGTCCCGTCACTGGGCACCACTGAAAAGAATCTGTCCGTGTCTAAGCCTTTGGGCATTTATATACATTGATAAGATCCCCCTGAACCTTCTCTTCTCCAGGCTGAGGAGTCCCAGCTCTCTCAGTCTTTCCTCATAGGAGAGATGCTCCAACCCTTCATCATCCTTGTGGACCTTTGTTGAAATCTCTCCAGGACATCCATGCCTCTCTCGCAATGAGGAACCCAGAACTGGACACAGCACTCCAGATGTGGCCTCACCAGTGCTGAGCAGAGGGGAAGGATCACCTCCATCCACCTGCTGGCAATGCTTTGTCTAATGCACCCCAGGATACTGTTTGCCTTCTTAGCAGCAAGGGCACATTGCTGGCACAAGTTCAATATGGCACCCACAAGGATCCCCAGGACCTTTCCTACCAAGCTGCTTTCCTGCTAGGTGGCCCTCAGCATATATTTGTGCATGGGTTTATCCTTCCCCAGGTGTAGGAAAAATTATATGAAAACTTATTCCAGAACAGGGTAAGATGTTCTTGCCAAGATTAGAGATACTACTTCTGTAATGAACTCCTAAGCATTCACTGTTATATTTTCTTCTCTTTTGATTATCCATTTCCCAGAAACAGAGAATGGATAAGACTGAAAGGGGCTTTTGGAGGTCATGTAGTTGAGCCCCACCCTGTTCAGAGCAGGCTCAACTAGACCAGTAATGTTTTGAATCTCTTCAAGACTCCATAACACTTGAGCAACCTGTTTCTGTGTTTGACCACCCACATAGTAAAAAAGTGTTTCCTTGGGTTCACATGGAATTTCGTGTATTTAATTTTCTGCCGAGTGTCCCTCATCCTGTTACAGGACACAATTGAGGACAGCCTGTTTCCATCTTCTTTACTGCCCCCACCAGGTATTTATACACATGGATAAGATCTCCTTGAGCATCCTTTGTTCCTGGATGAACAGTCCCAGCTCTCTTAACCCTTCCCAACAGGAGAGATGTTCCAGTCCCTTCATCAGCCTTGTGGACCTTCATTTGACTCACTGTAGTACATCCCTGTCTCTCTCATACTGGGAAGTCCAACACTGGACCCAGCACTCCAGATGTGCCTCACCAGCGCTGAACAGAGTGGAAGGATCACCCCCTTTGACCTACTGGCAACACAATGCCTAATGTAACCCAGGATGCTGTTGGCCCTCTTTGCTGTGAGGATGCATTCCTGGGTCATGTTCAGCATGGTGCTCATCAAGGCCTGCAGGTCCTTCTCTACCAAACTACTTTTCAGCTGGTTGGTCCTAAGCCTGTACTGGAGCATGGGGTTGTTCCTTCCCAAGGGCAGGACTGGGAACTTCCCTTTGTTGAATTTTATGAGATTGCTGTCAGTCCATTTCTCCAGCCTGCCCAAGTCCCTCTGAAATGTGTCACAGTCATCTGTGTGTCAGACACTCCTCTCAGCTTTGGGTCATAAGCAAACTTCCTGTGGGTGAGCTGTGAGCTATTGTCCAGATAAGTAATGAAGACATTAAACAGTGTTGGACCCAGTATCAACCTTTAGGGTACACCTCTAATGATTGGCCTGCAGCTGGGTATTGTGCTGCTGATGATAACCCTTTGAGCCTGGCAGTTCAGCCGGTTTTCAGTTCACTCCCTAGTCCATTTATCTAGCCCATATTTCACCAATTTGTCAATAAGTATGTTATGGGAGAGAGTGTTGAAAGCCTTGCAGAGGTCAAAATAAACAACATCCACTTCTCTCCCCTCATCTACCAACTAGTCATTTCTCTGTAGTGAGCTATCAGGTTGATCTGGCACTATTTCCTCTGCAAAAATCCATGCTGAATTTCTCATAATGAACCCTATCTTAATTAGTAATCAAATATTAACCACTCTCCTAATTTTGTTTATTCTTCTTCATCATTTCTGCTAGGATACTAATTTCATTACATTTAGAGATTGCTGTGTTCCTCTATGTCCTGCAGGTTTGCGGATTTGGACGTTGGTTGTACCCACTCTGGCCTTAGTCCTGAGCCAGTGACATTATGAGTATTAATACACATAGATTTTATTTCCCTGACCCATCTAAACACAGCTAGTTTTGTCATTCCCTTCTCAAAAGTTCTTTTCAAAGCCCTTTCCACACAATATTTTCTAGTAGAAGTCTGGGCCTTTATTTTTTTCTTTTTTTTTTTCTTTTTTTTTTTTTTTCAGACATATAACCCAAACTGCTAAGGAAAAGTGCAGTGGTTGAGAGTTTATCTCATCCTTGCCTCATGTATTGATATTATGAATCATGTGAGTGATGTCTATAGCTGTTAACTAATGGTTAATCATGCTTTCCTTCAAAATTAAAAATAAAAAGCCAAGATGGACTCTTGCATTGATTATTCAACTTTTTAATAAAAATTGGACTTACAGAAACCACAGCAAAAATACTCTAAAACTGCATGGCATACACATAAAGAATTGGAGGTCATTAATGATTACTTCATGATCATGTCTGTTCCAGAACAGTTCAAACACAGTCAGAGGAGAGGATAATGTTCTGCAGTTTTCTGTTCTGAATCAGGTCACAGCAACTGCAAGCCAAACTACATTTACTGGGAACACCCTTCCAGACAGGAAGGATCTTGGCTAATGAATGCATCTGGGAGATATGGGTCTAGTAAATTTGGCACATTTTTCTCTATCTTGAAAAAAAAATGTAACAGTAGGGGTCTGGAAAATTGTAGTTAGTAAAAGTACTCCAGCCAGTCAGTGCTATGCACTTAAGGTTTTATGATTGTTATCATATTTGCTTGACTATATGGAACTGAATCATATGACAAATTCTTCAAATAACATTATTACTTGATAAAGAAACAAAAATTCAGGATTTAGTCACCTAAACAGATCTAGGCCTTGATATTTAGATACAACTGATTCTGCAAAACTGTGTTGCTATAAACAATGTCTTAGGATACAATTTAGAAGCCAACCTGTTGGAAATTATATTAATATAAAAGCACCAGTGTGTTATGCAGAATGAGTATGATATACCTGTTTAGGGACCCAATTAGATACACAGCAGAAAAGACAACCAGGACTGATAATTTTCTTCCCACTGCATCGTATGTTAATGCTTCTTGCAGGACATTGTACATCACAGACTTGAATGAGGAAAAAAAGTTGAGACATAGTAACAGTTCTCCACTGGGTTTCAAAATTTGATCCTCGCCCCACAGCTTTGTGGTTGTGTTGTACAGAATTATAATACATTGCTAGAGACCATTCCCTTTCTTTTTCCTGCTGAGTTTCCAAAGGTGTTTTTGATTAGAGCCATGGTTAGTAGAGATAAGGAGACAGTTGAGAAGAAATCTCTGGAATCTCAGTTTGGTCTGATTTTCAAACCATTTAACCAGGTCAATCTATAAAATGTTTTTTGAAAGATAAAATCACACTGCAAACACATGCTAGAAACACTTACTACTTGGTGAAATGTTCGGTGGCAAGAAAATCATGGTTTTTAAGCATCTAAGAAGCAAGAGTCTGGGGAAATATGCTAAAATGTTCTTGTTAGACTATAGAAAAGGAATGCCTCTTTTTCTGGTCGTATTAAAAAATCTACTTGCAGGTAATTTGCAAATGATCTGGAAAGAAGCATGGAGAAATATGCAGATTAAACAGCCAGTGACCTGTGCTCCAGAACTACTCCATGCCTGAACAGTCCAGATGAGGAACTAAAATACCAGACAAAGCTAAACCCAAAGAAGGCAGCTGGTGGGCAGGAGAAAACAGCTTTGAAAATTTTCAGTCATGGTGCAGACTATAAATGAGGACATATATGCACCTTTTGTAAATTGTATTCCATAGTTTAAAAATACTTTCGGATATCTTGTTGATACTAAACTCTTAGTGTCACATGTACTATTTTCTACCCTTTCCTGTTAAAGAACATGCTCTGCTGCACATTGAAAAATGGCTTGTTCTTAGTTACATGCACAGCTAATAGTAATCCTCAGACACAGCACTACTTTCTTCTTTAAGGGTAAATCTCTCCACACAGTTTGATCTTCCACCAAGGCCAGGTTTCCTATGAACAACACAATGCAGCAGACCTCTGCAGGAGGCAGAGATTCTTCAGTAGCTGATCTGAAACTCCAGAAAGAAATTGCCAATGCCTCTAAAGACCTCTCTGTCTTCTGAAGCAAAAGGCCTGCCAGCATTCATGCAGCATGACATAGCTCAGTGTGTGCAGGACTGCTATATCCACTCCGTGCAAACAAACCCTGTGCTTGGACATGTAATTCTTCCTTCTGGAGTAGAAAGAGAAGGGAACTGTTAATTTACATTGCATAATGCATTTCTAGAGGGCATAAAGATGCCATAGTGTTATGGATATTTTAGCAGATTATTCTTTAGATCTTAGTAAGGGCACTTCCTTTTACCATTGAACATCTTCATCCAAGACTAAAACCAGTCATCAATTATGTAAAGCAATAGGCAGTATTCTGCTTTTTTCTGCTTTTTGCCTTTCACATATAACAATCAAATGGTATATCCTCAACACTGAGGGGAGAAATGTTATCCAAAACTGTCGAGTGGCAACTTTCTTCAGCAAGCCCCCTTGTTTCTTAGCAAGAGAAAAGAGACATCAGACATTGAGTTTGCATAGCAGATGATTACAGAGCTATTTCTGAAAACTGGGATCAGAATATATATATATCACATCTTTCACTTACTGTTTTAACCAGTTTTATTGGTTTTAATGATATCTTATAATCGTATTTCTTTTCCATAACCCTGAACACTTCAAATATGTTCGTCATTTTATAAGCATAAGAGGCATGTCAGGATTGTATCTGTGTAATTGATAGAATACAAAAATAGCGATAATCCACTGTCAAAAGTATTTAAATTTCCATTTTTTATCTTCTATTTTAAAATCTACAAAATGTTTTTATCAGTGAATACTCAGGTGTGAAGTTGATGCAGCACTTTAAGAGAGACAGGCTGAAGGTAAAGTGGCAGTACATCAGGACCCTGAGTAAAACAACCCTTAGATATTCTAAGTTTTCTGAGGAATATGCATTGTTTTTTGCAGAGGACCAGTCAAACCTTCCACAAACTGAAGTCCATGAACACTCTTATTTTAAGCACTTAATATTTTGGCTTAGGCCTTTCTTTGTCCCCAGTAAACAGGACTAAATAGGAATTGCAGCCAATCACCGCATATACTAAACAATAATTCTGTTGACTGGTGCTGTGACCACATATATTCTCTGAAAAAGAGTCAATGGGAAATAAAAATAAACCCAGCATCTGGAACCTACTTACCACTTAATATCACAATTGTAGTAGGAATTACAAAAAACCCAGAATCCCTGCAGCTCAATAATTGTGCAGCAGAACTCTGTCTTTCTAAGGAAACATTCATGGAGAGAAAATAAAATCCTAGAACTCACTAAGAAATCAAATTGCTTACTAATGACCTTCATGCAGGAATCCAGCTAGTTCACAACAGCCAGACAGGGAACAATAGAAAGAAACTAGTTGATTTTGGACTACCTTTTCCAACTTTCTTTCCCCAAAGAAGAAGGAAGATACTGTTGACTGACTGGAACTGGTGAGTCAAGAGGACAGCCATAGATTTGTCCTCAGATAGGCAATACCAAAAGGAAAGATGTTTCAAAAGCAAACAAAGAGAGGAAGAGGTTGCTCAGGTGAACTGACTTCAGTATGAGGAAAAGCATTCTTACCCTGCATCCTCACAAAGAGCATCAGTTTCACAGCAATCTTGATAAGCTGTATTTCAGACAATTCACAGCATCATTCTCTTCTCCAGGGCAAAGGTCTTATTACATGACTTTTATGGACATAGACACTGTAAGGAAAGAAAGTGGCACATAAATACATAAATATAGTAAATGAACATGTGAGGATGGAAGATCTTAAGCCCTTGCCCTCATTAACCTACCAGTGTGGTACACACCACCAGGCATGTAGGAGTAAAGAAATGGCTGCCCAGATTCTTCCATTCACAATACTATTGCACCTGGTCCTATATACCTCCATACCATAAAAAGCTATGGAGGGAAATGGCTCATATTTATAACACACTTCCTTTCTGAGCCTATATCTGTATTTTCACTTTCTACAGTTGATCATGTTTTCCAGTAGTTAATCCTGACACAAAAGCAGAAGCTGTTGTCCTTCATAGTATGCTTGTTTAAAATACCATAAATATTTTCTATTGAAGTAGACCCAAATTCTCAACTGCTCTAAGATAGCTTTAGTTTACATGACAAGCATCACATTACCACATACTTTCATATCCAGCACAAGCAGCTGTCAGTACAGTCTGAACTGAATTTGTATTTGTACTGTTAGGAAACTTTGATTGGAATATGGGAAAAAAATGGATTTTACAAACGTGAGGGTGAATATGGGTGTGACAGAGAACACAGTAATGATGAGATTGTATCAGTAGGTGCTCTTCATTTTTTCAAATAAGGAAACCTAGAGAAACTCCTTCTTAAAATCATGTTGATAATAGGATTTTTTTCTGATTTACACAAGCTATCAAAACTGGAAAAAATTAATGAGAACTAAACAGGAAAAGGTCAAAGCTACATCAAAAGTTTAAGACATAGGAGAAAGCTCCATTCTAAAATTTTCCACTCGTTGAAGATATAGAACACCTATATATTGGCTGTATAGTTGTTACTGTTGTTTTTATGTACTTCTTCACTCAATACAATAAGATTTTATACATAAAATGTGCTGAAATCTGTTGGCTAACATCAAAATCTGAAGCTTGTTTTTCTGTCAAAGTTCAGAATAAAACTGATGATTCAAGTTTCAAAAATATTATTTTATAAAAGAATAGACTTTGAGTTCTCCTGGTAAATATAAAACATCTTCAATTTAAGGATTCTCAAGCATACCTAGACATGATTCATCTTCCTGCATGCAGCACACCTAACTTTTTGCAATCTCTTCTCCTCAGGGAAACAAGAAAATCATATGAATGAGTAAAATTAGGCACATTTTTCAGAGTGCCACTGAAGCATTACAGTTCAATTAAAAATCTTTTAAAAAATTTAATTGTCTGTTGCTTGACACAGAATCATTAGCACAGAAAAATCAAATCCATTCTAGCTAATAGAAACCATAGGAAGAAGCAGTTGGGGTCCAGTACCTAGCTGTCAATTCTGTCATCTATATTATTATTTAATTAACTACAAACCACATGGAATATGGTAATGTGACTGAAATCCTGAAGTTACGCAGAATGTGTGTACTACCAGTGTCATGCATTATACGTATAAAGATGGTATCAATCGCACATGTGAACAGCTGAGACTGTACAAAGCAGCAGACAACTGGCAGGCAGACAAAGATCAAACACAGTGTCATTCAGCCCCCAGCCAGACAAATGTAGGAAGACTGGGATAGTATTTACATAATAGTACACCATGGAGTATTGAATGTGAAGGAGGAGGAGAAGGGAGACAATTACCATGATGAACCCCACAGCAACACTTATATTGCACATATATTTCACTCCCCCATGGAGACTCTGGGGAAGGCCTGAAGGCATTGCAATGGCAGGGCTTGCTCTTTACCCTGAGCTCTAACACGGGAGAATTTTAGAGATCCTGGCTGAATCAAAGCAAACAGAAACATACCCAGTTATTTAAATCATGGTGAGAACTCACTCTATTTGTTTTTATGTGATCCAGATCTTGTCCAAGACCAATTTTATGAGGCAGAACTGGTCTTTGCTCTCTTGATCTTCCAGGCAAGGGTGAGGAATGGAGCCAACAAGCCTCAGAAAACACTTTCTGTAGAAATACGACAGTGAAACTTTCTGCCTATGAAGAGAAATGCGACCTCGGGGCAGTGTGACTATCCTTGATCTTGGGATGGAATCCCTTTTGGCTGGCACAGACCAGGACCTCTCCAACTAGAAGGAGGTGTCCAAGAGGGTGGCTGAAGCCCTGTGCAGCCAAGAGCCCTGCAGCCCAGGCTGGCTCTGTGTGGGCTGCCAGCCTTGGTGGTACCCGCTCCATTTGCCCTTTGTTCGGTAATTTGCTCCAGGAAGGATAGAGCAGGTGCATGAGTTTTCTTTTGTTCAAATACAGTCTTCCTGGAAAGTTCATGGAAGACTTTGTGTCCCTGAGAAACTACAGCCCTGGACTTGCTGTTCTCCACAAGCCCAAAGACATAGCATGGGCACTACCCATGCAGGTAACATGCAGAGTCCAGAATATTAGATGTCATTCAGCATCGAAGGAAACATTTTGTCTTTAGGAATATGAAGAAAAAGTTGATAAATAGGACTGGAGTGGGGCCTATCTAGGCCTGAAGACTGTCCAAAATGAGAAATCCCAGAACTGCTGATGGGTCTGCTCACCTGTGTTATGAAATCTAGTCTGATCCAGTGTGTCCAGACACAAAGACAGTAGCATGGGGCTCATGAGAAAGCATAGGGTATCCCCTCACTAAAATAAATAAATTGTCCCTTCAAATCAACTTGGAAGTGAAGTTCTTCAACTGATAATTGATCACTTCCATTGTTAGAATCTCAACAACATGTTCTTATTTGGTGCAGTTCAACTAAAAAGAGAACCTGTCAAATGATTTACTCTTTTTTTTTTTTTTTTTCTTTTTTTTTTTTTTTTTTTTAAATGGAAAACATTCTTATATATATAGTACTGATTTCAACTCAGGAAAACTTAGCTAAAACTTTTTCTTAGAAATTGTTTTGGTGAAGACATCTTTGATTCCATGAGACTATGGGAACTCACTGTAAGACACACAGAGGATCCTTAAACCTTATAATATAACACTGGCTCTTATAATTTTAATAACAGCAATATGTTTTAAGTTTCTGTGCTTAATCAGCCCATGGAGCTGAGAGCTGAGAGTTGTAAAATTGACAGCAAATTGCCTGAGAGCACAACTACAAACAAGCACCACCTTTCTACTTCATACATCCTGCCCTCACTGATGCAGATGGATCACAGCGTGGTCAGGGAAGTTTCACCTGATTATTCTAGGTATGAGCTGAGTATTGTGAGTACAGAGCAAGTAAATTCTTGTTACTGGCTTTTTTCCTCTTCACAGGAGATTTTCTCTAGTTCTAGAAAGAAACTAGTATTTCTTCCTTCCTTGAGTTCCAGCACCCTCACATTTCTTACACAACTTTGGTAGGACTCTGCATGCTTATTAGACCATTGTGCATCAATTCCTGTGTAAGTTCTCACTGCAAGTCCCAGCATCACACAGAAGTAAGAGAATATGAATAAAGGAAAAAAAAATCGTATGTGCATTTGGATTAGTCAAAGATGTCAACATATTTGAAGTAAGTTACATATATAAAATGCTTAAAATAGATTATGAATTATAATAACAGTGATCTTGTATTATATAATGTCTTTCAAATATGTTTAAGAGACTTTTTATTCTTATCTAGCTGTTCACAGAATCACAGAATCATCTAGGTTGGAAAGGACCCTGGAGATCATCTAGTCCAACCATTCGCCTAGCACAGTTCCCTACCTACAGCATATCCTTAAGCTCTAAATTGACCCGACTCTTGAAAACCTCCAGAGGTGGGGACTCCACCACCTCCCTGGGCAGCCCATTCCAATGCCCAACAACCCCTTCTGGAAATAAATACTTCCTAATATCTAGTCTAAACTTTCCCTGGCACAATTTAAAGCCATTCCCTCTTGTCCTGTAGCTTATTACTTGGTTAAAGAGACTCATCCCCAGCTCTCTGCAACCTCCTTTCAGGTAGCTGCAGAGGGCGATGAGGTCTCCCCTCAGCCTCCTCTTCTCCAGACTAAACACCCCCAGTTCCCTCAGCCGCTCCCCGGACGACCTGTGCTCCAGACCCTGCACCAGATCCGTTGCCCTTCTCTGGACACACTCGAGTCATTCAATGTCCTTTTTGCAGTGAGGGGCCCAAAACTGAACACAGGAATTGAAGTGTGGCCTCACCAGTGCCGAGTCCAGGGGCAAGATCCCTTCCCTGTCCCTTCTGGCCACGCTATTGCTGACACAAGCCAGGATGCCATTGGCCTTCTTGGCCATCTGGGCACACTGCTGGCTCCTGTTCAGCCGGCTGTCACTCAACACCCCCAGGTCCCTCTCTGACTGGCAGCTCTCCAGCCACTCCTCCCCAAGCCTGTAGTGCTGCTGGGGGTTGTTGTGGCCCAAGGGCAGCCCCCGGCATTTGGCCTTATGGAAACTCCTGCAGTTGGCCTCAGCCCATGGCTCCAGCCTGTCCAGGTCTCTCTGCAGAGCCTCCCTACCCTCGAGCAGATCAACACTCCCACCCAACTTGGGGTCACCTGCAAACTGACTGAGGGTGCACTCGATCCCCTCATCTAGATCATCAATAAAGATGTTAAACAGGAGTGGCCCCAAAACCGAGCCCTGGGGGACACCACTCGTGACCGGCCACCAACTGGATTTAACTCCATTCACCACCACTCTCTGGGCCCAGCCATCCAGCCAATTTTTTACCAAAGAAAGTGTGCGATTGTCCAAACCTCAAGCAGCCATTTTTGCCAGGAGAATGCTGTGGGAAACAGTGTCAAAAGCCTTACTAATGTCAAGGTAGACAACATCCACAGTCTTTCCCTCATCCAATAAGCAGGTCGTCCTGTCGTAGAAGGAGATCAGGTTTGTCAGGCAGGACCTGCCTTTCATAAACCCATGCTGACTGGGCCTGAGCATGTGGTTGTCCCTCATGTGTTGCATGATGGTGTTTAGGATGAGATGCTCTATCAGCTTCCCGGGCACTGAAGTCAAGCTGACAGGCCTGTAATTTCCCAGATCTTCCATCCAACCCTTCTTATATATGGGTGTCACACTGGCCAATTTCCAATCAGTCAGGACCTCCCCGGTCAGCCAGGACTGCTGGTAAATGATGGAAAAGTGGCTTGGTGAGCACCCATCCGGCTCCTTCAGCACCCTCGGGTGTATCCCATCTGGTCTCATAGACTTGTGTGTGTCTGTGTGATGCAGCAGGTCACTGACTGTCTCCTGGATTGCAGGGGAGTTGTTCTCCCAGTCTCTGTCTTCTGGCTGAGGAGGCTGGATTTAAACAATACAACTAATCTTGTTATTAAAGATAGAGGCAAAGAAGGCATTAAGCACCTCAGCCTTCTCCTCATCACTGTTGTTTTAAAGAAAAGAGCTACTGAACTAAGCAATATCTGATGAGGGACTGGGTATCCAATACTTTCACACTTTAGAAAGGTTGGAACCTCTCAGCTTGAGATATATACACATGCATACATGCATATACATGAGACATATTAGATATGATTATACCTAATAATTTACAGTATTCCTACAAATGACAATTCTATTTAAACATCTGAAACAAGGAATAATGCAGTTTTCAAACATGTTTACATAATTTTCTATGATGAAACACACAGCTCCCATTCAAAGGCAAGAGCTCCCTCTAGATAATACCTTGGGAAATTTTTCTAGCCTGCATGTTAAGTGAACTTTTAATAAAACAGTATAAAGTCAGTGGACGTGTCAAGCACCAAAACACAGTTGTTACTCTTCTGAGAAACCTTGGAATATGCCTCTGGGACTTACGTTTTGAAAGAATGAATGGTTTGAGCAAAGAAAAAACCAAAAAACCAGCACCTTTAGCATTTTGAAGTGATATTTATTATATCACATTGAGTTATATGGGTCATCTTCCAAAACTAATAGCAATAGCCCAGTAGCTCCTTACTTCTTTCACTCAGATTTCAGCAGAGATCAGATGCGATTGGGTCCCTGCCTAAGACTTTCTCTCTTGTTAGCACTGAAATGCTCAGGTTGGAAAAAAGTAATCAGTTTGGGGGTCACAGGTGCTGTCTTGCAAGAAACTTAGAGACCAACAGGAATTAGAAGGTTTACGAGAAGAGTCACAGAATATGGCCTGCAAGAGAAAATGGAAGAAATTAGAACTATTTTGTCAAAAGACACAGAAACTGAGAAGAAACAGGACACCAGTTTTTAAAGACTGCTGTGAGGAACTAGATGACAGTCTCTATTTGGGGGATGATGGAGCCAAACTAATAAGTTTAAATTACCTGGGGCAGCAGTTCTGGAGCAATCTTAATTTTTTAATTTGAGTTTAGACATCCAACTATATCAGTAATTACTTAGGTAAAGCTGCTTCTGCCTCAGTTTGTTCTTGTGGGAGACTTTAACTTCCCAGACATCTACTGGAAATACAACACAGCAGAGCAGGACCAGTCCTGGAGATTCCTGGAATGTGTGGGAGATAACTTCCTGACACAGCTGGTGAGTGAACTGATGAGAGAAGGTGCGCTGCTGGATCTTTTCTTTGTGAACAGAGAAGGACTGGTGGATGATGTGGTGGTTGGAGGCCGACTAGGGCACAGCGATCATGAAATAATAGAGTTCTCTACAATTAGAGACGCTAGGAGAGGCGGCAGCAGAACTGCCATCCTGGACTTCTAAAGGGTGGACTTTTTCTTGTTTAGGCAACTGCTTGACAGAATCCCTTGGTCCTGAAGGGCACGAAGCGCTAATATCACAAGAGCAGGCTGTCCCCAGGTGTTGTAAGGGAAGCTGGTGGCAGAGGAAGCCACCTTCGCTAAACAGGGAGCTTTGGCTGCAACTCAGGGAGAAAAGGAGAGTTTACAGCCTTTGGAAGAAGGGGCTAGCTACTCACAGTGATTACAGAGATGCTGTGAGGTATACAGGGCAGAAATCAGGAGGTTGAAAGGCCAGCTAGAAATGAATCTGGCTTCAGCAACCAAAGATAACAAGAAATGTTTTGATAAGTACTTTAACAGCAAAAGAAAGATCAGGGGGAGTCTCCATCCCCTTCTAGACGCAGGAGGAAACATGGTAACAAGTGATGAGGAGAAGGCTGAGGTGCTTAATGCCTTCTCTGCCTCAGACTTTAATAACAAGACTAGTTGTACTGAGGGAATCCAGCCTCTGCAGCCAGAAGACAGAGACTGGGAGAATGACCCCCCCTGAAATCCAGGAGACAGTCAGTGACCTGCTACATCACACAGACACACACAAGTCTATGGGACCGGATGGGATACACCCGAGGGTGCTGAAGGAGCTGGCTGGGGTGCTTGCCAAGCTGCTTTCCATCATTTACCAGCAGTCCTGGCTGACTGGGGGGGTCGTGGCAGACTGGAAATTGGCCAATGTGACGCCAATCTATAAGAAGGGTTGGATGGATGATCTGGGAAATTACAGGCCTGTCAGCTTGACTTCAGTGCCTGGGAAGCTGATAGAGCATCTCATCCTAAACACCATCATGCAACACATGAGGGACAACCAGATGCTCAGGTCCAGTCAGCATGGGTTTATGAAAGGCAGGTCCTGCTTGACAAACCTGATCTCCTTCTACGACAGGACAACCTGTTTATTGGATGAGGGAAAGGCTGTGGATGTTGTCTACCTTGACATTAGTAAGGCCTTTGACACTGTTTCCCACAGCATTCCCACAGCATTCCCACAGCATTCTCCTGGCAAAAATGGCTGCTTGAGGTTTGGACAATCGCACACTTTCTTTGGTAAAAAATTGGCTGGATGGCTGGGCCCAAAGAGTGGTGGTGAATGGAGTTAAATCCAGTTGGCGGCCGGTCACGAGTGGTGTCCCCCAGGGCTGGGTTTTGGGGACACTCCTGTTTAACATCTTTATTGATGATCTAGACGAGGGGATCGAGTGCACCCTCAGACAGTTTGCAGATGACACCAAATTGGGTGGAGTGTTGATCTGCTCGAGGGTAGGGAGGCTCTGCAGAGAGACCTGGACAGGCTGGAGCCATGGGCTGAGGCCAACTGCAGGAGTTTCCATAAGGGCAAATGCCGGGGGCTGCCCTTGGGCCACAACAACCCCCAGCAGCGCTACAGGCTTGGGGAGGAGTGGCTGGAGAGCTGCCAGTCAGAGAGGGACCTGGGGGTGTTGAGTGACAGCCGGCTGAACAGGAGCCAGCAGTGTGCCCAGATGGCCAAGAAGGCCAATGGCATCCTGGCTTGTGTCAGCAATAGCGTGGCCAGCAGGGACAGGGAAGGGATCTTGCCCCTGGACTCGGCACTGGTGAGGTCACACTTCAATTCCTGTGTTCAGTTTTGGGCCCCTCACTACAAAAAGGACATTGAATGACTCGAGCGTGTCCAGAGAAGGGCAACGGATCTGGTGCAGGGTCTGGAGCACAGGTCGTACGGGGAGCGGCTGAGGGAACTGGGGGTGTTTAGTCTGGAGAAGAGGAGGCTGAGGGGAGACCTCATCGCCCTCTACAGCTACCTGAAAGGAGGTTGCAGAGAGCTGGGGATGAGCCTCTTTAACCAAGTAATAAGCTACAGGACAAGAGGGAATGTCCTCAAATTGTGCCAGGGAAGGTTTAGACTAGATATTAGGAAGCATTTCTTTCCAGAAGGGTTTGTTAGGCGTTGGAATGGGCTGCCCAGGGAGGTGGTGGAGTCCCCATCCCTGGAGGTGTTTAAGAGTCGGGTTGACATAGCACTGAGGGATATGGTGTAGTTGGGAACTATCAGTGTGAGGTTAATGGTTGAACTAGATGATCTTCAAGGTCTTTTCCAATCTAGACGATTCAGTGATTCTGTGAAATTTAAGATGATTAGGTCTTTAATTTGCATTTAATGTCAAGCTACTCTTTTTGGGGGATTGAGGGTGTATTTCTTTGGACTGCTACATGTCCCGGTTTTTGTTTTTGTTTTTGTTTTTTTTTTTTTGTATATGATATTCCTTATTAGTTGCATTTAGTTTGCACAATGGGGAAAATTCTAGTGAATACTTCAGTGCTGACATATTTTACCAGTAAAAAGCAGTTTCCAGAAACCAGAGAAGTAATAGTAATATCATATTATAAGATGGTTTAAGGGAATTCTATACAAACAAGAATTAAAGCATCCATCAACAATATTTTCACAGTGATTTACATGTCTACATCAATGCTGAGTGAATCTCAGTGAATTAAAGAAAATTATTTCTCCAGCAAAATTAGTTTGTTTCTGATTGCTGGAAAGATTTGATTTTTTCCAGTTAAACTGCTTGTAAGCTATGCATCTATTAATCTGGCTCCGCAAAATGTGTTGCAATCATAACAGCAAATGCAAGTGCTCTTCATTCTCTTGAGAGAGTACTTTTGCAGCTCTTTTTATTGATGAGATTTCTATTCATTTGTATGAATAAAAATTCACTTCTTCTGAACGCTTTCTAAATAATGAAATTAAGATGTTTTAATATTACTGCCAAGAACTTTGCCCACTACAGCAATGATTGTCAACATTTTTCCATGTTTACAGCCTTATTTTACAACAGAATGGGTCTGGGAACCCCCCCTCAAATTTAGCTACAGAGGGAAAAGTTAGAACTGTAGATGGTATTTTTGACCCTGTTTATGACCCCCAGTAGACCTTAGCTTGAGAAACAGTTCACTGGGAATGTTCACTGAAAGCACTTAAATGAGGAAGTTAAAAATATAATGTTCAAATGAATGTTCATAGAATTTTGGAGATGTTTTTCCAGCTTAAATACAAAGACCTAGCCACCTCTGTCCTGCACATAAGCAAATTGTACACATAAACTAAGCCCTTTAGCTGGTGAGAAAAACCTTTATTTGCTTAGCCAATAGAAAGGATTGGCAAAAACCCTGAGCACCAATTTATCTTCCTGTTTAATAGACAGCGGGAGTGTACTGACATGCATGCCAGCAATTACAATACAAAATATTCATGTGTCCGCCAAAGAATGACGTCAGCTCCAGGCTGTGGTGTTTGGTACGTATCAAAATACCCTCACTACTAGAAACAGAGGCATGTATGTGTGAGTTGTATATGAATTCCCAAACTTAATAAGGCCACACACCTTGAAAATGGATCACTTAATGGTCAGCATCAGAGCATACATTTATCTGCAGTAAGATGTTTTCTAAAATGTTAAACACAGGTTAAAGTGTGGCCTTTTTATATTTTAAACACCTGGAAAAGATTAATAAGCATTTAGTTTTCCATTCTGTAAAAAAAGTGCTGTTTCTTTAAGTAAAGAGTTTGAAACAAGTTATATAGAATAGAGAATACTTTTAACAGTCTAACTTTATTAATAGGATGCATCTTTCTTGTTATGTACTGAGTTTAGAGGTCAGGGAAATTCCCTCTGTATCAATAACATAGGAAGATTAAAAGCTTTAGAAACATGAGGAACAATCAGGACAATCTTTCTGGAGGCTTCCCAAGAAACAACACTAAAGTCAAACTGGGAATTTAAAAATAATATGGGTATTTTTACTCTTCCCAAGCAGGATCACAGTTTTCATTTGCTCTTTCCTAAATTTTCTGAGTAAGGATGGCACTTATTAGTCATATCTTATGGCTTCTGAATGGATATCAGAGGTAAATACTCAGAGATTTCCCAAATATGCTTTTCATACCATAGGCCCCAAACGATCCTTAATCTTTGGAAATCTTTCTATGTGTTTAAAAGGATTTTTAACCAGGTCTGAAAAGCATATCCAAGTAGTCTTTTTGCAAGGTAATTTCAGTTGCCTTGAAACCAGTTTCACACTATTGTGATGGAGAGATAACAGAATGGGGAGGTAGGAATCAGTTCATACAAGAAACAATGGGCTATAGACATAAGACAAACAGTAATCCAAAATGCAGCAACGTAGTGGAAATTCATAATTGATTCTGAATAACTTCCTTTTCCTCCCACGCATCCAGGAGCTGAGAAAATATTGAAGGAAAGATGAGAAAATTCACATTCATTTCTCTTGAGCATGGAGCCAAGCCTTGGGAATCGGCTTTGTCTGTCTGCCCCTTGTCTCCCCCCTCCCAGTGGAAAAAAATTCTGTGACCATCTCTTCTGGAAAACTGGTGAGCATGAATCATTGTGCTGATGAATAATTCCCTTATTAAAACATTTTTTAATTGTTGCCAGCTTTGTGATTCTTTTACTGTCATGCCTCCAGCAATTCCTGTACCTGTGAGAGCGAAGGAAACAACTCCACTGGATCTGCAGATGACTTATACCAGAGTCAGTACTTTAGCTGGGAAAGTAAGTCAGCCCATTTCTGAATGGCTTATGCAGTAACTTAGTACCCCAGCCAGATATCTCTACAATAAAGAGCAATCTCCTCCAAGAAAAGGAAGCAGATTATCCTCCAGTCTGGCACAGACCAGCTTTCATAGAGGCTAAACTCACAAACAGGTGCTACAGGAAAAAATAGACCCTACCTTCCTTCTTCACCTGTGCTGGTTGTGTTTGTACTCCCTGCTGAAATATTGTACTTAACAGTGTAGTCACCTCCAGGTTGTGTTGTAAGTCACATAAAATAAAAATGTGGTTTTCAAACACAGGATAGTGACACAAATTGTAAAAATAGAACTGGCACTTTTTAAAAGCTCTTGGTTGAGCATCTTTTTCCTAAAAGACTTTGTAGGCAATTACACTGTGGAGCTAAGTACGGAAATACCCACAATAGCGGTTACAGCTGTGCAAGTCCATATGAATCCGGTTCACACGGAAATGTGCTGACTCTCTTATTGATGAGCTTCATTCACATGCTTTAAGGCAAAACTGAGTAAGCAGTGACCTCTAGGTGAAGAGTCACCTAGGCATGAGCATTGCCATGATGTCCTCTATGCCTGATCCTGCAAAAGAGTAGGAATGTTGGTGTTCAAAGGAAGGATGGGGAAATCAGTGAAAACACTATATATTGTTGATCAGCTCCTAATGGTTGAGTGGCCCTTGACCCCAGGGTTTGCATTTGAGATGTGCAGTGATACAGATCATTGGGACATGCTGGAATTGACAACACCTCCTAAAGGAAGTTAGCTTCTAAAAATTGGTGAAGGTCATGCAGATTTTCCCAAGGAACTTTTGTTCTATCTCAGGAAAAGGAACATCCTTTTCAACCCTGAGAGTCCTTGTTATGCTGTACCTACATCCAACATCTGCTATTCATACAAAATCCCAGAGTGGGGAAAGGCTACACCTACAATAATTAAACCATGCCAGGGCATATTTTTACACACTGGTAATGTGATCGTGTACTTAAACTTCAAGACCAGTCACTGGCTTTCAGCCTATGGCATCTAGCACTTTCCCAAATGACTTCTGGGCATGGCTTAGGCAGGGCACATGAAGCCAACCCATTTTGAAAGCTCAAAGAGATTAGATATTTCCATTACAGAAAAGACAAGATGGAATAAAGTATATGAAGCTGAGGTCTGATTAGCCGCCTAAGAACTTCTTTACTCCCTTCTGTAATTTCACGTTTAGTTCATATATGCCCACAACAGTAAATCCAGTAATATTATCTTCGTGTAACAGATAGGAAATTGATAATCTAAAAGTCAGAGTATCAGAAAACATTTCAGCACTGAAATAGCCTTGTAAATCTAACAGAATTGCCGAGACTATACAGGAAGCAAACTGATGGAGAAGGTTATAGAACACAGATCTCCTGAGTCCTTTACTGGCACTGTTCTCACTGGGCCATTCTTCCTGCCTTCCCTTCAGTGGAACAGCCTATATGCTGTGCAGAAATTTATAATATGCAGACTCTGAGACTACTATAAACAAATTAAATTAGACAATTCCAGTAAAAAATATTGAGGTGTGTTTTTGAAAAAAAATTTTTTTGTTTGTTTGCTCATACTAATTTATAAGGGGAATCAGAACACAGGCTATTTAGACCACTCTCCTAGGAATGACAGTAAAGATATTTGGTTTAGTCCAGCTAAGAGAAATAACAATAATAATTGAAGAAATACTTAGTTCATCTGTTGACATGTAATTAATTACTGTGTACAGCTCGGCAGGAGATAATGTTTGAAATATGGTACCAGCACATACCAGATGTCCTACTTTCATATAAAGGAAAAGAAAAATGTAGGTTTAACAAAGTATAATATCTCTCAGATTATCTCAGCTCTACAAAAGACAAAGATTAATGATGGATGCCTATAAAAACATGCAATAGACTATTCAGCATTCCTAAACTTTCAGACAATGACAATTTATAGTGAATTAAAGAGACCACATAGAATGTGAGAGGTTTTTTTCTTAACTGAACACTAATCTCCTGGTTTTGGAGATCTGGATTGGCATCAAGAAGAGGAATTAACATGGTAATATAAATTTGCTATCAACTGCATTTATATAGGGATCTGTACAAAAGCACACCCCTATGAAATACCTACTCTTAGGAGTGGACTTCTAGAACAGCAAGCTGAGCTTCACTCAGCTTTGAGATCACTCAAGGTATTGTATTTTAAGTTTGGTTGCTTCTTCAGCAAGTTAAGAAAGTTGGGAAAGGTATTCTTAGTACAAGAATGTATAGAATCAGTACATCTCAGGATTCATTCTTTACAATACTAGTTCTGCATGTATCAGGGAAAATGCCTAGACAAGTCCCAGTATATACTAGAATTTCATGGTAAATTGCTATGGAAACTGCGGAGAAGCAGTGCTGGGACCATGATTACCCATCAAGATTGCTACATCCCAATGAAATGCTTTAATCCTACAGTCATCTATCTCTCCTGATAGCTTTAGCATTGAATCTTAATAATTTCAGATATCTCAGTATCTCAGCAGAGGTGACAAGAGTACACTTGTTGAAAATTGTGCATAACATCAGATATGTAGCAGGCACATTGAACTGTAATTATTTTATAGGTAGATCTGCCAAATTTACCAGGCATGTGGGGTTTACTTCTGAACAGCAAAGAAAACTTGAAGAAATTTTAAGCCTTTCCAAATGACTGCAAGTGTATATTCAAAGTGAAAAACCAAGGAGGCCACTTAACACTTTGTTTGATCAAAAGGAGTCGGTGCCAGACAGTTCAACAAGCACAGATATGCATGTAAACCTCTCCCTTCATGACAAGACTAACATTATCCACAAGGAGACATAGTGCATAAACTCAAACATACAAGTTATTTGTTTCCTAAAACTATACAGAAAGAAAAGTCCTGCTCAACCATATAGCACAGTACATGATTTTATGAACAAGACAAAGTGGTTTCTACAGAGATAGGTTAGAGAAAAAGGGAGAAGAAGATATTTTTCTTAATTTGCCCTCTCAATTCCACCCCCCCTCCCCCGCCCCGGTTTTAATAGTACTACTCTTTGCAGTCTCAGAAGATACGGGCTCTGAGAGTCCCTCTCTCCCTTTTCCCCCAATACAGAAGTGAAATATGTATTTAAACTGAGAATAAAATTCCTGTGGATTTCAGAAGATGCTTACTCTATTTAAGTTAACAGCTGGTGAATAACATCATGACTATCACATCCTGATAATAATAACTGCTTTATAAAGTGAGAGTCTCACAGTGAAAGTTAAATTTTATAGTTTATTACATGATTAATCTTCTATCATTCTCATCAGATGATCTATCTTATTTTCTATCAGAGTACATTGTATTTCAGTATCTAAGCCTTTATTATCCAAGTTTCTGCACTGCCCAAAATTTAGTCATATCAGTACAAGACAGTTATGGAATTTTACTTTATATCACTCAAAGCTGAGTTCCCCTAACACTTCTGGTGTTTTAGACCCTCGTTTCACAATTGTAACAGCCTGTGAATGTCCTGGTGGATTACTGATTCTGCTGTTTTGGGAGATAGTTTTGTTGGGATGAATGACTCCTCTAAATTAATATTTAAAATAGCGTTGTCTGTTTTTATGATACTCCAACCATTTATGGAGTGTTTAAGCAGTTAATATTAATAGCTTTCTTAATTGCGTTTTTCAATATTTCCGCTGTCTTCCTAGTATAATATTATTTATGATAAGCAATACTTACTTAAACTATAGCCATTAGATAGCTGATAAACATGGACAGAACATTTGTTATTAATCTCACTTAAATTTAAAAAATAAGGGCTTATATAAAATGGCCACTTGTATAATAATAGATGAATCCAGGAACCTCTTCCAAGAACTCTATAGACAAACAGATTTATAAGGTGAAAACTGGAAAGTACAATGCACCTCTTACAGCCAAAATTTCTATCTCAAACCAGATGGATGAAGGAACCACATTCATAAGCCAATAATCTTTTTATTGCCGTGGCTAAGACTTGTGTCTTCCCAAATTATAGTCAAGATCTAGTTTGCTGGGCTACAGAATTGCAATGGTTTTTGGTCCCCTCCCACTTATGTCTCATTTTAGATGCCCTTATGGTTCCATCACTGCTATTATATCCAACCATTTGGACTATTACTTTGGTTTCTGCTGTAGCTGTGACTTATTACTCCTGGCTGTAAGCCATGAAGTGATGGAAAATGCAGAGGTGGCAATTTTTGATATTGCTTGCATTGTTGAATAGAGTTCCTATGGGCCAGATACAGACTTGAGAGCTGATAGCAACAATTGGTTTCTTAAAGAAAATGTTATGTTAATATTGCTGTCTTGAAGATTTTCCCTGTTATCATCCATACAAAGTTTAACCTTTGTATATCTAAATTTATGGATATAATACACTTGTCAGTTTGTACCTTTAGTACACATGAATTCGGACTAACTACTAATTCTAGTTTATTCCATTTTCTTTCAAACTTCCATACAGGTTCAAAGTCTCAAATGTAGATAATTATTATTTCCAGTCTGTTATTTTTATGGCTAAACAGATCTCCCCACTGATCCCATCAATGAACATTAAAACAAAAGACTAAATTTGAAGTTTGAATAGTAATTGAATTGGACATTTGAATACTGAAAGAATGTATTAACTGATTCACAGTGTCTTCAAATGTACAGATCAGAAAATCAAAACCTTATGGTTTCGCTCATATCTTTGCATTTATATTAATGGACAATCATATTACACGTCCTTGGATGCACCACAACTGTTATTGAAGTTTAAATGACACAGCCTTTCTAAAACATCAGGGTACTAATTCAGCAACATGTTCTTAAAAATCTTGACCTAGATTTCATGTAGTAATTCTGATTTTTTTATGTCTATCCATTTTCTTTTGAATAGGTATTGAATTGGTATTAGTAAACTTATTAGCCTCTTTTGATGGCTTTTCAGTTTTCCCTTTCTTTCACAGAAATGCAGAAAGGTTGAGGTTGAAAGGCAGCTCTGGAGGTCACCTTGTCCCACCACCCTGCTTAAGTAGGGTCAGCCAGAGCAGGTTGCCCCTGTGTTGTTTGGTTTTGGATATCTCCATGAATTCAAACAATACGATCTCTCTGGGCAGCCTTTTCCTGTGTTTGTCTAACCCTCATAGTAAAAAGGTGATTGTGTTCAGAGGGAATTTAATGTGCTTTAATTTGTGTCCGTTGCCTCCTGTCCTTTCTCTGGAATGATTGAGAAGTCTGACTTCCTAATCTTTGTTCCCTACCACTAAGAGTTTATACACATACATAATATCCCCCTGAGATTTCTCTGCTCCAAGCTGAACACTTTCAGCTCTCACAGCTTCTCCTCTTAAGAAGGAGCTCCACTGCCTTAAACATCTTTGTGGCTCTTTGCTAGGCTTGCTTCATTCAGTCCATGTACTGTCCTGGGGAGCCCAGAACTGAACACAGCACTCAAGATGAGTCATACCATACATGACATTTTACTGTAGTCTACAAAAAAAAACCCCAACCAACCCATGAAAATAATTCTGTTGACAGTAGTTCCTGTTCCTGATAAGGTTATTGATGCTATTTGTATACCTGTGGAACCAACGGTCTTGACTGGATCACTGAGGCTCAAAGGGATAATCACAAAAAGAATCTTAATTTAGACAACATACGTCCTTACTCCTTTCTTCATCAGGATCCCAGTGTTCAATTCTCAACTTGCAAGTGTAGGCAAAATATGCTTTATCTATAGAAAAATAGGGTGTAGTCTGGAGAAACTGAATAATATGCTGATGATCAGTCTTGGCTACAGTAATGAATATTTATCATTTTCATTTAATAACTGTGTTTAAAGAATCTTTTTCTTGTTTTTGATGATTTATATCTAAAAAGAACTCAGCTGCTTTCACTTCTTTTATTAATGATGAACAACAATTGTTTGAAATCTTTTTCTACTGCTTCCTGGAGTTTTTCTGTTCTGACATTACAGGTACCTTGTTCATACACCTCCAACAAAATTCCCCTTTTCTCAGTGGGAGTTTTCACATGACTAAAATAAATACTGGTGAATCAGAGTTCTCCTCATCAGTCTGTGCAGTTTCTGGTATAGTCAGTCTATATAGGAAGAATTTTAATTATATAGATACTGAAGTATAAGTCATGCCTTTTCAGACTTCATTGTTGCACTTAAGGTGCTTTTGCTTTTCAATATATATTGTTAACTTAGCTTGATTTCTAGAGAGACAAAAACATGCCATATTGCCATCAAGACCAGATAATTGGAGTTGTCCACTAAAGACCTCAAATATGAACTCTGTAGAATATTAGAGCTGTTTTTGACAGTGCATGTCTCTCCTATGCCTCTTTGAAATCCTCACCTATATACAGTTCCCTCACAGAGTCTGTATGCTAGATCTAGAATTAAAACTCCAGTTTCCTAGCTAACAATATATCTCAGTTTCTTCTCTCTCAGTAACAAGTTCAGGAGAGACATCTTTCCAAAACATAAATACAGGATCAAAACAAGGAAGACCTCTAGCCATCAGGTATTTCCACAATTTTATTCTTTTAGCTACTGGCAGATAAAGGACATTATGGAAGGATGTTTCAGTACTTCAGCCTCTCCAGGAGTTATGTTTTGAAAAGTTGCCAGAAAACCAGTCAGAGCAACACTAGCATACAGGTAGGCCTCACATGCTCTCACGCCTATCATAAACATGATTACACAGAGTAAGGGCATATTGGTTTATTATATTTTTTAAATTAAACATTTATAAAGTTCAGAAAAGCTTTGTTAATTTCTTACGGGAAATAGTTGTTCTTTTGGAGTCTGCATGGCTGTAGAGCTCATTACCTCTTAGTATTAATGAAGGAAGCTCTGCTTTAATTTTTAGTTATGTTTTGCTTTGTTTTGTTTTGACAATAAAAAGATGTGCATCTCCTAATATTAAGCTCTCTGGCTATTATTCAAGGAGGTCCTTAAACATTTACTTTAAGTAGGTACTTACAGGCTTTTTCAAATAGGACACTTTCCTAAATGATTAAACATATGCCAAAATAAATTTAGCCATTTGTAAGCTAGAATAATGTATTTGGTTTAACTTTTCAGTAGAGTGCATGGAATGAATAGAGCACTTTTCTTTTTTTGGCACACAAAGACCAACTCAAGTTCCATAGCTAAACACCTGAAGACAGAGATGCTTTGTTTTTTCCATCAAACGCTGTTCCCAAGGGATCTTTCTGGACAATCCTCATCTCCTGCTTTGTTACCCCAGCATAGCTACAGTCAAAACTTCCGAGACTGATAGACTTGTTCCCCCAAATATGCATTCTCTCATGCCACTAGGAATTCAAAGCCATGTTAGGCATGGATTTTAGCTGCATACCCCAAACTGTAACTATGAAGTGAGGAGAGGATGATGAAAGAGCTAAATTTTGATAAAGGGGAATGATGATTGTTATTCTCAGTCTTCACATGCTAGTTTTTCCAGATTCCACCAGGGAGCACAGAGTGTCTGCCAGGGCTGATCAGATCCTGTTAGGCTGACACTAGATATTTGTGCAATTCTTTGCTTCTTACTGTTTAAAACTCTTTAATGATTTCAGAGCAGGAATGGAACATTATGAAGAATTCAATCTCCATATATCTTTTGCAGTCATGGAAATTTTGGTTCTAACGGCTGCTGTGAAGGTGACATTTCATTTGTGATCTCTTTTTTAAACTATAAATTGGCTCAGTAAAATGCTTTCAGATCTGCATTGCTTATTCTTGACTGGTTGCAGCCCACAAATAATAGGAATGTATATGCATCCATGAAACTCTATGCAGTGGTTGGACAGGTAAGCATTGAATCAGTAAGGTCAATGTCTTATTTCCAACAAAGTTGTTTTGTTGTGGTTTGTTTTTTTTTTTAAAAAAAAAAGAAAGAAGAGTCTCCTATTAACTTCAGTGGTTTGGTTGGTTGGTTGTGTGAATGAAATGAAAATTTAAAGGATGATTCACAATTATACCACTCAATATACAGTTAGCTTTAATCACTGCTCAGATTAAAGGTAGCCTAGCTCAAAGAACCAACATTATTCTTCAACTATTCATCTACAGAAGTTACTCTTAGCTAGAATTCAGTAATCATCTAATCAAAGGGATTATAATTCTATATTTCAAAACATCGACATATATCAATCTTCAAGTGTTGCATGTATTAATAATTAAGAAGTTAATAACCTGTTATGATTTTCCACTCCAATTTTTATCACCTTAACAAGCCATGATTTTTATCTTCTAATATGATGCAGCACATCATCTTTAAAAATAATAAATTGAAAACAAGATGTAAAAATAAAAGAGGGAAGAAAAAAATTATTTCAGAAGACAATCTCTTGCAAAACCAAACTACAGAAAAATCATCCCAGTGAAATTTAACCCTAATTCCTTACTAATTCTTTCATGATATTAACCACATGATTTATCTTCAGATTATCTTAATTGTCAATACAGATAATTTATTTTGCCAATTGATTAATGAATTTTTATAATTTAAAATCATTCTCTTTAGGAAGATTTAGTCCATGTTGTGCCTTAACTGCCACTAATAAAGAAAAGCTTAGCAAAAGATTAAAATTTATTTGTGATACATTCTTTCAAAGTATTTACCAGAGCACAATTTCAAGAACTCACAAAAAAACCCCACAAGCTAAAATGAGATTTTGTATATTTTCCATCTTCTTTCTCAGCCACCTTCTAGTCACATTCTCTGTGAGTTTCATATTCATAGGCTCTTGTGAAGAAGACTTGACTGACTTCAAGGCAACAAGAGAAGCAGATGCTGTCCAAATAGCTTTATTTGTTGGACATAAAGACGAGGGAACTGCATGCGTCATTCATAAAGTATGTTTAAATTCTCTCACAAGACCTTTTAAATTGCAGTTAATAAATGCTTCAAATTCTGCCCTGCTTCAATAAAAACCTATGGCAGTTCTACACACAAAATGTCTATATGGAAAGTACATGTTTTCATTATTTTGATTCCCACATGATCCATCCATAACTTGTTTTAGAAAAGTATGTGAGAAAAAAAACAAAAAAACAAAAAAAACCCCACCAAAACAACACCACCTATATATTTTTGGATGGACATGCACAACGTTATCATCCTCTGAGCAGGGTAAAAGTTTTCATATTTTGCCTAAGTCTTACACCCAGAAAAGTCCCCTATTCAGATAGGGAGTCCAAGCAACCAGAAAAAGCAGGGATGGCAGGATGAACTGGCTTCCATACTCCCCCCACACACACACTGTGAGTAGCTTGAAATGCAATTAAACTTGTATGATAATGCACAGTGTTTTCAACAAAATTCAAACTATTCAGATAGCCAGTGAGCTACATACAAATACTTCAACCAGAATGCCCTATTTTTTGAATGAGTTTTATTATTTCCTGATAGTTTCAAACTTCATGTATTGAGTTCATGCAATGAAATCCCTTCATTTTGTAAGAAGATTCTAGTGGCTGAAGGCATGAGGTAGAGAAGTGGCAGGCAAAACGGCACGCTAAGAAAGAGGAGAAGAGAGTGATGCCTGCTAGCTTTTGTCATTTCCAGGTTCTTTTCATCATGGCACAATAAAATCTCAAAGATTATATATTTTAAGCACTATACGAATTAGGAAATATCATTAGAATACAACCTCCACTAAAAGAAATGTGATATTCAGAACAAGAAGTCAAAAACCTGAATTCTGCTAGACTGAAAACTGTTAAATTCTGTCCTAATAATTTCATATGCAGCAATGAAAGTACTTGTAGTAATATCCATGCCTGGACAGATGAGTTCTACTCCATTTAATAATTTTTATTTCAATGTTTGAAGTGATACACTGAGATGTATCAAGAACACATCATACTGTGATCAGGAAGAGTTAGCAAAATACATTAGAAAGGTAGAAACATTCAGTAGGAAAATTCCCTTCACTACAACCTTGAATAGCAAAGAAACTGACTTTGCAGCCATGCAGCTTAACCTTGATTTTTATATGCCACAGTCTTTTAGAAACCATCCTCACAACATCTTTGGAAAGCTGCATGAACAGAAAAGACAGATCATATTCTGCGGGAGAGCTGAGCATGCACATGACCAGTGTGATCGAGCAATGCCCGTTTATTACAACTAAGAAAGCCCTTTTATAATGTTCTCCCGCACACGTGAGTAACATGCAGTACAAGTCCTCAAGACTGAACAGTTAACTTAGCCCGTGCTTTAAACCTTCTTATGATTGGATAAACAGTGCCACATCAGCCTTGCCAGGCTTCCTGCCTTGGGGAACTTCCTCTTCCGTCCCAACCCCTTCCGGGGGTTGTTTGTCTCGTCAAGTTTCTCCCCCCTCATTCAGGGTCACATCCTTATTGCATTCTTGCTCTGCTGAGGCTCTTATCAGTCTTGTTCTCACGCAGGATTGCTCACATGGCCGTTCTCTCACAGAAGGCCCTCTAGAATCCCAACAATATTCATGCAATTTCCAAATTCAGCTCTGCAACATGTGTGGCCATTACCTTGAGGGCAGCCTGGGAGGAAGGACTGTGCATTTGGACTCCTGGTGCTCCCTAAGAAGAAGAAGTGAGCCCTACTCACTAAGCCCCTCATGCAGCAAAGACCGTAACTGTTTCCCTAAGACAGCTGTAAAACGCAGTTACACTCTGACAGTAAGACTACAGATGTATGCTGGATTTAGGAGATGAATTTACTGATCATTAGTGGCTCACCTCACGTGGGAGTAGCACCATCCAGCAAGACTTCCCTGTCCAGGAAAATGTTGAGTTTGTGTTTGCTGGGGAAAGAAGACAGAGCATTAAATGCCTGAGGAGAGAGTCACAGTGTGGTATGGAAAAGGAGAACTATATGAGTGCTGTAGATCACAACATAGACAGCAGATAAAGCAAGGAAACCAACACATGTTGATTGGGAAACTAAGGGACTGTGCAATAACTTTGGAGAAATTCTGATTGCCTTGTTGCTTGAAATTTATTCTTAGGTGCTTAAGTTTCAAGGTAACTTATGCTACAGAGTACAACTATGCACTAGAAAAGAAAATGAACTGACAATTGCTTCCTTTTCTAACACTGGTATGGACAGTTTTCCCCAATTCATAACAGCTGTTCATACAGCTTCTCTTCACATTCAGTAAACATTGGAATCATCTTCAGCCTTCTCACGGTTTAACTAACACACTATTAATCTTGCTAATGCTGATACTGTAAATAAAAATGCACACGATTATCAGAAATCCTTTTTTATGGGCAATTCAGATTGTCTGTATCTCAGACTGGAAGCTCTCAAGCAGGAATTGTATATTATCTCTTTGTATGCTTGTTATTTGTTTCCCCAAGACCCCTTAGATTTAAACATAGACTTTAATAAGTAGCTGCATGCCAAAGAGCCTTCTTGTTTACCACATGGCCCTACAAGATACATCTCTCTATAACTGTGGTGTCAGCTCTCCACATAGGTAACATGCAACTTCCCTTTGGATACTTCAGAGAATGTGCTGCAGAAGGTAAAATACCTCTGAAGTAGCCCAAGTATTCCTCAGAAGTGCATGCAGAATCCACTGCTACAAAAATTTGACCCTATCTTTGTTGCCGATACACCAGGAGCACTGCTGAGCACTAGCCTCCTTCAACATCCTTGTCTTGCTATATTTGTCTATCACAATTTGTATAATTGGTTTGAAAACTTTCATGGGACACAGGATTTTCTTGTTTGGGGTTTGGTTTTTTCCCCCCCTGTACTTGTACAGCATTAACAGAAACTGATAACTAGGGATTAGGGCTTCTAGGCACTTGAGCAATAATATCTACTTCTGGATTACTTTTTTGAAAATCTAATCAAAGATTAGAGGACATCAATATTAACATTGCCAGACAGCTACTGGCAAGCTTTTTGATGTATGTGCTTTCTACCATGTTAGTTTTCAATCAGGTACCTATGGTCCTTTGAATACTGACTAATCTTTGGGTCATGGCAAAAGCAAAGAGCTGTCAGGTGCTGTGCCCTCTGACTTGAGGGACCTCCATGTCAGAGCTGGAATGGGTCTGACCAGTGCTGTTTAGATGCCACAAAAAATAAAGTATAAGTGGGAAGCAAGACATTCTCTGTATGGGTCTCCAGCAATTTTATTAACTATGCCACACCAACCACATCTAGTGGGGACTGTACTGGGCTCTATAAGCTATTTGAAGCTAGATATAAAAAAAATCAGGGGGATCTTACATTGCTTTTCAGTATTGCATGAAATTTACTGCAGAAATGCTAGAGAGCACACCATAACTTCTCGAAGTGTCCCAAACTTAAAAATATTTGATGCATCACAATAAAATAGGTATAAGAGCATTTCGAGGATATATTCCTCAAACTTACAATTGTGTTAATATAGTGTTCAGGTTTGTGGACATGAAATAAACATAAATACTTGTTTAGAGTTATTATGACTGCAGCCAATAAATAGATTTCATCACTATGGTTACAAAAATAAATAGCAGCTACAGAAACACAGTTAATTGGAGACAAGGAAGATGGAAACACTTATTTCCCATATTAAACAACATTCTGATGAAAGATTGGCCACTGAACAGACATGAAAAAGCACTGATATAAATTATTTATAGGAGCTGGAAGGAAATGTTAATTTTGCTTCATGAAGTGCTTTAGTAGTCTACATTTGACTGCGAACTATGAAAAATTTCAAAAATATTTGCAAAGAGGATAGGAGTACCAGCATTGCCAGTTGAAGGTTATTCCATTTTAGGGCTTGGATAAGAGCCAGGTAGCAGAAATATTGGTGCTTTTCATGGATTACCATCCCCAAGGAGGCAAACAAAGAGAGAAAGGGGTAGCAAGTTCTGAGGAAAGATGGTCATTGATTTGACTTAAAAGACTGTGGTAGTTCCCTCTTTGTAAGAAAGCTCTGCCTAACCTCTCTCTCTCTTTTAATATCTGTTCAGAAAATAACTAGTGCTATTAGCAACACAGTTTTTAATGAAGTAAACCCAAAATAAACTAAACAGAAGAAAAAAAAAAAGATTAAAAGATACAAAACACCTGAAAATATTTACAATGGAAAATTTCTGGCTAGTCTGGTCTTGTGGACCTTTTTTATAGAAACCCACTTGTGGTCTGTGGGACAAAAAACATATGCATGCCCCAGACCTGATCATTAAACACTCTTACGTATGGTGTGGGTGGAGGTTAGGGGAAAAGAGTGAAGTGGAAAGAGAGGCTGCTAGAAGAGATGCTGAAACCTTCTGAAGTGGGTTTTTTTCATCATTTACCTGTGCACAACAAGTAGGATACAATATGTGGGAGTGCTGAGGATGGGTCGTGAGTGCTTTTACTCTCTCTGCTCCCTTGTTCCTCTCCTTCCTTAAACCCAGTTTGATGAAGTAACTGGAACTGTGTGAAGCAAACTGCTTCAGTCATAGGTTTCACAGCTGTTCAGAGACCACTGAGAGACAACTGTTGCCACAAGGCTCCAGCAGGATGCCCAGTGCCCATCCCCACAATACAGGCCAAATGCTTTATTTGCAGATTTGATCTTATTTTCCTGAACAGCTTCAAGTCTGTATTTTTCTGGAGTTTATGATTTCTGGAATGGCAAAAAGATGATTCATATTGCCAATAGTCAGCATTGGACTGAATTAAAAGATAATTGACAATACTGTGGTGAAAGAGAAATCAACAACTGTATTCTGGGAAATGGCTAATGAACACGCACATCAGAAAAAGAAAAACGAAGGAAAAAAAAAAAGAGAACTGGGAATTCTGTCAGTCTGTTATCTTGGAGAAAAAGAAAAATGTGGAAGTGGTCAAGACATCATAAAGTTAAGGCTATCTGGAACCATTATAGTCTACATTGGCCTACGCTTTCTTGTCAACTGCTTTTTTCCTTCCAGAACGAATGAAAACTCCTCCCCATTCTCAGTCTGCGGGTTTGGACTGACGCCCTCAAAAGGAAATGCTCAGCTTGCGTTGCTGCTCTGAAATCCTAACGGGAGGAGGAAATCTGTTTCTCAATTCTGCTGTGTTAATGAGCTGAGGCTTTCCAGCCAGAAGCCACCCTGATATCAAGCGTAAATTGAAGTAGTCTCAAAACAGCACTGGTTTATACTTGTACCCTGTTTATCCGTTGCATCCCCAGGAAGCTGGAAGCAGCTGGAAAACAGCCCACTAAAACTTTGTCTTGTTCCTGTCACTGCGGGACTCTCCCTCCCCTGTCTTTCTGCTGGGGACCAAAAGTGCATTTAGCCTGAGTTGCTCTCTTGAGTTCAGTGATGAAATTTTTTTCATCTGGGAGTTATTTCAAAATTGTACATGGTCCCTTTCAGGCAGAAGATAAGGTAAAGAAACTCCAGTGTCACAGAAAATCAGTTCTAAGGCTACTTGTAACTGGAAAAAATGCCATCTACCAGCTATCAGGCATCTTCTTGGAAGTTCCCCGAAGTTCCAGACAGAATAAGAGTTGTGCAATATTTTTTTTGAAGTACTAACTTTTGGTTAGAGTTAGGGGAAAGACACACCAAAAAAAAGTAAATAAAAAGGAGAACATGAGCTATTTTTTCAGCTACACAGTGTGAGGAAGCAAAAAGAGCAATTCACAAAGTTAATTCCAAAAAACTTAACTCTCCTGAACAGCTTGGTTAGTATTTTGAAGAGGCAAAATGCCACACATCTTGGCTCTTTGATCATTATCACTGTTCATTGTTTCATTAAAGCAGAAGTCAATATTTCTCAAGGAGTTATTAATGCTTGCAGTAAGGAGTGTACAGTAGTTTTGACCACAACAAAGTGAAAAGGACTTTTAGTACATATGGAGGCTTGGAGTTATTTTTTAAGCCACAGAAACAGGAGCGGAGAGAGGATTTCAGTAGCACTTTGGTGGCCTCTGAACACATCCCCAGATGAACCATTCACGTTACCCATTTCTGCAAGTATCAGTAATTATTAACTAGGAAATGATTTTCTGAGAAATGATTGGTTATATATAATTTGAAAATCTAAGCCCAAGGAATCCAGTCAAAAACTGGATATACTTCTGTTCAGTTAGAAATATTTCTATTCAGACATGCCACTGTAGTTCCCCACTGGACATCCAGAGAGTAATGCTCCTTTGCAATCACCATGTTGCACTACAGTGACACTTACAAACTGAAGCAATGATTTCCGCTCATTCTTTTAATGTTATTAAAAATAGTAGGGCATTAATACTTTTACATGTATTTTAACAGGGATAAGTAAATACATTAGATATAATTATTTAAATACTGTCTCATAAGCTTACACAAGATTGATAGTTCAATCACTCTGAAATGCCCTGCATTATGTCAGTTACTTTTTGGTACGGAATTGTGAGTTTTTTCATGGATGACAAGTCTTCCTTTAGCAACTTTTTCAGACTGGTTATTTGCTAATCTCTCAGTGAATTATGTGTGTTCTGGGACTTATCCTTAGCATTTAGTAGCATTAATAAGTTTATTATTATCTACTGCTTTTTTTAGGCATCAAACACAGACATTTTTAGCTTATGTTCTCTTAAACCCCATTTCCCATTCTCTGTTACCTTTTTGAAGTTAAATTCTTAAACTCACAATGCAGGCAATTGAAATGAATGAGCAGTCCTTTTCTGCTCACTTTCCAAACTCAGAACTAGTATTTTATGAGTCTCTTTCCAGTCTCTCAAGCAAAAATGGTCTCTGGAGGAGGGCCAGGCTCTCTACAAGGACAAAAGCCAGAAGAGGACTTGGGAATAGCTTTTAATAGCACAAATAAAACCTACCTGTAAGGTTCTGAAACATTCTGATGTATTGCTACCCTTACATATCAAAAATTTCTCTCCAAATGGATAGTTAAGAACATGATAATTGAAGCCAGGGAGAGCAATATTTCATTTCATTTCTCAACAGGAGGGGAGCTTGGAACTGGCATATTGTTTAAGAATGAGCAAAGCACAAAATGCTCTTTTGAAAATGAAATCTGTCAAGGAAAGCCAAAAAGTAATAGAGGAATAATAATGTTCACATTGATGCCAATACAACCACAATGGCAATACACTACACACTGCAAGTTGCATTGTAGTCAGGGATACAATGTAGTGATAATGTTTATAAATTAAAAAAAAATAATAAATTATATATGTATATCATTGATAAATTTCCCCCTTCCAGAATTACATTTTTTTTATTTCTTTCTCATAGAAAATTGCAACAGATGACATTTTCTTCATCAGGAAGATTTTTAAAACCCCAAACAAGCAGACGTTAGTTGAAGTACTCTGCATGAGCTAATGCATTTGAAAGTAGTATGTCTAGTATTAACTGCCATTTCCTTTTGGTTTCAGATATAAAGATTTTTGCATTGCACCCCAAAGCAAACTGACAGCTTGCCTGGACACATAAAGAAGATAAGGAATGATGCACATACCTATACATTGTAAGCCAGTGTCAGAGCCAATATTCCACTGAAAAGAAATTGAGATGCTAGTAATAATGTAAAGGTTCACCAGGTTATTGTTATGTTTCTTGTTACCACACAGGCAAGAGATAATGTTCCTAAAGGTTTCTTTTATTTTTTTTTTCTCATTTTCATAGTCATAGATTATCCACTGCATTCACATAAGAAATTAATTCAGTTTTTTAAATAAATGGTGTGCTCAACGTAATTAACTTGCATGTCTGTGGTGTCCAAATACACAATAGCAAAAAATGTGGCTTTGATTCTAGTTACAGACACAGGATATAGTCTGTCTAGACCATCAAGTAATGTACCTCTAAAGTGAGAGTTTTACACGTGAGATTGCATCTCTGAAATGGAAACTGCTTCAAGAATATTGGCAAGAAAAGGGAAAACTAGATTCCTTTACACTGTCCTATTTATTTTACCCACATAATCTTCCAGCCAGAGTCCAATGGAAACCTTATAACTAGGATATTTGCAGTCTATTGTATATGCCAGTTTTTCTTGTAAGACATTTGAAGATCAGATACCACCTTCTTTCCTCTTACACTCTGGAAAAAAGTGTATTTTTAATTAGAAATATATAAATAATGTTTAAAACCAATTTCAGTGAAAACAACACAGACCACAGAAATTAAAAGTAATTATGTAATTCAAAGCTTTACATCCAATCCCATTACAAACTTATTAACTTGCAGATCTAAGTTCGTATGAAATTTCAGATAACAATTTTTCTGTTTTTTCTGTTATCTCTACATAATTTCAGTAATCAAGCATGCACTCAGATATACTGAATCTTGGGCTGGGAGACATCAGAAATCTGACAAAAATCTTAAATTCAAGTACTCTTTTTTTTTTTCTCCATTTGTACTGCCTTCTCACACAATCTTTTTAAAATTCTGGTCTGCTCCCATACTGGATGAAGTTTCTAGTGCAACCAGTGTTTCTCCCTTTTGCAGGAGGGAGACAGGCAATTTAGTGATGTGATTAGAAAGGCAATTCCCAGTAAGTATATTATCTATGATCCCTTCCATTTCTTTTAGCTGCTCACCTGAGTCCTGCTCAGGATCACAAAGTGGTTGGTCTCTGCCTGAAACCCCAACTCAAATCCTCAGAAAGAGCAACCTGCCCAGCACTGCCAGCCCACCCAGACCCCTGAAGCCAGTGGGGCTGCTGGGTCAGGATGGAAAACCTACAGGTCCAGACAGTGCAGCTGATGGCTAAAGGAAGCAAAATACATCAAAAGAATAAGATTTCAGACAATAAAGAAACAGGAACCCTCTTAAAAATCTTACATTCCTTGAACATCCTTGTCTTTTACCTGCTATAGCAGGGAAATAATAACAGAGGACTCTCAGGAGACGGGCAGAGTTGACACAGTATATGCAAACACTCTGAATTAATTGTGCCCTCACTGATCCTGTGGACTAGATAACAACCTCTTTGCAGAGGTCTATATGGCTACAGAATTTTTAGCAGGTTTCTGTAGAGAGTATTAATATTGGTCTAATAATAAACATACTCTGAATGGAAATATCAGCTAGGGTCTGGCCTGCCAATGGCACCAAAAAAAAATCTGAAAGATCTCTCACAGGTTATGTATTTCAAATACCTCTAGATGTAAGGACACAGTGCAGCCAAGAAGGGACAGGTGAGGAAGGAGATCAGCAGTGACTTAAGTCTCTGTTATGGCCTTTATGGTACCCAAGCATCAAGAGTGCCTTTCTTCTTAGGTGAAAGGGAGAGCACCTACATGTCAAACATACATCTTGCCAGCAGAGTGGAAAAAGAGGAGCAAGCTTAAGGTAGGAGTGATGAAGATGGGCCGTTTGTGAGAAAGAGACATGCGGGGAGGGCAAGTGAGAAGCGGCCAGGCAGAGAACATGTGAGTGCCTGTGTGTGTCCTGGCAACAGAGAGAGAAACAGCAAGTCACTTCACAGAGAAAGCCAAGTCCAGGATCTGCCAAAGATACCGGGAGATTTGTCCAGCCAACAGAGCTGTCAGTCTAAGTGTTCATTTAATCTGACAAAAAAAATTGGAACTAACCACTTTCAGACTGAAAGGCTTTCCATTTTTTATATTTTAAGTAATATTTCCCTAAAACCACTGACCTTCAATACCTGCAGAAAGAGCTAGTAAGATCTGAGGACCTGCTTTTTGGATACCCACATGAAACCAAAATGCCTGATTTTCAGCAGATTCCGTACCTCTAAATATAAGAGAGCATGCACCCAGTGAAGTTGGTACTTTCACTCAATGCAAGATTTTCCAGTTCAGATCTAAGGAAAAAAAGGAAAACATAAATATATTTCATGCTTCCTACTGCCAAAAGTAAGATATTTTGTAAATGTAGACCTATTAAGAAACAGTTTTGACACAGCTGTCAGTTTTATTGTTCTTTAAACATTAATGATTTAAAAAATGTACTTTTTCTTTTCATTCATTTATAGTCACCCTATTTTTCTGCTTGTGACAATTCAGTTGGTTCAGAACCATGCTTTGCTAAATTTTGTAATAAATCAAACAAAACAGGAGAAGATGAAAGAAATTGAAAGTTATTGAACAAATAGTAATATTTTCATAAAGCAGAAAGAGAAAAATTTCCTTCACCTTCAAGTGATTTACAGAAACTGCTTTCTGGCAAGCCATTTTGGCACAATTCCACCCTTGGATATCATCACTGCTAGCAGACTGGATGTCTACTACAGGTCTTCAGGAGGCCAATGAACTTCCTGTTGACAATTTGGAGCAAACACAACAAAAGTAACAGTCCTTATTTTCTAGTTTTGATGTCCAGAGAAATTAGACTTATATGTTACCTCAAGCAAACAGGCATTAATACATGTTCTCTAAAATAGTACTGTCTTGCTGGGAGCATGTGCTTATTTCACTGCTTGGCTATGACCCTAGTCACATTGTTGGAGCAATTGCCAAATCTTTACTTTTACCTAAGAGTCAAAATGTTTACTTTTCAGCAAATTACAGGTGGTCACTGAGAAAATTTGATAGATTAGGCCTTTGCCAAGTAATTGACAGAACACTGCTGAAAAAGAAGTTTACACTTTGGAAAAGAAAGTGATACTTCTGAACACTTCCCAAGTATATTTTTTTTTTTAAAGGTCCATTAAAAACATATTTACAATTAGTCCTGAGAGTGCAACTGGAAATAATTGCTGCTCTGATTTTATGTTTATTCGGGGGGGGGGGGGGGGGGGGGGAAGTGTGCGTGCGTGTGTGTGAATGTGTACACATGCACATGTGCATTTTTGCAGAACAGACACCTCTTGATGTATAGCAGGTCAGCACTGGGGTTCTTCTTGTTACCCTAACATATGAACCTCGGCTGATATGTCTAGGCCTGGCTTCAGGGGTTTGATAGGTTCACAGAGTCATCCACATCACAGAGACACTGCCAATGTCTTCCTTTCACCTCCTATCCTGTTTGAGCCTGGAATTACGGTTTTAAAAAAATCTTGAAAAGTTCAACAAGAGAGTTCTCACAAAACTAAATCGAGAAGAAGTCACGTAAAAAAGGCTGCATACAGTGCCAATCACTATAACTCAATAGAAAGCAGGGCTATATGATTTTCACTAGTCAGGATCTAGCATTATTGAAACAGAGGTAGATTAAAACAAATGTTTCCTTGTCTTCTTGTGCTAATGTACAGGAAGCAAAAAGTAAAATCTGAGACTAAGTACAAATAAAGTGCAATGAAACATGTATTTACAAGTACTCAAGATTTAGGCCACCTGTGTAAATGATAGGAAACATCTAATTCCCCATTATATTTGCTTTCTCTTCCCACATCAATTCCCTCTGTATCAAGTGACTAATGGTGACAGCCATTAACAGGTTTCTCTGTGCAAATAAACTTACCTTTGTATGTTAATTGTCCTGCTTCCAAGTAAAGGAGAACACAGGATATTTGATGGTGTTAAGTTGCCCATTCAGGAAACATCCTGTAAAGCAAGTTCTTTGAATTTAATATATATTATTGATGTATAAATTGAAAACTACTTAGTTTGTGGATAGGCAGTAAGATTTTCTCATCTTAATAGAAAGAAAAACATTCACAAGGTACCATCTACAGACTGTGAGACAAGACACATTTTCAGATTTCATTCAGAGAAATCATTGTTCTACAAGAAGACCTGTTGCCTTTTCAGGGACATGACTAAGATTCCTAACTTCATTCCCACTGTCTCCTTCAAAAGAAGGTTGTGCAGGCACTTCTCTATTATAGAGATCTGCTCTTCACATTCCTGCACTGCTTTCTGTTCTCTCCCTGGGACTTACTCTATGAAGCCAGGAATACAAAATACTTCTTCCTCTACCAAAAAGACCAGCTTCTGACCTCTACTTTACTTTTATCTTCACACTGCACCAGAAACATAAATAGAGTAAGGGTTGATTTACAGACAATTAAAGGTTCTCTCTGGGAATAAAAGCTCATATGAAGATAGTGACTTTTTACTAGCAATTACTGTGTGCTGGACACAGAGCTCAGGGGGCAAAAGGAGGTATGTTCAGGGAATAAAACACTGGAGAGGCTTTCAGCAGTAAACAACCTTCTCTGTGTCATACTACATGGATATGATTTTAAAAGGCAAAATAAACCCATAAAACTCTAGCTAATCAGAACTACCACAAGAGCCAAAAGCATCCTTATTCATTTTACACTGATGACAGAGCAAAAGGACACACAACAGAGTAATCACCACCCTGTCCAGGCTTGACACACAGTCTGGCACATGGGGAACAATCTATGTCTTTCAACCAAGTAAAGCCATTCCTTGAAAAGTTCTATTATCCAGAACGCGGAAGAATTAAAAGCGTCTGCTACTGATTTTTCAGTCATCCAAATAAAGATCTGCAGATTTTATTTTTTTTAATTTGTGACTAAACCATGTAGCAAAAGTGTCAAGCTAAAGACAAAGCTTCTATCCCTTGCTTCTACTTCTATTCTCCTTGTAGGTTTTTTAGACCGTGTTTACCATCAGCAGAATGTAATTACATCAGTAAGCAAAAAAAAAAAAAAAAAAAAAAAAAAATCACATTCTGAATCTTATGACTGAAAGATAAACACTTTTGCATACAGCAAAAGCGGGGAAAATTTGTCACCTCCAGGCAACCTATGAAGTACAAAATTACTCACGCTGTTTGGGAGCTCTAGTATGAAGAAAGGCCAAAATGGCTGTAAACTTCTATTAATCAAGTAAGACACACGCAAAGACAGATGTTTATGACTCATGCAGCCATGCTGTGTGCCCATTTCCTCTCTCTCAATTAAAAACATGGGAACAATTTATATAATCCTGGGAATGTAGTAGAATTTCCATTTTCTTCCCTTTTCTACAAGAATAGCAGTTAAGCTGTGGAAATAAAATAGAGGAACTACAATGGGTAGTTTTCCTATTTCCTAAAACTTTTTTTGTACCAGCTAGAGGAGCATATTGGTACATAATTAAAACATGGGTCCAAAACATGACAGAAGAGACAGTAACTATAGACGTTTCTGTGGACACTGGGGTTTTTTTATGCCTTACCATAAAACTGGAATATAACATACAACAATGCCAGCTAAATTTCCCGATACATTTAGAATCCAAGGGGATAATCCATGCAATTTCGGTTAGTGCTTTTTGACATATATTGTTAGGACCATCCTCTGAAATCTTTCAGTGTACAAAGTCAACAGAATCTATGGGATTTTAATGTCCATTCAGTATCATGCCTGCTACTGGTAAATTACTACTTTTCTTCTCTTTGGTCCTCCTTATGTTAAACTTATATATCAGTCTGTATGTATACGTAAATGTTAAGTGTGTATGCATGTTTGAGTGTGTATAAAAGGCCATTTTCTTTAATAATTTTTCTTTGAGTTTAACAATGTCTACTGCATGGCTTTCCATACCATGTCATCTGTCTAGTTCATAAACCTTGAATGCATTTATCCTCATGTAACCCTCCGAATCAGAGCAGTTCTGTCAACCTGCATTTTGCAGGAGGAACCAAGGCTGAAATATAACAGACAATCCAGTGAATTTAGAAAGTCTGCAAGAACAACTGTTTCTGTTCTAGGATACACTATGGGTTTCTTCAGTGTCTTGGTCCTCTAATCACAAAAAAGCTATTATCTATCCTCTCACTCTGATAGTGGAGCAATGGGAGGTAGCTGCACATGCACATGCAGAGCACAAGAGCAAGATCTGGGTGAGCACCAGTACTCCTGGATTAGTGCAACTGTCCTCATTTTCCTAAATGTAGATGTTATCAGTGTCTGTATCTAATGTTGCTTTTGGGCAACTGATGCACAGATAAACTGGATCTGTAGCCATCCTGCCTGTTGGTGCCTACACTGTTCCTTTCTAGGAATACAACTCAATAAACAGCCCCATCAATTTGCACCATGCCTGTCTCTCACTCAGCAATTTCTCAAGTGGGAGCATGGCAGGAGAGAGGAATGGCAGGAGAGAGCAGTTCCACATATCACTGTTGCCCAGCAGATTACCTAATAAAATCATTCACAATTTGACTCACACCAAAACAAACCATAACCACATGAAAATACACTTTATATACAATGAAATGCTTCTATGTTGTTTCTCTTGCTACTGCATATTCCAGCATGATTTAAGCTCATTCAGGTGACAGACTTTTCTGCTAACATGTACGTTTGGGAGAAAGCCAAATTCAACATGATTCATTCCATGAAGAATCTCACTGACTTCACCTCACTTTTGTGCTCCTCTGTGTTTATCTTGCAACTGTGGGTGCTATGAGACAAAGGATCTATTTATATTGTTTATAATTGAGAGGGTTATTGAGAAAAGGAGACAGATGACGAGTTGCTAAGGCAAACATCAGAAATTTCTCTACCCAGTAATTCCCAGGACCATTTTCAGTTTCTTTTTATGAAAAATCCTCAACTACCAGCTGCTAAGAATGCAGAAAAAAGTTGTGTGACTTTTCCTTATCTGGAAAAAAATAGTTGTTAGCAACATATGCAATACTCCTTTTCCTGTCTGGGCATGGCAGAACACCATAGATGGGCAGAAGTAAGAAGCCAGTCTTTAGATCTACTACAGATTTTTTGCTGTATAACAGACAGCAGCATTTAATAAAAGTTGTCTGAGATTGTTTTTTAGAACACCGTGGCAAAGGCAATAACTATGAACTTTCCCTGGCTCACAACTGAGAAGAAATCTATTCCTCTCATGTAAAATCAAGCTGCACATTATACAGGTAACATTATATTAACCATGACTTAAAAAATCCATACTCCCATTACTCTGTTGTTTTCCACAGGATTGGGCTAAATGTAGCAGTTATCAACTATTCTGCTACTATTTTGAGCTCTACTCCTGCATTTCTTCCTCTTTGGACAATTTTCTCAGTCTGCTGTAAAAAATTTTTGAATAACAGACTTAGGTCTTTTGTCGTTTCACCTAACAATGGACTTCTAGTATTCTTCCTAAACTGCTCCTCTACCATTATCTTTCAGCCCCTCATAATGCTTTCATTCCTTGGTCTCATCTACACTGGCCAATTCTAGCCTAGTATGGACAGTTGGAGGAAGACCTGTTGAACTTGCTGTGGCCATTTCTCAGCTAGAGATTTTTTGACATGTTCCCTGAATATAGGTCAAAGTCTGCATACCCTAGCGAGCTTTGCTGGGGAGGTCTTATTTAGGCACAGAAGTCATGTGCTTTCCACTTTGCTCAAGAAGTCTGCTGATTGCATAACTTAGTAACCAGAAATCTTGAAGTCTAGTCCCTCCCAGGACATGGAGAAGGGTTAGGGGCAAGCTGCCACAGACTCCTGGAATGGCACTTAATAACCTTGCAAGTATGAGCTTAATTCCATGTATTTGAAATTATTATTTACTGAAGAATGCACAAAATGGGGAACATGCCAAAGCCAAACTCACGTGTCTACACCTTAATTTCTTCACTTTCAGCTGAAGACAACGGCTCTGCTCAAGAATGTGCAGCAGTGTGGGAGACAGGTTAGAGAACAACTGTGGCTAGCCAAAGAAGTAGATTCCCAGTCTGTGGGAAAATGAGAGTTCTTGAAATTGGTTTCAGCCCAAATAGGACAAAAATCTAAAGAAAAAATAAATACACAAACCCCAAAATCCTCAAGAGCTGGAAGCTCCCTGAATCTTTCAGCAACTTAGTAAAACTGACAAAAATATAAGTTTCATATAACAGCTGGAGAGGTCACCCAAGGATGCTGGTCCTAGGGCAGACTAGTTAATAGGCCACCCATGGCCAAGGCCATAGAGCTCCCTGCTCCCCCAACTGCAGTAGGGACCTGCCAAACCCAGCTGTAAGGCAACACTTCCTTGATTCCTCAGTAAATTTCCAGCAGCAGTAACAACCATACTTGCAACAGCACGCCCCAGTCTTGGAAAGCAGACATACTCAGCTTTAAAGAGAAGAGTAATCGGTGTTTGCCATCACCACAAAGAATAACCATAGCAGGGACTTTGGCTGTGCTGCACTAACATTTTATTAAGTTGTGAAACATTTCAGAATTATTATTACTGTACACTCAGGTTTAATAACTTCCTTTTTTGCAACATTTTGAACCTTTAAAAATGTGTTTTAACAAACCAGTTAACAAAATCAGATTTTTTATGCTAATGTTGGTGATTCAGACAAAATCTTGTTATTTTACGCGGTAAGATCCCATTGAATCCCCATTATGAAGGCTAATGGAAAACCCCATTCGTTTATCGTTTGACGTCAAATCTGGCACAACACAACCTGCAGACATCTGACTCATAGTGTTAGCTGAGACTTGGAAATTTCCAAGGAATCTTTCTTTTATTTAAACCAATATAATTCCCTGAGAAAGAATATAACTGGACACAAACTTGTCATGAGAAAATGTGATCCCATTTGGGAAGGGACTGGCCTTCTCTTAAGGAACTGATGGGGAATTCCCTTTGAGTTTTTATGGAGAATGAGAATGAACATTGGGGGTTTTTCAGTATCTCTAGTAGGTAACTACCTATAAATGGGAATTAATAATTTGTACTTAAAAACTGTGGTGATTAACTGGAGTTGTTTGCTTTATTTTTTAAACAGAAAAAGGGAAAAAAATCTCAAATTCGTTTATTTCCTGATACTTTGCTATGGAATAAATTAGTGGATCTAATTTATATGTATATATACACACATAAAAATTGTATCTAGGTTCATTTGCAGATTTTTCAGTGTGAAAAAGTATTTTGGCTTTAAACAGCATATTTCTTTTCACAAGTTCTCAGATCCCAATCCAGAGCTTGTTGCATTGTTAGAAAATTCCTGCACTAGAGGGAAATATGGTCTCCATGGTTAAAAACCTGAAAATTTGCTTCACCAAAAAATTTTCTGATTTAGACTTTTCCACACAATGAAACTGCAGTATTACTTGTGTATAAGTAAAGATGGATGAATGTGAAATGATTAATATAAGCAACACCAATTTATTAACATTATCGGATGGGGTAATTTCTACACCTACAGAAATCACTATTTCAAGTTTAAAGTTACTTAATTATAAAAAGAGTACAAGGGATAGCATATAAGCAGTCAAAAAAAATCCCCCCAAATAACAAAGGATAACAATATGACAGGTAAAAAGTAATTTTTTAAAAAATTTGTAAATATTCGCTGTAGCAAAGACAGTCCTTCTTCAGTAAGTTTTCTTGGTGCATGGTTTTGTAGCAATATAATAGAAGAAATACTGCCAGAAGTTTGATCTTAGCTTCAAGTCAAGAGACAACAGTGTCATGATGAGATTTCTGAAAGTATAGGATACCAGGAACACTCTAAACATTGCTTGATTACCCTGTAGCAGGAAAGTAATATGCAATTAAATAAAAGAGGTTACAACTGAGATAGATGTAGGCTTCATTTCACCAATTTCTGTTCCCTCAAGAAACTGAATTATAAAATTTAATTTCTTGCTTTGGTATAGCAAAAAAGCTATGGGACAACGGTATTTCAAGCCAACAGGAATTTTTTGGTTAAATCTCTTCCAGAAAATAAAAAAATAAGATGAAATGGAACCAAAACTTTTACTTGATGTGTTTCACTAATTTGTACCCATCAATTCTTTAAGTTTAAATCCTTAAATATTTTTTGAAATAACTGCTCATTCTGAAATATCCATATAACTTAGTTTCAAACACAACATCTCAGAAAATGCTCAGACGTCACTTTGGTAAAAACCCTAAATTTTGTGAATTTTCAGGGAACTAATAAAACTTCAGAAGATGTAAACAATATTTCTTTTCCCCAGAGCTGCCAGCAAACTGTGTGATGAAGACTTTGCACAAACCTGTAGCTAATAAAAAAGAGTTTGGAAGAGACATAACAAAACAGCACACACATTTAGCTATACTCATGACACTCTTAGTCCTTCATCTGACTATATAATACCTTTCTGAGCCTAAACCCAAATCCACCTAAATCAGCAAGAGCTACAGACCAACTGAGAGAGCTGACAAATTAGGCCTACCTTCTCAACCACTGCAACAGCTGGGATTTATTACCCAAATGTAGGTTGAAACACCTGGGAATGAAGAGAAGGACTTCGCAGTGTGGAAATTATGATCCTGGGTGCTTCAAACCCAAATGTTTTAGCTTCTGCAAAACCACTTTGTCCCCTTCTTTAGGATGTGGCTCTGGTAAGGGCTAAGGACTATTTCAGACTCTTTAATATTTTAAATCACAGGTTTAGCTCACTTCATGAATCAACTCTTTAAGCTCATGCAAAAACTTTATCTCACAGCTAGATTTTTCTCAGACTGATGAGGACTGATAAACTTGCTTGCATGAATTCAAAGGGCAAATAAATATCTATGGCCAGTGCCAAGTCATACAAAGTTGTCATTAATTTGCCCTGTAAAATTTTTTGCTCCCTTATGTTAAACATAATAGTATGATATTTCACCTGGAAGAGAAAATATTCAAAGCATTAAATTGTTACCATATCACATAGTTATTTTAAATTTTCTTTTTTTTAACTCATTCATGATGGCTCAGCTGTATTCTGTAACAAACTCTTCATTCTAATCATGACCACAAACATTCAGTAGACAGGATAAATTCTAAATAAATGTTGACTGATGATAATACTTCAAATTGGTTTGCGCACCTTTGAGGAAAGGCACAAATTTTAATTATACATCTGTATTAGCTTAAATAGCTTTAAAATTCAGTCTTTGAAAATTGTTACAATGGTCTTTAAACTTTGATCCAGATACAGTGTTGTCAAAAAGGAGACTCTTCCAATGACTCAGGAAAAAAATATGTACATCCCACTGTGGAAAAAAATACCTAGGTGCTAATTAAAAGTGGAAGCCAGAACTGAATAAATCTTGTCTGATGTATATGCCTTTTTCCTTATGTCAGCTAAGGGATGTACACTTTTGATCGTACTTTATTCAGTCAAGGCTGAAAGGCTTGACTAACTGGAATTTGCCTAAATAAGGTGCTCTGCATATTCCAGGAAATTTTAGGAAGCCCTTTTTTGTTACTCCACATTGGTAGCTGTCTGGGAAACTGTTGCTTGTTTCCAGAAACATGCTTATTTTTCATCTTTGTAGAAGAAAATCCTCTGGAATCAATTCACAAGCAAAGAGTATATCCTCCTATTTTATTTACTGCTGAAAAAAAAAAAAAATATTTATTTGGCTTCCAGAAGCCTATTGAAAATTAAAGGCTCATATGGTAAGCCCTTTTTTAAAATGACTGATTTATCAGCTTTGCTGATTCTGGCAGGGATAGAGTTAATTTTCTTCACAGTAGCTGGTATGAGGCCATGTTATGGATTTGTGCTGAAAACAGTGTTGATAGCACAGGGGTGTTTTAGCTGTTGCTGAGCAGTGCTTACACAGTCGAGGCCTTTTCTGCTTCTCACCCCACCCCACCAGCGAGGAGGCTGGGGGTGCACAAGAAGTTGTGAGGGGACACAGTCGGGACAGCTGACCCCAACTGACCACAGGGATATCCCATACCATATGGTGTCATGCTCAGCATGTAAAGCTGGGGGAAGAAGAAGGAAGGGGGGGGACATTTGAAGTGATAGTGTTTGTCTTCCCAAGTACCCGTTACAGATGATGGAGCCCTGCTTTCCTGGAGATGGCTGAACACCTGCCTGCTGATGGGAAGGGGTTAATGAATTCCTTGTTTTGATTTGCTTGTGTGCAGCTTTTGTTTTACCAATCAAACTGTCTTTATCTCAGCCCATGACTTTTATCACTTTTGCCCTTCTGATTCTCTCTCCCATCCCTCACTGCAGGGGGTTTGAACAAGCAACTCTGTGGCACTTAGTTGCCAGCTGGGGTTAACCTATGACACACCTCCATGCAGTTAGATCTCACTTTAAGCAAAAAGTAAACCAACTCCTTTCCCTGACACCCCAGAAATGTGCAAAGGCATATGTTTTAATTCTTAGCCCTTTTACATCCTGCCAGTCTTATAGTGTCCCCTTGTTTTATATTATCTAAATTAAAACTAATTATTTGGCATCTTGATTCAACTTTCTCTCCCTGGCTCTATCACAGACAATTAGCTTAAAGCAAGCTTTGCTGAGTATAGACCTCACAATTTTAAATTGGCTTTAAATTCATTCATATGCAATGATTCCACTACGATTTTATTTAACAGCTGAAGTTACATGGTTATGAAGCACAAAAATAAGACAATGTCACACACAGCTAAGTATCAGATTCAGTGAGTAAATACATTACCCCACAAATCAGAGAATCATAGAATGATCTGGATAGGAAGGGACCTTAAAAATCATCCACTTCCAACCCCCCTGCCATGGTCAGGGACACCTTCCACCAGACCAGGTTTCTCAAAGCCGCGTCCAACCTGGCCTTGAACACTGCCAGGGAGGGGGCAGCCACAGCTTCTCTGGGCAACCTGTGCCAGGGCCTCACCCCCATCACAGGAAAGAATTTCTTCCTTATATCTGATCCAAATCTACCCTCTGTCAGTTTAAAACCATTACCCTTCATCCTATCACTACACTCCCTGATAAATAGTCCCTCCCATCTTTGCTGTAGCCCCCTTTAAGTACTGGAAGGTGCTATAAGGTCTCCCTGGATCCTTCTCTTCTCCAGGCTGAACAGCCCCAACTCTCTCAGTCTGTCCTCATAAGGGAGATGCTCCAGCCCCCTGATCATCTTTGTGGCCTCCTCTGGATCTGCAGGTCCATATTCTTCTTATGTTGAGGCCCCAGAGCTAGACACAGCACTCCACGTGAGGTCTCACAAGAGTGGAGCAGAGGGGGACAGTCCCCTCCCTCGACCTGCTGGCCACACTGCTCTTGATGCAGCCCAGGATACGGTTGGCTTTCTGGGTTGAGAGTGCACATTGCTGGCTCATAGCCAGTTTTCCATCCACTAGTACTCCCAAGTCCTTCTCCGCAGGGCTGCCCTCAATCCAGTCTTTGTTTGGGGTTGCCTTGACCCATGCACAGGATCTTGCACTTGGCCTTGTTGAACTTTATGAGGTTTGCATGAGCCCACCTCTCAAACCTGTCCAGGTCCCTCTGGATGGCATCCCTTCCCTCCAGCATGTCAACCACATCATGCAGCTTGGTGTCATTGACAAACTTGTTGAGTGTGCACTCAGTCCCACTGTCCATGTCTAGTCTATCTTGGAAGGTGGCACCAGAAATAGTCCCAATGCATGGGCAGAGTAGAATACAGTTCTGCAGCCATGCTGTGTTCTCCAGGATGGAGAACAGGCTGACAATCAGACCCACAGCTCTCTTAAACACTCTTCCCAGCATACACAAACTATACAGAATTATATAGATTAGATAGAACCTGCTTGCACCCACTTCCGTCTCTTCTGCAAACCTAGCTGTCATCCTGTAAAGCACAGTAGTGTTTTACTTCTGTTTTCTGAAGATATTTCCATAGCATAGGACATACAGTGAGAAGAAAAGTGGACAGGAATGTAAATACAGTGAGAAGAAAAGTGGACAGGAATGTAGAAGTGGTACTTCATAAATAAGGTGTGTAAACATCTGTGTGACATATGTATGTCCACATTCTTCTGGGGGGCCTATTGAAAGAATTACATTCACCTGTTGAATAGCAGAAATATGCGCACTCTTGGTAAGCATTTAATTAGAATTGCTTCGCAAGACTCCTCACCCCTTGACTGGCATTGCATACCCAGATGCATTATGGAAGAAGACTGTGTTCAGAAACTCTCAATTCTGAGTATCACTGCTAACAAGTCTTCTGATCAAATATTGTCAAATCCTATCTTAATGTGGAGTGAATTAATTATGCCTATGTCACATCCTTTGCTTCTCTCTTCAAGTCCCAGCCATTGAGCCCAGTATTTTACCACAGTCAAACATGCTTTGCATCTCTCCTAACCAAGGTAATCTCAAGGCACCTGTAACAGGTTTATCTGAGCATTTCAATACACTGGATCAGATTGGTGCAACCTAATGACTTTGTGGATCCTTACACAGCACTGGCCTGTGCTCTAGGTCTCCAAAAGTCACACAGTTATGTTCTCCTAATCTGAAACTTTTCTACTAATTTTCTATTATGTACAACTCCAGAAAAAAACAAAGCACAGAATAATCTAGTTAGTTTATCTACATGGAAGATTGCCAGGAATCAGAATCAACCTTTGAAAAAATTATTTAGTTAAAATAAAGCCATTTTTTTACAAAGTATCTCTTAAGCCCCAGTACAGCAAGAAAAAAAAAAAAAAGGTTTTAGGGGATTAAGTGGAAGATTTTTACTTTTTTTCTGCACTGGATGCTCCTTAGTAATACTTACTCTGCATAGACATTCATAATCATTAGTAACCATCAATCCAGAGCTGAATTAATTAAAACAAATGGCACCCTCAGGATGGCCTGAATCCACAACATCTCTCGGTGGAACTTTAATATGAGTAAAGGATGGCAGAAGGAGAGTAGGAGCAAAGGAGAGGAGTGGAAAGCAAAATGAATAAGCACATGGGGCCTTGGATCAGAGGAGAAAACATAAATAAGTCAGAATGATGGTGGTTCAATTAGAAGGAGTTGTTCAGAGGAATGATTAATGACAGGAGTGAGGGAACCAGGGAGAGGAAAAAAAGGCACAAAGAAATGGAGTAAGGATCGTTTTGATATATTGAGAGAAGAGGCTCAGGTGGAAACTGGATTTTATAATGACATTTTGAAGACAAATGCTTACAGCTAAGGATTTTTAAATGAACAGAAATTTTTTCTGTTTTATCATTTGTAATTTTCAAAATTTCTAACAAATGGAGGGAAATCAGTTTCTGAGGATGTCTGCCCCTGGATGGCATGACCTCTGTCTGCCCTCTAATCCACTTCAGGGGTCAGATGTAGCCCAAGGAATTCTGCACCACCAAAGGTACCTATAGCCCACACAAAGGAAGATGATGTGCTGGTGTTACCATGTGTTTTCATCTCATGATCTATAAGCACCCGCTAGAGGGAAAGCAAAGTGAGCCTTCTACTCCAGTAGAGTATTTCTACAAGACTAGGTAAGTCTCACAGTCTCCTATGCTGAGCATTTTGGTATTCTAGGTTGAACTGTTGTTGAGTCATAAATGGAGCTAACCTCAGGTTTCTGTGTTACTTCATTCATGATGCTTGTGTGTTTCGTAAACCATGTCTAGATTCAGTATATCAAGAGGTGTTCTACTGGAAAAACCCTGAGGAGATAGAAGCTGAAGTAGTCTTCCCTGCTCTGAATGAGTAACTCTTCTTCCCTGTTTCCTTGCAAATGAAATTCTGTCCTCTCCCAAATTACTCAGAGCAAGCCACATCCTCTCACCAGTATATGAAGATTTAATGTCACATGTTGTTTTCTTCCTAAAAACATAATGAAACCACTTAGCATGTTTCAATCCCTGATCCAAATTTAAGCTTGACCACCTCAAATACATTCAGAGATTATGATAAGGCAACCATGAAACCAGATAAATATGTCTTCTGTCTGCCAGTAAATTAGGTATTTCCCAGAAACAAATAGGTTTACTAGACACACAAATGTTTCAACACCATTTCTTCATATAAATGAAATACAGCACACTGAACATTTGAAAGCAAATCCCCTAACAGAATCCTGTGTTGAAGAATATAAAATAGCATCTACATTACTCTTAACAACTGTCAGATTTATATTAGCAATCTGGGGATTCAGTGCCACTGCCTACGTATGGCCATGATGAAAAAATGTCATATCTTATCGGAATTGTGTTAAGAAACAGCCAGGAGTACAACCTCTTCACTCTCCTGACTATCTAAACAATATCAAGAAATCTTAACATGTAACATATTCCATATATCAGAATTAACAAATTCAGAAATAAAGTTCCAAATTCATACCATACCTGTTAAATGAGATCTTTATGACTGTTGAGGTTTAATATCACGAGCATTGGTGAAGACTGCAAGTACATTGTGAAGAAGAATTCAGGAGTGGAGCTGAAGAGCCAAGTGATAGGTTCAGCAAAAATCTATGTTGCCTCCTCAAAAACTTGAAAAAAGAAGGCAAAAGAGGAAGAAAGGGAATAACATTAGCTATGATTTAAGTTTTGCATTCATATTAAAACTGATTTTTTTGGTGCTGCTCTGTTGCTTACTCCTTCCCAGATTAGATGACATCTCAGTATGAATGTGTAAGCTAACCTTCACTCTGTCTCACTTGCATTAAAAGTTTCTCTGCTAAATGTGCACCTATACAAACATCTAATGAAATGGATTTTCCCCTCTTTTACGCATACATCATATGACATAGTCCATACATCAGCACAGAAAAAAAACATTTTAAAAAAATTAATATCTCCAAGAAATAAATCTTATCGATATACCTGAAGTATTTCAATGTTAGAACATGTTCTCTAACCTCACATGTGTTGTGACTTACTGCTTCTGCTTGGTGACATTGGCCTGGTGACATGGAAGCATTGCCTTGCCTCGGTCATGAGTGGAGCACGATGGCAACAGGGTTGATCATGGTGAGGCACAGGAAACTGAGCAATGCAACAAGAATGGGACACGATAAGCCTTGGCGCAGTCTGTGCATCAACAGTGGACAAGACAACAGCACCTGAAATAGATGGACAGGTGTACCATGGTACCACCATAGGCTGATCAGATTGGCAGCCTGTGTCAACATCTGGATGGAAATATGCTCTGAGATCAAAGGGTGGGACAGCAGAGCCGAGCTACTACCCCAGCCCAGTGCCCAGACTGGCAGAGCCGAGCACTGGGCTGCTGCCGGCCCCAATGTCCTGTCATGGTAGGAACCCAAAGATGAAGAAGCAGAAGTCTTGGTGACCCTCCCAACCACTCTCTAGTTCTACTGGTTCAAAAATTGTACCTGAGAGACTGTAATATACAGGTGATAATATTTTTACTGCCTAGGAAAAATCTTTTCCCAGAACTAACAATGAAGTAACCTGGAAATATTAACTACTACAAACTATAGTCACTGGGTTTAGTTGTACAAATCACTGATGAAAATCCTAAGTACACATTTAAAGGTATACGTTAGTACACATTTAACTCCATGAGTCAAAGTCTATTCTTTTCATAAAGATATTCTTTAGGCCACCAACACACTGTGAGAAAGTTTAGAGAAGTCTGACATAGCAGAATGTACATTGAGACTGCACTCCTTTTAAAATCTTTACTAACATTAGCCAAACACTACATAAAATTCTCTGTGTATATCCAGTAACTTATTTCCACTGCAGGACAACAACAACAACAAAACAACAAACCAAAACAAACCAAAACAAACAAACAAACAAAAAAAAACCCAAAAACCCACCCCAAAAACCCCCACCCAAAAAACCAAACCAAAATCCAAGATGAGGAGTTTATGTAGATTGGATTAAGAAAACTGTGAATGATGAAGGATTACGTGGCAATTGGGGAAAAAAATGGGTCCCTTATCTTTTCATTTCCAGAATGGATTTCTCAAAACAAGCCAGTTGTACAGCACTCCTTCTCCCCAGCTTGGTAATTTTGGGGTTTTGTTTCTCTTTTTTTTTTTTTTTTTTTTTTTTCAAGGATGAGGGGAAGATGGTTGGGCAAGCTGGCTGCCTCTGAAACACACTTCCACTATAACCGGTTTTCCACTCTGTTGTTTGCTGGTGGTCAAGACGTAAAAAAGCAGTCATAGCTTTGACTTGTGAATCCAAGTGCCATACCGAAGGACGAAGTGTTTAACATAGCTGTTGAGGGAGTAGAAAAGATTTGTGGGCATATTTTATGGTGCAAATGCTGATAGCGATTTTTTTTAGTAATTCTAAATGTAATACTTTTTTTTTTTTTTTTTTTTAAATTCCAAACCCTAAATTTGTTACCCAGCAAAAGTAACTGCTTGAGTAGTTTTAAGCGCCGATCTCGCCTTTGGATAAATACAGAAGGACGGGGGTTTTGCGCGGTCCGTGAGTGCCACCTGGTGACCATTTTCCTGATGCCGAAGTCAGCGTGTCAAATCACTTTATTCCAGCGCCCTCTCTGAATCCTTTTCAGAACTGGAATTTCAATAAATTTAACCAACACATATTATTAACTGGAAAGTACTCTGTTAATCAGTGCCAGGGAAGAAAACTTATTCCCGAGTTCAAGGTATTAGAATTGCCATAAGAAAAATTACATACATACATTACATTTAAGGAAACTTTAGCCGTGTGGACAGTTTATCTTGCTACCTGCTACCATAGAAACGTAAGCGTAATGGCAGTTTTTGTAGCGCAGACATCGAAGAGGTCTTCATGCAACAAGAATGAACAGGAGCCAGCAGTGTGCCCAGGTGGCCAAGAAGGCCAATGGCATCCTGGCTTGTGTCAGCAATAGCGTGGCCAGCAGGGACAGGGAAGGGATCTGACCCCTGGCCTCGGCAATGGTGAGGCCGCACCTCGATTTCTGTGTTCAGTTTTGGGCCCCTCACTACAAAAAGGACATTGAATGACTCGAGTGTGTCCAGAGAAGGGCAACGGAGCTGGTGCAGGGTCTGGAGCACAGGTCGTCCGGGGAGCGGCTGAGGGAACTGGGGGTGTTTAGTCTGGAGAAGAGGAGGCTGAGGGGAGACCTCATCGCCCTCTACAGCTGCCTGAAAGGCGGTTGCAGAGACTAGGGGATGAGTCTTTTTAACCAAGTAATAAGTGATAGGACAAGAGGGAATGGCCTCAGTTTGTGCCAGGGAAAATTTAGACTCGATATTAGGAAGCATTTCTTTCCAGAAGGAGTTGTTAGGTGTTGGAATGGGCTGCCCAGGGAGGTGGTGGAGTCCCCATCCCTGGAGGTGTTTAAGAGTAAAGTCGACATAGCACTGAGGGATATGGTGTAGTTGGGAACTGTCAGTGTTAGGTTAATGGTTGGACCAAATAATCTTCAAGGTCTTTTCCAACCTAGATGATTCTGTGATTCTGTGAAGAGACTCAGCATAAAATTTTACAAGTGTTCTCAGAATAGGACAATAAAACCTCACATGAGCCTGAAAGAATTGCAGGGTTCCTCACTCCTGAGATCCAAACCATGTTTTCTATAATTTTACTTGGAGAAACCTCCACCATCTATGCCAGTATTATTTTGCAGAGGCAGATCAAATTCTGTTATTACTGCTACCACTTCTCTTTACTGTCTGTTTTTGCTGACTGGAGATTACCATCAGACTTACCAGGCTACATCAAAGATTGACTGATGGACTTAACACAGTTTTAAGGTTGTGGGTACTGGCACTATCACAGTGCTTCCATGTGTTCTCTGAGGCACCTTTGCCTCTGGGGATGGAAAGCAGCACAGGATGTTTACCACTAACCCTCTTTCAGACATACCCACATTCTCCAGCCAGGGACTCCAGGACCAATTTGACAAGGAGACGAAGGTCCTCCAGCTACTACACTGTTCCCTTTTGCATCCCTCCTGCTGCGTCTTCTCTGATGCCAGCAGGACCCCACACTCCTGCTACAGTGGGAGATAGGGGCTAAAGAAGCTAAGGACTATGGGAATGTGCTAGAAACAGCCAAACACACAAGCTACTTCCATCAAGCGGAACACACAGGAAATAAGGACTCAACTGCCTTGTGCTAAACCTTGGAGAAATTAAGGGTCATCTTCTGTTCAAGCCCCTCTCCAAATCATGGAATCTGGGGAAGGTGAGATCAGACCTGGATTAATTAGCTGTGTAAAACTTTAGAGCAAAGTTGTTTGTCCTTAGCAGATGTGACAATACTAGTCTAGTGCAAACTAAACGAATGCTGAGAGCTTAGCAGCACCATAATTAACAACAGGTAATATTATATTACAATAGGTCTAAGATTTAGCTTTAAACAGGCATCTCAATTTCAGATTTCTAGCAATGTTCTGTACTATTTTCCATTTTCTAATATTTTGTTAATAGCACTCTTTGATTTATTTCTGAACATTAATATAAATGGACAATGTAGCCCAGAAGAAATGGAAAGATTCACTTTTCATCTGGAGCAATATTGCTGCCTTTGCTGAAACCAGTTTTTGTTTTGAGTCTAACACACGTCTATCTACAGGCTAGTTTCAAAAAGTAAATAGTAGCACTTCCTTCCATCTTACAGCTCCTTTTCTTAATAATTTCTTAAGAACAAATTCAGTTCCCTCTCACCTTTCTGTCATTCATCTTGACCTCTAACACCTTTCCCAGGCTCCTCTTGTAAGTAAAAGATGCTGTTGCGTGATGTCCATTAGGAAATACATTTGCTGTTTATTAAATTTAGCAAAGAATTTGAAAGGAATATTTTTCTAGGATACCCTGCATGATGTCCAAACTCTCAACTCAAGAGCAGGACCATAAACCGCCTATGTTAAAAAAATTAAAATGAAATAAAACAGCCTTCCTCTTTCTGCAGGAGCATTTAAAACAGGAGTGTGGCACTAGAGTTTCCTTTCAGAATGCTATAGCATAAGGATTTCATTTTCTTTACTCATGAGAGAGAAGGTGAGAAAGTGTTGGAACTATATGAAGAGAAGAATAAAATTCTCATAAAATGGAAAGAGGCAAAAAGCAGGAAGAAAAGGAAGATCCCATTAAAGCAGTGAGGAGAGGGTAAAAAGTGGCAATGACTCAAGTTTCCTTTTTTTTTTTTTTTTTAAAAAAAAAACCAACACAAAAACACAGAAAAACCCGGAACAGCTGAGAGCAGATATGGTGAGAAAGATGTTAGAAAAACTGTCACACCAAGCAGGGAATACTGTTCAGATCCCAGAGACCCTCCTTGCACATCACAGATACTCATCAGTAAAATTAGGTTTAAAAACTGTGTGTCATCTCACAGCTTAGAGATGAGGGGGATATGTTTTCGTGCAGCATGATTTAATGTTATTTGAGTTGACCTATTTCCTTCAGTTTCCCTTTTAAGGAAAGCTTGGATTCTGCAGAAAGTGAGTCTACTCAATTCTGCATTCTTCCAGGAACCTGCTTTGTGTCCCTGATCATATATCTCTATTTTTCTTTGCCTCTGTTTACCTTTTCATTCATTTTCTTGGCTTTAGTCCAGGCTTCAAAGGGCTGGAAGAGTAATCGATGTCTTCAATACCAAAACTCAGAAATGCAGGGCAGGGAAGGAAAGGAGAAATCAGTCTGGATAACATGAATTTTTATTATTATTATTTACTTTATTATCTTTTTTCCTAACCAAAAAAGCTAGGATGAAAAATCATCTCATATGAAAAATTTGACTTGGCATGAGACATTTTGTTCAAGTATTGTAAGAAAAACACAAGAAATGAGCAGCAGCACTGCAGCTGACATTTTCCTCCACACCCACAGATTAGAGCACTCACATGAAAGTACTAAGTCGAAGCTTTTCTGGTGCCTGAGGGCACCAGTGACATCTCACACCCATGCACCTACTCCACAGACTAGAGTCCTTTTTCTCTGCTTTCCACCAGTAAAGGATCACATCATAGATTTGGGATTGCTTCAGTAACAAGGAATTTGGAGACTGAGTACTGAGCACCCCCCCCACCCCCCACCCCCCCAGCTTCCAATCAGCGTGGGAAAAGTTTATACCGCCAGTCACTGCCATGATTCAGAAGAGAGTAGATTTGCAGCTGGGTCTTCCACCTCAAAGGTGTCCATTACACCAGGCTGGAGTGTTTTCTAAGGTGGCTCCCTCCACCCTTGATGATGCTCTTAAATGTCACTTGGACAAAAGGAAAGTCACTCCTCAGCTTAATGGCAAGGACACCCAGCTTTCAGCTGCTGCTTTGATATTTTTAGAAAATGGAAAGACAACTCACATTGAGGTCACGCTACATAGCCTGGTAATTGGAATGCTTCCTAAGAAAGTGTGGGATAAGACAGAATTCATCCTGATTTCACGTGTTTTAAGTAAAACATTTTCAAACAGTTAAGATACAGTTGTACCAGGACATATCACGTACTGAATTTCCTGACTGCACCCACTATGTTAAGGAGTAAGTATGGGAGTCAGAGGACAAGCATTTAGCTCAAGCACTGTGGCTGTGAGGGAGGGTTCATCCATAACACAACATGGGCAAAAGCATCCCGTGACTCTGTAGCCTGCCATTCTCCATTGCTGTCCGTTTGGAAACAAGTCTGTAGCCATAATCAAGAGGCCTTGTGCTCCCTTTCCACCTCCATGATCCCTTTCGACTGCAAAAGTGTTTCCTTGTACAATCTGACAAGGTACTACCCCATAGTATTAATTGGAAAAAATAACTACAAGTGAACAGGTAACAAGTGCAAAGGTGTATTTACAGACCTAGTATGACTCACTAATATAACTCAGAGTTAGCTTCCAAGTCTGGCATAGTACCTCCTTAAAATGTGAGAAAAATCTAATTAATTTTATTTCTTTTGTGCAAGACATGCAACAACCTTCACCAAACTATGTGTTTCAGTGACTGAATCAGACAAACTAAAATAGCAAAAGGCCAACCACCTATAGTCATTTTCAGGCATGAGTGATGTTGTTCGGGACAAAATTGTGTGTTATTCACACACTCAACTCTTGCAAAACAGATCTTTCTTTACATGATTGCTGCATGAGGAAGTAATGATGGTGACAATCACTGTATCTAAGAAGACACGCTAATACACAGTGAGCTTAACTTCCTCATTCTCCAGTTATAAACAATTTGTCCAGTCATATTCTCTTGCAGCATGGCAGGTCCCTCTGAAACCAGAGGGAGCAGAAAAGCTTTTTCTTGGGTCTTTTTTTCTCCCAAAATTATTACCGCTCTAATACAGAAATCTCTGAAATGCAAGGTCTGCACTCTATCATTTGAGACTCAGCAGATGTCTTTAAAACACTTAGTCTATTAAAGCTTATAATGCATGATTAATGATCTGAGGGCTGCTGATCTGAGGTGAAAGACTCAGCAGAATTTACCCAATAGCTTTTGCAGATTTATGTAATGAACATTAGAAACCAGAACCATCAGTGTAATTATTTCACAAAAGCTCAGATGCAGTGCTCAAAAAACCTCCCAAAACCACTAAAAAGAAACTCGAAAAGCAAAGGTGAAGTGCTCTGAAGTTTTGTCTCTTTCTCTGAAGTCCTAGCTTATGTTTGCCCCTTCAATTTCTTTTTTTTTTTTTTTTTTTTTCCCCATGGCACTCCAGCAAGAAATTTGTTTATTTGCTTATTTTCATAAGACAATATTAGTTTTACACAACTTTAAGAACTTTTTACTCAGATCAAAAAGACATGAATTTTCTACAGACTTTTCACTTTAGCCAAGGGCATGAGTTAGTGGCTTTCATCACGGACATTCTCAGTTTAAAAAACAACACTCTGCAGTGCTAATTTAGGTGATGAAAACATCGTTTTGTGCAACTGTAATGTTCAGAAAAAAAAAATACATCCATTTTGTATTCAACTTCAGATCTGAAAATAAACAGGAGTCATTTAGAGATAAATATGTGCTTCTCAGGGTAAATACCATGCTCAAAATAATATATATACATGGAGATATGCACTGTTTTCCCCAAGGACCTTGAAACTTATCACAGTAACTTTTCAGATGCAAGCAAACTATGCACAATCTTAGCACTATTGACACTTGATACTGGACTTGAAATTACAATTGGTCTTTAGCTCTCCAACTGAGAAAACATCAGGAGCTGTGTATGAATAAGGAGAGAAAATGGTTCTCTTAAAGTCATTACCATACAAATGATCAATATCTAGAAAAAGAAATACATGCAAAAGAGATTAAATGGACTATCTGAGGTTGGGGGCACAGTCTACAACACCAATCTCTGTTGCACTTTATAGCCCAAAGCTCCAACTTTCTTCAGAATCCATTAACCGCAAAAATCCCCAGCCATCTGAATGAGCAAATAGTGTGATAAAAGGCTAAAAATTAGGGTTTTTTTAAAAAAAGAGTAAACCAGAGTTTTTTAAGACAAGTACATGCAACTGCTGTCTCCACTCAAGGCTACATCACTCTTATCTGCCTTTTGATGTACCCTATAATCCTATGAGCTAGACTAGGTGGGACAGTATGAAAAGTATTCGAGCTCCCTTAATAACAAGCACTGAATGTAGTCATCACCAGGAACTTGTATTTTTTCTCTTTATTCCATCTTTGAAAAAGGTATTACTTTTTTATTATTTACTTTTGCTTATCTGATGAGTGATAAAAGTACTTAGAGTTTTCACTTAGAGCATTATTTTTTGTTCTCCAGTTCACAAAGCAAATAGATATGCAATAAGGGCTCAGTTACGGGGGGCGGGGGGGGGGAAGATAGAAAGAGAGAGAAGCCTCTTAAACCATCTGAAACCTTATAATAATCTAATGATAATGCGAATATCATAGAATCATTGAACAGTTTGGCTTGGAAGGGGCATTTAAAGCTTATCTAGTCCAACTATCCTGCCATGGGCAAGGACATCTGTCACTAAATCATGTTGCTCAAACCCTTGTCCCACCTGACCTAAAATGCTTCCAGGAATGGGGCATCTGCAACATCTCTGGGCAACCTGTTCCAGTGTCTCACTACCCTCATTGTAAAAAACTTCTTTTAATCTACATCTACTCTCTTTCAGTTAAAAAACGTTGTCCCTTGTCCAGGACTGGTAAAAAGTCTCCCTCCATCCTGCTTATAAGCCCCCTTTATATATTGAAAGTCTGCAATAAGATCTCCTAGGAGCCTTTTCCTCTCTAGACTGAACAACCACAACTCTCTCAACCTTTTTACATAGGAGAGGTGTTCCAGCCTTCTGACCATTTTCATTTTCATCCTCTGGACCTGATCTCACAGGCCCATGTCTTTCTTGTGGTGGGGACACCATTGCTGAACACAGTACTCCAGGTACTCATAAGATTCCAGGGATCTCATAAGAGCAGAGGGGGAGAATCGTCTCCCTTGCTGGCTACGGTTCTTTTTATGTAGCCCAGCATATGATTTGCTTTCTGGGCCACAAGCCCACAGTACCTGTTCTTGTCCAATTTTTCATCCACCAGTATCCCCAAGCCCTTTTCTGCAGGGCTATTTTCAATCCATTCATCCCCTAGTCTGTATTGATATTGTTGTTGCCCATACCCAAGTGCAGGACCTAGTGCGTGGCCCTGTTGGACTTCCTGAGGTTCACATGGGCCCATTCCTCAAGACTGACAGAGTCCCTCTGGATGGCATCCCTCTAAGGTATCAACTCAACCACACAGCTTGGTGTCATCCACAAACTTGCTGCAGGTGCACTCAGTCCCACTGTCTATGTCCTTGATAGAGATATTAAATAGTATTTGTCCCAGTATGAGCCCTTGAGGGACACCACTTAATACTGGCTTCTGCTTGGACATTGAGCTGTCAACTGTAACTCTGAACACAGCCATCCAGCCAATTTCTTATCCGTCTAACAGTCCATCCATCAAAACCCTATCTCTCCGATCTAGAAGTAAGAATGTTGTGGGAAACTATATTGAAGTACATACAGAAGTCCAAGTAGATGGCAATATGTGTATTACTGAGAGGGCTATAATGCCACTGCTTTCCAAATTGAACTGTGCAGTTCCCACCAATTTTATTTACAAAGCCGGTTTTCCCATGTATAGATTAAAAGTTTATGACAATAAGTAAATTGCAAATAAGAATGGAAGTAAGAAACATGTAAGAGAGAGAAATGCTTTATATTTCTTTTTTGTGGGAACCTACTCCCCAGGACCATTTGAATGCCCTCCCAGTTCTCTCACTACAGGTGTTTTTTTGCCAGAGGCCTAAGCAAACCCTGTGCTGGCATCTTACAGCCTGTCAACAAAACCATGCATTCAACAAGCCCTGCAGAGAGATTTATTGATCCTGACCATTTTGAAGTCTTCCATGAGGTCATGAAATCTGTACAGGAAGGGTTCATAGTCAGAAGAAACTGAAATAATTGAAATGGAATAGGAAACAACTGTAGGGTTCAACTCGGGATAAAGAGGAAAGGGAGAAACATATGATTATGAAAATTCCTTTGGGTTACCTAAGTTTGTCCTGAACAATATTTGAGTTGTCTCAAGTACAACTGGTACAGGACTGGCACCATATGTCTAAATACATAACAGTGAGTTACTTTTATGTAGCACCATCACACCACATTGCCATTCAACATCTAAGATTCAAGTTCATACATATTCATTGACAAATCCATCAAATAATATGAACTTTATTCAGCTGTCAAAAACACAAGTATTTATGGACAGACCTTGTCAACTTCACTCCCTCAAGTCCTTTCCTTTTAATGGGATTTGTGATTGAGTAAGCATCCAGGTTATAAGTGGATGGACAACATTGTCTTTAAAAGCAAACTTGAAAGGAATTAGGAAATAGAAAGTACCCGGTACCACTGAGTAGTTCTCTTAGCCTTTTGTATTCCAGCAATTATGCAGCCAATCTAATCATCACCTAGTCATGGGACACACAACTTGTCCTTCTTTCGTACAACACCCTTCTTTGCTGGTTTGAACAGCAGCAGTAGATTGCTTGACAAACAGCACAAGGTAAGCCTGTGGTTTTGATTTCTGGCACCAGATAGTTTGGTGCTACCAGGTGCTGGAGGGGAAATGGGCTTCAGGGTTTACAAGCTAATGTTCTGGTCACCTGCAATCATGGTTGTCCTCAACCTTGTTGAACAGGGCACCCTCTGTTAGCAGACACTTACTCACAGAAACCATTGAAAGGCTGTCACATGAACGTTATTATCTTGGCAAAAACAATACATGAAGTTTCCTTTTCCCTCCCCTCCAGCATCTATTCACTCCTGCTCTCCTAACATTTGAGGTCATACTGCTGGTTCATCCAAACTGCTGAAATAATTCAAATTTGAGGGGAAGGAAAAACCTACATGTGCATACACACCTAACTTGGGGGAAAAAATAAGTTGGGGAACAGAAACAGGTGGCATTCTTTTCTCCAGTTCCGATAATTTCAGTGAATTGTTTGCACTGCGTCCCCACGAACAAGTGAGTGGTAAGCTATGCTGCAGGATCTGACACAAGCAGCCAGGCTTAACCTTGCAGCTGGCAAAAGGTCCATATAATCACACCCTACACTTATGTCAGGCAATAGTCATGATCCTTGGAGCACCATGTGCAAGCATGTGGGCCCAGTGATTTGGGGGTCTTCGGGCTTGCTTTCAGCAGGGCTCCCAAAAAGGTATAGAAAGCAGCTACAGGGATACTTTTGGTTAGTTAGGAGAACATCAGCAGAATATACCTGTTTTTTCAAATTTACAATGCCAAAATCATGACCACAAAATCTGAAGAGTCCTGGGTGTAAATGTTATAATATTCTAAGGTACAAAGCATTCATATATGTGTGAAAAAATGTTATATGGGCAAAATAAAATATCCCCTGGAGTTCTGATCAGCCATAGAGTCACAGAAATAAAAATAATATTTTGTCAGGAATGTTAAAGTTTTTGAACTTTCAGATACGTGTAACATCTTGTTAACTTTCTTCATGGGTGTCTTGTATGTCTGATTTTAACTCCTTAACTTTTTTTCTGTCTCAAATCTGTATCACCATAATGTCTAAATCAAATCCAGGCCTGCATAGAAGTGCCGGGATAAAAATAGCAGAGCCAAGTAGCTTCCATGGCCTGGTAAGTATCTAGCTGTGAGGCCTTCTGTTTAGGTCATACCACATTAGGTCTGTGAACTCTTTAAACTTCCATAACCTGAGTGAATTGCAAAACTGTCTTTTTCTTTGACTGGTAAGGCAGAGACTCTTGAGGGCATTTTTCAGAAATGGGATAACAGATCACTCTGGGCAGCAAAATCCTGCTCAACCACCCGAAGAGACTGCCTCTGTTTGCCAAGTTCCAGCTTTTTGGACACTCATCAACAGCTCAGGACATACATAAGCACATATGGTGAGTGTTACAGGAGGTTTTCTTAACCCAGGCTCTCTTTAAGCTAAACAGCACTTGCAAAAGAGATGTAGGCAAAACATGATTGATCACCTGCACACTTTTCTTGCCCTACTTCTCTTGTCACTGCAGGATGTGCTTAAGATCAGCTGCCCTCAAGTATGCCTTTGGCTGAGAGCCTCTCTCCTGCTGTTGTTTTCTTCCTCAGTCAAACAGGAATCCCTCAGCAAGGAAACCGTGTCCCCGTGTTGCTCTGCTGTTCCCATTCTCTGATCTCTTCTCTGTGAGGAGGTGAAATGAGTTTTCCCACCTAGGCACTCTGAGCACTGACCTCCCAAGCTGACAACTTGTGTTTGGTCCAGGCAGGGTGGGCAACACCTACATCACTTGCTACACACAAATTACAGTACATATTACAGTTGCAATAGCTGGAAGTCTCAGCTGTAAAGAGGCTGCCAGGGCTCTCACCAGGCTGGGTGTACACATGCCTGAGGGTATCATGACAGGGGTCTGCAGGGTAATTCAGGGCAATACACATTTCACCAAGGAGGAGAGCAAGCAGGACTAAAACTTGGCAAATACGTATCATACTCATTTCCAGCAACTCCAGCAAACTACCCGAAGCATGCCAACTAGACTCAGACTCTTCTATGAATTAAACATCTCTTGTATCTATTCTTATGTTATAATATGGAGGCATATTTGTTTAATAGACTCTATCAGCCATCCTGCAAGGCATTAAACATAACAGAGTATGAAATTTTGGCTCTAGTAAATATGATGGTAATTTAACATGATGATTGTAAAAAAACATATTATAGAGCAGAAGCTATAGGTAGGAAATTATTCTATCTATGGTACAGAATTGATGTTTTCTATTAAATGCTATTAAGAAGAGTCAGATATTGGTATCTGTGCTGCCTGGAACAGCTCTAAGAGGGAGACAGAGACACTGACTTCACAGTTCTGAGAGGGGAAAGGCAAGGCTCCCATCATCGCCCTAGATACCTGCCTAGACTCAGATACAGATCTACAGCTAGGTCTTTCCCATACTTACCCTCTCTTCCTACAAGAAAATTTCCACAGACAGATTTTGGTTTAACAGAGTTGCATCCAGCTCTTATAAAGACTTTTGTATAATCAAATGCTGCGCATTTCATATTCTACAATTATTTTAAAAATTATGGAATTTCATTTTGTTTCATTATCTCTGATGTTATTCCTTCAATACCTGCCCAAGCTGTCTCCACTAATATTACTTCACTTCATATATATTTGCCTAGGGCAACTATGGTCAAGATGAGTTCAGCATAGACCTGCATATCTGTGAGTATCATTTTCATATTCATAGTCTTGTGTGCTAGATCATTGCCCCATGTGAAGCTGTCTAAAGAATGACTATACACCTAAGGAGTTATTATCTGGTTTAGAACTCACTAAGAACATCTGCTGTGCTGGCTACAGCAAGAAAAAAGACAACAGAGTTGTTAAGTACTTTGTGGATCCCTCTAGGCTGACGGGATCCTTCCTTGCCTGCTGGAGGTGGTGTCAGGGCATCTTTGTGGCACGGGAACGATATAAAATGATCTAATGCTCCAGAAGGCCTGGCCCAAAGCATACAGCAGAAAAGTAGGTCAGAAAGGAAATCTTGCTACTACAAACACGGCAGTGGCAGCAATCCAATGTACCAGGCACAGAGTTTATGTAAGGCAGTGGCTGGGGCTGCTTCACTCCGAGTTTCACAACCAGCAGAAGCCTGGTGCTAAAAATGCGTAACTGCTTTGCACAAAAGCAGGAACAATTTTGTGCATAATTTTAGAAGAGCAAACATATCACCAATATCACAGTACTATGTTTGTGTTAATCTAAACATTTGGATAGATTAAAGAACGTACAATAAGCCTTTTCTGCCCCTCATTCACAGAGGATACTCTGAAACAGAGGCGGTATCTTTGAAGGCATGATGGAAAATTCAGTCAGTAGTTATTCTTGTGGCTTCCTGGTCTTCGGCTCTATTCCCAGTTATTCCAGCATTTTTATATGCCATCCCACGAGACTAAAAAGACCTTAAAAGGATGTAATCAGCTCCCTGGCCTCTCTGAAATAGATACAACTAATGGAAAGGGATGTCTCAGCAGTCTTCCCCAGCTCTCACAGAAAGAGTGTATCAGCAGTGTAACCAGAGAAAGTCATACTATTCCTGCATTTTCAGCCATCACTGGCTAATGGCAGAGAGATACAGAAAGCATTAAGTATGTCACAGGAGGTCCCACTCTGTTCACACTTACACTGGGAGTTAGTTGAGACTGAGCCAGATTCCACAACAAAGTATGCAAAAGGGGCTTAAAGCAACCTCAATTTACCTCTATCATCTTCATCTTTACATCAGGGTGTTGTGAAGGAGGAACTGGGATCTTTTTCCCACTTACATATAAGATACTTCTGGACTGGTTAAACAAACAGATTGGATTTAGTCATAGCTTCATTCAAGGCACCAACAAATAAAATGGACATTTGTCTTCTCTGCAGTGTGAATATTCAATTGTCAGTAATTCTGCCAATGGCCTTGCTGACAGTGCTTTTTTTTTTGTCCTTACTTTTGATATGCTCCAGTTTCCAGAGCCAATACCTGAGCTGATCCCCAAAGGCACCAGCACATGCTTGGCAGTAGCAATACCCAGATGCTAAAATGTATTTTGCAGTAACAGGAACAGATTGGTAAGTAACCAGTTTGCTGGAAATCCTTCCCTTAGATTTAACAGACTGCCTGGAAAGGGCTGATCAAACAAAAAAGGTCTCTTTCTCTAGTAAACATACCATGTAAAACAACACGGGGAACTATATGCAACTTAAGAAGCCCTGTAGTGGATCATGTGCACACTTATTTTGACATGAATAAGGGAGAATATTTCATTCTGAATGCTTTGGGTTGTGCATAAACTTACCCTGGGCCAGGAACAACAACAACAGCAGAAAAATCAGCCATGGCCCCTGGTCCCCGGAGCAGCCCGTTCCCTGCGTTCAGAGTCTGCTTAGCAGAACGGCACATTTTCTAACTCTCTTAGGCCTGACATTTAACTTTTAGCCCTCTGCTGACTGTAAATGACTGTGCAGGCAGCTGGGAGTACTAACAGTAAAATTTTAATATCTTTCATTTATCACAATGGATCATTAAAGTTGATGCCTATAAACACAAAAACTGTGGGGTAACCAGGTCCATTCTATAGTCATATGCTGGAGTAAACAAATTCCTACTATACTATTTAAAGGTAACTGCATTTCATTAAATCTTTTTTGACCACATTTCATTGCTTAAAAAGTCAAGACAAAGGCCCCATGGAGCACTGAAGAAGAAACATACAGAGACTTTTAGAAGTGTTGTGTCCTACAAGGGATTAAAATAAACATTGCAAACTCTTCATGAATGCAAGAATTAGATGAATACCAGAGATGGGAGTTTTAAGCAGTAAGGAAAGAAAGTTTAAAGAAAGCAATGAATCAAAGAACTGTGTAGCTTCATCTGAAGGTATTGTAAAATTGGTGTCTGCCTAATGTTGACCTGTCTTCAGACAATCAACTTCTGTAACCTCTTTTGATTTTTATTTCTAGGAGCTAAACATAATGGAACACTATACTGGATCCCTTTTTAGATCCTTTCTAAAGTGGAAAGGGGCTTTCATAGACACCTTCCATTGGGTACACTTTCTTAGAGTGAGATTCTTACTGCTCTTGTACATAATGTTTAACTGTTACAAAATAGTAAAGTTTTTAACAACTGGCATTGCCACATAACTTTGCTGAATATTTATACATTTTTTTTGTAAACTCATAAATTTTAATACAATGTTTAACAGATTGGACTCCCATTATATTCAGTATGCAAAAGCTCTAAAAACAGAGTTGAAATAACATTTTGCATCTCTGATCAGTACATATACCAGTTCAGTTTTTATTTATCAGAAACATTTTACACCAATGAATCGAAGACAAATTTGCCAAAGCAAGTCTTTTCATAGATCAAAAATCTAGGAAACTAAACTAATGTCAAGAGATGACACTATAAATCCTGCCATAACATGTGAATTTTAGGAGCTTCCTAGTGCTCATCACATTCACCAAAGACCTTTTCATTATGTTCACAGAAAATGCCTGAAATATCAGATTTGATAAACAAGAAGTCTCAATAAAGTAAAATAAAAAAATTAAGTGCTAGCAAGACATTTGACAGGGCAGAGATAAGCAGTAAGTCAGGAAGCAACTGATTTCTCTTTTGACAGAGACCAGGAGACAGGCATCCTTGCCAAAATGTAAAGTCTCAGAAAATAAGCTATCTTTCACACAGTTTCATCACAGTATTCAAAATGAGTCATCCTTTTCAATGGAAAAGATCAACAGAATCTGAGATGGCCTGAGTCAATAAAATCTATATGGAGGGGAGCATAAAATATCCCTGTTAGAGCTGACACACAGACTTCTCTCTGAGCTCTAAAAGTCCTCTCATGATGATCAGCAGAGGAGTATCTGTGTCATTTTCTGTCTGAAAGTAATCTTTTTCATGGCAATTGCATTACAGTGCACACAGCATAGGCACTTCATTGCACCACCAAAGGCGGCCTTTGGGGATCTCCACAATGACAGATGTGTCTTTACTGCACCCTTTTATTTCAGTGCTCCAGAAAAGAAATGAAAACTGTATCTCACCTCTTAATGTCCAGTTTCTCAACGGGGTATAGCATAGAGATGTGTTTGTACTCACAAAGTATATCTTCATAATCAAAGTCAGTGAACAAATATACATGCTAATGGACTGCTAAACTTTTGCAAAGTATTTGAAGCCAGGTAAGACCACTCAAAAGGCTCTGTTCATACATTTCAGAACAAATCCCAGAGAATAGTAATTACAGGCTCAATTTCTGCTTCCCTCTCCCTCAATGACACTTCACTTGTGGCATACCACAAAACACATTTCTGCTTCCCATTCTATTCAGAATAAACCATAAAAAGCTGCAAATTTCGTAAGCCTGCAACACAAATTTAGAGATTTTGAGGTCATGGGGTCCCTGATTTAGCAAGGACTTCTTGCAAAATGCAGACCACAGAAATTCAGCAGTTCTTAATACTGAGAGCGTTGAACTGTATGTCTCTTTTAGGAAGCTGTATAATTTAGGTAAGTCAGAGACGGTACTCAACAAGAAAAAAAGAAAAGGATTCATTTTCCTCTCAGCTAATAAATTTACACTAGCTGGAAAGAAATTCCACTACAGTTCACTTAACCTCATAGGAATTAACCCATATTTACAATAGTAGAAGGGGAGCAGAGCCTAGGGAGGAACTCTCTGGGCAAATTTTTGTGTATCACAGTTGCCATTAATAGCAGTGTGACTAGCCTTAGTCAGTAGTAGAGACAACCAGATTTTACTCAGCTGGACATGGAAAGGATGGTAATTTATACTACAGTACTCTACACTGGCGTAAGTTATATTCCTACACACCTGGTTAGCACAGATCATCTCATGCAAAGTGACTTCATTATGGATTTTAGTACCCTGCTTAGTATTAGCGTCATTACCCAGTGTAGCCAAAAATTACCCTGGAATATGATCTTTTTTTCAGGACAGATCTGGTTTTGTTGGTTATTTGTCTCCAAGATACTTTGAAAATACCTTTATGCTTTTATTTTTCCACTAAAAGGCTGTATTACACATTATTATCTACACCATTGTCTTACATAATAACTCCTTGCTTTGGTAAGATCCAAGTATGGTTTAGATAAAGGTGCACTTTCTCTGCTATGTGTTTAAGGAAAGCTGCCAGTGAAAAATTGAGGTGATATTCTGAGAATAGTATTTCATTCTGTGAGTAGTAGCTGGAGCTTGCACAGTGACACAGCTAGGTAAAGCACACAGAGCAAACAGATGAAATACAGGCACATGATTTGGAAAATGTGACTTCTATTTTTCTACAGTATCTAAGAGCTTCTGCAATCAGGCTTTCCAGGAAAAGGTCATTCTCCAAGATCACTAAAGTCTACTAACATCTTTAATTAAAAAGATTTTATAAATCAACTTAGTTGTTCTTTGGGTGGCAAGTCTATAGATGGCAAAGGCAGGACAATCTACAGAAAAACAAAAAATCAACATACTTCTAGTCTCCTCCTCCCCCCCCCCCCCCCCCCCATCCCCCCAATAGTTAGCATGCCACTAAATGTAGTTAGTAGCATAGAATGACCCCTCCATTATAGCATCCGAGGGCACCATAGTGATTAATTTTATCCTCTCTAGTGCCTTTGAAGTTGAGATAAATGAGTTGTCCAAGGTCATATAAAAGTCTGTGGTTGATCTGGGAACAAAAGTAAGATTTTTTGGTGTCTAGACCTGTGCTTTATCTCTGTAATAAACTTTGGTTTATTAAAGCTATTTAGAGGACAGTTGGTTACTTTCAGAGAGAGAAAGCCAAGAGAACAGAGGAAGTAATTTCTTCATATGAGATGTTTTTAAGGCCAGTTGGTATGCATTTTATTGAGTTCCCAATTATTCTATGCCCTGAAAAACACATAGATAAGAGTTTTAATTATTAATATTTATTTATAAAAAGATGGTAAGTCCTTTCTGTACATTGATGAACAGTTTTTCCCCGTAGTTGTCACTTTACTACAATGAAATGACCTATTGCCTACTTTGAGAAGAATAGAAGGCATCAGACTGTAACATAAGCACAAAAAGTTGAAAATGTTTTTACTAAATTTCTGTGAACAGATCGATTTTTCTGAGAAGCCAGATTTATACTGCTTTTGTTTTTGAATGTGACACAAACTCTTGAGCCATGTTACTGTCAGTTTGTCTCATTTTTTACTTTTATATGTTTTCCATAATTCCAGTACCAGGGAAAAATATAAAATAAATATTTCTTTTCCAAGAATGATTATAAAAAATAATAAAACTGGATAATAAAACCCCAAACTAATTCATCTAACCATAGAAATTATAGAAAAAAATATTATCCCTTACATATGTTTGCATTTTCCTATTTTTGACAATACAACTTCAAAATTTTTAGTCCTTGAAGAAATTCCTAAACATGTTGATGAAAACACAGATTCACCATGAATGTAGGAAAAGTTGGTATGTGAACTATTACAGGAGCTTGACCCTCACAAATGGATGGGCCCTGACAGTATCCACCCAAGGGTGTTAAGAGAGCTGGCTGATGTCATTGTGAGGTTGCTCCCCATAATATTTGAGAAGTGGTGGAGATCGCAAGGTGTTCCAAAAGACTGGAAGAAGGTTAATGTCACCCCCATTTAAAAGAAGGACATAAAGGAGGATCCAGAAAATTATAGACCCATCAGTCTTACTTCAGTCCCTTGGAAGGTTATGGAACATGGTGTATGGCATTTGATCTAATTTGCATCTTAATCTTGCTCTTGGGATCATATTGAAACCTCTCTTGACACTGGATCGGGACACCACCCTACAGGCAGAGCTGGACAGGCTGGAAGACTGGTCTAACAAGAACCTGATGAAGTTGAACAAGGACAAGTGTAAGGTCTGGGGAAAACATAATCCAGCATTATAACACAGGCTGGGATCTACCTGACTGGAGAGCAGCTCTGTAGAAGGGGACCTGAGGTGTCCCGGTGGACGACAAGCTCAATATGAGTGAACAGTGTGATGCTGCGGCAAAGCAAGCCAACAGGGTGCTGAGTTCATCAACAAGGGCATCACCAGCAGAGAGAAAGAAGTCATTACCCCACTCTACTCAGTGCTTGTCAGACCACACCTGGAATACTGTGTTCAGTTTTGGTCCCCCTTATACAAAAAAGATGCAGACAGGCTGGAGAGCATCCAGAGAAGGGCCACAAAGATGATCAAAAGACCAGGAAGCCTGGCACATAAGGGAAGGCTGAGAGAATTGGGTCTGTTCAGATCTGAGAAAAGAAGGTTTAGGGGAGACCTTATCACCATGTTCCAGTATTTAAAGGGTGGCTACAAAGAAGATGGACACTCCCATTTTACAAGGAGCCACATGGAATGATGAGGGGTAATGAGTACAAGCTACACCTGGGGAGATTCCAATTGGACACTGTCATGGTTTAACACCAGTTGGCAACTAAGCATCACACAGCCTCTCACTCACTTTCCCCTGGAGGCATGGGGGAGAGAATCAGAAGGATAAAAGTGAGAAAACACTTGGGATGAGATAAAGACAGTTTAATAGGTAAAGCAAAAGCTTCACACTCAAGACAAGATAAAGGAATTTATTCACTCCTTCCTATCAGCAGGCAGGTGTTCAGCCATCTCCAGGAAAGCAGGGCTCCATCATCTGTAACGGGTACTTGGGAAGACAAACACTATCACTTCAAATGTCCCCCCCCCCTTCCTTCTTCTTCCCCCATCTTTACATGCTGAGCATGACACCATATGGTATGGGATATCCCTGTGGTCAGTTGGGGTCAGCTGTCCCGACTGTGTCCACTCACAACTTCTTGTGCACCCCCAGCCTCCTTGCTGGTGGGGTGGGGTGAGAAGCAGAAAAGGCCTCGACTCTGTAAGCACTGCTCAGCAGTAACTAAAACATCTCTGTGTATCAACACTGTTTCCAGCATAAATCCAAAACCCAGCCCCATACCAGCCACTATGAAGAAAATTATCTCTATCCTAGCCAAAACCAGCACAAGGTGACAAGAGGAAAACTTTTCACAATGAAAATAGCCATTAGGATAATCTCCCCAGAGAAGTGGTGGATTCCCTAACATTGGACTCTTTGAAGATTCAGCTGGGCAGGGTGCTGGGACATCCTGACTGGACCATGCTTTTGTCAAGAAAGTTTGGACCAGATGATCCTTGTGGTCCCTTCTAACCTATTTATAAGGTTAGATTTATATCTAATATTTATATTCAAAAATAAATTATATTATATTATAAATATAAAATATAAATATGAGAATTATAAATATCTAAATATTTATAATTCTACGATTCTATTATTTATTTTACTGGTTTTTTTTCTAGTTATTAAGTTTTTAATCTAAAGGCTAATCAGAAGCCAATCAGAAATAGCTCCTTGGCTTTAATGGATTTTATATCAGCCAACATATCTTCTTTTATTTCTAGATATTATAAAATAAAATTTCTATATAAATAGTTTCATATAATGCATATAATTGTAGAAGTAGGCTTTCTCAAACTGATATGAAACATGCTAACAGCAGCTACAGTTAAAGAGAAGGAAAGTTTTCAGAAAAATTTTGAGTGACTACACTTACTACTTCTTAAGAAAATATTTTTCATTACATTAGATGTTAGCAAATGCATGAAGTATTCTCTCTTACATGCAAATTTAAAAAAATTATTTTGAAGATAAAAAATACATGTATCATTGAGCTAAAACCAAACTAGGAGGCAGTACTAACTTAAAAGAAAGATGTAAATATGATAACAAAGTTTTTATTCTGTAATCCTTATGAGCACACCACAGTAGAGTTGAGAAAGAGATAGTTATCTCAGTATTGCTCCAGTAATATTAGAATCTCATTTCTGTTTTCTTTTTGTTTATTAAGATATGTGATTACAATGTATAGGCCACGATTCTGTAATCTTATAGTCATGAATTTTATGTCTTTGAGTAAACTAGGATTTAAGGTTTTAATTTACTAATAATCCACCCTATCAAATGAAGTATTTACCTTCTAAATTTGGACGTATTAAATAAATTGAATTAAATCCTGAAACAGAATCTAGGTTATCCCTAAATTCATTAAATCAAATGTAATCTATTAATTCTAAATAAATAGCAAAATCTGAGACATTTGTGAAATTGGAATTACATTTCTTAATTCTGATTTGCATGTCTGTATAATTATCACTTGCTTTGTGAAGCTATAATTTGTACAAGTGTATTATGAAGTAAACTGGTTCCCATTTAAAAAATTTTCAGACTTGCATAAATTGAAGTATTAACTGTGCTGTCTTTTTTCTTCTGAAAAAGCTGTGGAAAAAGTATTATAAGAAAACTGTGTGTCCTAATCCAGGGATTTACTTTTTCTTCACTCTCCAGCCAGAAAAAAATCACATCAGTCAGAAAGGATGAGCATAGTCTGATTTAATTGTTTACAACACTTGGTAATTGCTCTTCTTCTTGACTGCTTTAAACAAATATTGTCACTTGGATTGTCCTCTCTCTTCATCCATCTTTTCATCACCATAAACAATTGAGACCGATTATTGAGCCAGACTTCTCTATTGTCTATCTCTGCTTCAACCCTAATTACCCAAATGAGACGATATTTAGACACATCACACTACATTTTGCTACCCGTGAAAATAGAGAATAATGTGGCACTTCTATGCTTCTCTTTTCTAAAGCTATTTAAAATAGATTAAAAAATTGTAGGCAAGTCCCCTGCATTATTTCACTCCTGACATGTCACTTCCCATGTCATTTTCCATAGTAAATGATTCTGGTTTGTTTCAGTACTTGTAGTTCCTTTGACAGCAGCAGGTTGATGGCTGATATGAGCCCCAAATATCAAACAATGAGCAGAAAGTATGCTTGAGTTCACCTCAATCATGTCAAAAGTAGAAATAATCAGGAAACTGAAATTAGTATGTTTTCATACAAATATCGGAGCAGATTTTCTGAGAATTTTAGCTCAGATTGTCTTTCTTGAATATTATCATAGAAGTGGATTTTATTTCAGACTCAAGAAGAATGAGATTTACGTGGTTTCCATGTTCATTTATTTACTGTCAACATTTCATTGACATCTATGTTCTTTAAGATACTCTCCATATCCACTCTTGTTTTTATTTTTTCATAACTATATGTCCTTTCAGGAAACTTAATCTTTGTCCTAGGAGTGAGCCTTATTTATTTAGTTTTACAAAAATGAAAGTATTAATCATATTAGTAGTAGGAATAAAGATTTATGAGACAATATATTGGACTGCAAAGCATTTTTTAAATCCAGATATCAGCTATGTGCACCAGTGTTCCTGCAGTTGGAAAAAAAGGCAGGAATAAAATGGGACATGGAAGAATACATAAATAATAGCCTAAACTCTAGTCAAGGTAAGCACAGATTAAACAGTTCATTTTTCATACATCAATGACTTTATTTTTTCCTTCCTGATGAAAAACCAAAATAATTTATCACTTTGCTTCAGTACTTCAAAACATCATCTAATACCATACATCACTACTTCAAGAAAATGTATTTATGAATGCAAATATAAATAATATTTTTAGTAAAACTTTTGAAAATAGATCAGCTCTTGGTCTAAGATAACTACCATTAAAAAAATTTGCAGTAGTGTAGAAGAAGGTTTCAGGGGCAGTAAGTTATTTTATCTGTTAGCTTCACTTCAAATTTTTGAATGATTCTGTTTTCAACAGTTTGGTGATGTACTTCTATGGAACAGTGCTATAAAATTTAATAAGGAAAAAAACCATTTGAGATCCATTAAAACATCAAAGTACTCAAACAAAACTATAGTACCCAATACAAAGCAAAATTCATTCTAATTTTGAAAATCTTCTTACAATTATTTCACATGTATACTGCTGGAAATCAGCTGTCCTTAACAGAGTGGCATCATCACAGAGAACAGAATTTAGCTGTCTTTGTATTTATTTTACTGCAAGTTTTCTGCAACAGAGCTGCAATGGAGCTGTACTTCCTTATGTATTTGGGATTGAGTCATAGTTTGTTCTCCATATGTCAACATAATCGCCTTAGAAGTTTCCTTTGTATCAGTGACTTTGGTCGGTAATTAAAAGCTCAATTAATTAAATAATTATTTCAATAATTATTAATATAAATAAATAGATAAAATAACAATTTTTTAAAAGTGACTTTCAAGATTCAAGAAGTGAGTTCAATATTCATATTGTTGTTTTAACGCATCTACATAGTACAGTGTTTTACTTAGGCTAAAAAAGAAAATTGCAAGTGTCTTAATATTATGCAACATTTTGTACTTTTAATAATGTTCTTTGGGATTGTTACACTTAATTATTTTCTTTACGATCTTAATATTGAGGCAATACACCTGTCAGGTGTCAAAAATAAGATCAGGGTTTGAAATATCCATTTTGAAAATACTAGAATCTGTGGAAAAAAAAAAAATTTTGTCTTGATGATTGAAAATTCTTTAGTTATACAAAAGTTAATGAACAACACTGGCATGATATTTAGAAATTGTGAAAGTCAGCACATCTTCTACTATTCTGCTCAGGCTTTTCTGTCAGTGATTGCCTCTAATGATCCAGTTTGGTACTATTTTGTGCTACCTAAATCACTTTCATGAACTAATGATTCCCTGTCCTACCAACAGTAAAGAAACCTCCTGCTATATGTCCAATTACAAGTAAAAATCCCTTTCCTATGCCTAGAAAAACGAATAGACAAGAAAGAGTGTTATTAACGACCTTATTATCATCCTATTGGCTTGCCTACTATCCACAGTATTTTTGCTCTCTTAAAGACTGTTAATACTAAAGTTATCTTACATACTACTTTAAAAGTCCTCTGTGTTGCAGTGCATATGTTCAAGTAACTCCCCTACACTGAGATGGAGGGCAGAGTGAAAAAGCATGGTTTTCCAGGAAAGCATTTCAAGGATACCCAAAGACATGTTTTCAGTGCAATCTGTTGCAAATTGGGAACAATGTAATGGAAAAATAAGGCAATTCATAAGCCCTTTTGAGCTGCAGTAGAGTGAAAGCATGTGAGAAAATATGGTGCTATGAATCTTGTGACAAAATGAACTTAAGGTGCTGAGCTGCCCATGGTAACATGCATCTGCTCAGTCTCATTTACTCCGTTCTGTGCCAGTGTTATCATCCCTCACCATAACTATAAGAGTTCACACTACAATATCTCAACCATGTAGAAAATATGCACTGGTATTGTTTACCTTGGTCTCACTTGAAAATGCTCATCTATATTAACCATATCAAAAATGTATGTGTCACCATGTAAAGGGAAGAAAGGTCTATTCCCTTCCTTGCAGCAGTAATTGCTTCAAAGTCACACTCTACCTGGACAATGATAGGATTGAAAGTCCTCATCAACTTTACCAGTAATATTAAAGGCACAGAAAGCACTTGCATAAATATAGACTGACAAACTCTGCAATGAAAAGATGTGGGGTTTTTGTTTGTTTGTTTGGTGGTTGGTTTTTTTTGTTGTTTTTTTTTTTTTTTTTCTGAAGTATTTTTCCATATATCTTGATCTCCATCTGCTTGATAAGCAATATGTCCCCTACTGTAATGTAAGATTTCGTTCTCTCCTTCTCTTTGGAACATCAAGCTTTCTGCAACAGAAGCATTTAAATTCAGATTCACATGGAACAACCCCAAAATTGGCTAGGAAAGGTTATTCTGAGAGGAATTAGTTAGTATTTAAAGTTTTTAAACAAGGTACTAAGCAGGACTGAAGGTATTGTTTTGAAAGGATGGAAATAAAAAAATAAGTACATTTGTTTCCTGTTTCCAGAATCTTCCTTGGGTTTTTGTCTCATGCTATATTATTGTTGTGACTCATTTCCTACATTGAATATAAAAGAAATAGAAGACATAATGGTTTTCTTACAAAAAGAAACAAATCGCCAACTTCAGCCTTCATAAGTTTTACTTTAATTTGAATTATATTTACATGGTTCATGACAAACACAAACACTTTTACATAGAGCAAGATCAAAGTTTCCACTGAACATGACAGATTCTGTTTGTGTAGGACCAGACCAAAAAGTTGGATGTTTCCATGGCTCCAGCACTGTTGGAACTCACCCCTATTTTGCCAGAGTTTACAATAACATCATAGACACCTTTGATACTTTCACAGGACAGCCCAATCATCTTTTCAAATCTTTCACTTTTACTATCAGTAAGACATTATTGAGACATTTTATTAAAGACATTTTAAAGATTTTTAATTAGAAATTTTTGGTAATTAAGTTTCACAGAGAACTAAAGAAATCTTTATATTCAGTAGATTATTCAAAGACTTAATTGACAGACATTCTCATATGCTGCAGAACATGAGGAAGGGGAACAATGTGCTAAAACTGTCAAACATCACTAAGCAGAGGAAAGAATTTTGATTACCACTGTAAGTAAAAGGATCTGTGCAAGGCCCTGTGCATATCTTGCAGTTATTATTGAAGCAAAGCCTATGGCATTTAGTCTAGCTCTTAAAATGGTGAAGATGAACACACTTCAAAGGACAGTAATAAAAAATTATATTCCTTCAGCTTTTTTATTTTCTCAATTACAATCTGCAAAATAGCTCAGGCCTCTATTCTGCATAGGGGAACTATTTCTCATATATATCAAAATACGTAAGCTTGTTTTGGTTAAGAAAGAGAGGAGGGACATTTAGAGAGAAAGTACTGCATGACACTGGAAAATACACCACATCTGAAATCAGTCTCAATGCAATTTGGAAGAAAAGACCATTACCACCTCAGGCAAAGAACAACTAAAGACACAATACATATCTGAAAGTAATTAAAAAAAGAGGTCAGAGAAGTGATCAAATATAAATTTTATTGGAAGGAAAACGGCTGCTGAGATATAAAGGCCCTTCTTTAAATGGGAACATTTTTTAATTTTAGTTGTCATGGTTTCATCTTTCCCTTCCCTAACTTCAATGCAGAGTGTTTTTTCAAGAGATAATGGGAAGGCAAAGCTGATTCCCATGGTTTCATACTAGCCAGCTCACTACCCTACAGGCATCCCAGCCTGGACGCCTCTATTGTTCTTGTCCCAGGGCTGGCAGCAGAAGCTCGAGCAGCACAGGCTAACGCTCACTCCGAGGAAGGGAGAACATGCAGTGTATATCACTCACCAGTGACCCTCAGCTGGAGCATCCTTTGTGGAAGAGGAATGACTTCCTCACCTGGAAGGCTGTTGTGAAACAGACCTTTGTGAAGGGCCGTGTGAGCACTGAGTCAAGCACTGCCTTAGGGATTTGCACTAGTGAAAAAACACAAACAGCACCTCATATAGCCTTTCAAATTATTTTCCTCCTCCAAAAGGTATTACCTCTGTCTTGCCTTCCTCTCTTCTTCCCCTCCAACCCCCTGTACTCCTCATGCAGGCATTAACCTCTTGCTGAAATAGTGAGACCTTCTGTTTATACCTCTAGCTGGCTGGATTAAGAAAAGTAGTAGGACATCAACACATGAGTCAGGCTGAGAAGTCTTAATATGTCTTCAAATGAAATGAGAGGGGAGGTTCCTGTAGCACCTCCAAGCCTGAGCGAAGAGGAGCATTGACTTGTCAGAAGACTGCTAAGCTGTTACAGTATGTCCGCGTGCTCTACAGAGGTGACATGATTGGACATCTTGAGCACTAGAGTTTCTGCCTACTCATCTGTAAAGAAAAAAACCCAGCAGTCACCTCCCTCATGAGACATTACATGGAAGTTTACCAGGCACTCACAGTAAGGCTACCCACACAAAACAGACAACACAGATGGGTTCTTCGAAATAAATTGCGATGCAGCTGCACAGAAAACAAATACCAAGACAGGGTTGGACCCTCAGTCTGCCCAATGCATGCAGTGTTTTCTCTTTGCTGCAACAAGCACAAACCCGCCACATTCCAGGCTGCCCTCTGGGGCTGGGACACCAGCCTTTAGGTACATGTCTGGAAGTGGAAGCAGCTGACTTGGTGGTCAGCCTGGTGGGTGGCACAGCTTTGCACCCACATCAGAACCCTACAGAGCAGAAATTGCCAGTGAATTCAGGTGAAGAGAGAAGATGAACCATGGCCAAGTGCCACCCTGGAGCTCAAAGGGAAAGATGGCTTAACAGCAGGATAATGGGGCCCTCAGGCTTCCCTTCTCTGGTCAGTAGGCGATGGGACCTCTCAGTGCAGGTAGCTTGAGCTGGGTAGTAGGGGATATATGAGCTGAGAATACTCTTTGCTCAGAAAAACAGACTGGAAGAGGGGTCAATACCTCAGGAAATTCCCTCTTGACTGCAGCTAGTATAGTTTCTCTACGTGCTATAATCTGCATATATACTATCTAGATAGCAGTGCCATGTGGACCCTAACATTTCTAGGTGGCAGAGCAGTCAGACAGCATGGAGGGACAGAGCATTGTGCAGGCAAACAGCAGAAGAGCTTCTCCATGAGTGGCAAAGGTTAGATGGGAAGACAGAGAAACTGTTGAGGAGCTGCTTGATTTCATGGAAAGCGTGTGTCAAATCCATTGGGTTTGATTTGGAGCTGTGCACAAACTGTGTACATTGAGCCTATTAAAATACATGACGTTTTTACTATAGCCCCCAGTGTCTTTCCTATTGTTTGACAATTAGTTCTTGTTTTCCTGTCTTTAATTAAACTGTAAGCTGCTTAGGGCACCATTATGACTACTCCTATTTATACAATGTTTGGCACACAGACTTTGAGGCATTGCCAAATGGGGAGAGAAAAAAAGAAACATAAGACAGCAAACTATTATAAAGTAAGATCTAACTTAGAAGTCTATTCTTCTAGACTACATAAACTGTTCAGCTCTGGAAAAGTAAAAGCAGAGAAACTAGGGGAAAAACAATCAGTAGAGAAAAAAAAAAAAAAGAAAAAAACAAAACACAAAACAATGTATACAAATGGCAGGGAAATGGAATTACAAGCAGTCAAGGGCAGCCCCATTAAAGAGCCCAGCCTTGGATCTGTAAGGCAGCACAATGTATGCGGGTGTTTTATAAAAGCAAACCAAGTAATTACTATGCCTTAGAATAATACAAAAATAAACAGACCTTACGACTCATTTCCCCTGGATTCTTCTAGGAAGCAAGTTGTTCTAGAATTCAAGGAGTCATTCTTGCCCTTCAGACCATTTTGAATCTTCAGGTAGGGTATGGGACCTAAATCACATACAGATAATTTCCCTTACATAAACATCATATCACATCACTTTCCACAGGAGACACACATCTCAAATCAGCATAAAATTACACAGAGGAGATCAGGATCAACCCATGTAATTTTCTGTGTTGTTGCTAGGCTTTTCCTTCAATAGTATCATTCCACTGTCATCCACCCTCAAATAGTGCTAATAAGAAGGTATCTTGTAGCACAAAAATAGGCTTTCACATATTTTTCCTTGACAGATTTTATTAACTGTTTGGATATTATGGAATTAATTGAATTTGTGTCATGCTGAAACAGATGAAAAAGAACTTTTATCTAGCTGAGTGTTCATTGCAGACAAGGCTCTAGTTTACTACTTCAAACTCCGCTTAATTTTTCACCTAGCTTATTTTGTTTACCTTTGGTTATACAAATCTTGGTTCCACTCCAGCCACATCCGTATCGTGTTCTGTAGTTCTAACCTCTGCACAATCAGCAATTTTATCTTTTTGCTGCTCTTGCAAGAATAGCACGTGATGATACCTGAAAAAAACTGGTGATGTCAGTAACTTTACATGAAAGACCAAAAAAATTAAATAATACCTTTTGCTTGGGGAAGAAAAAAGGTCCCAGCTAGGGCCCAAACAGGCCTTTGACATTGAAGGATGAAGATGTTATGCAATATTCCTTTCCCTAATATTAAGACTTTTCAGCTAAAGAAAAAGAAGACCTTAAAAAAAAAAAAAAAAAAAAAAAAATCAAAGACTAAAAGGCAAAAAAAGAACGCCCAAAACTCAACATCCGCAAGTCTCAGCACAGGCAGCTGTATGAGAACATTTTATACGTCTTAACTTCGATTGTTTTGGAATATGTTACTCCCCTTTCCATAGTAGTGACCTCATCACTTACCTTAGCAACTGCTGCTGCACTGACCAGCGAACAGCATAGAGATTGCAGGGTGAATCTAAGCATTTGATTAGGAGAGTAGAGCAAGATGACATGCTCCAGAAAAGCTTTTTCCTGGACCAGGAATGGATAGTTATGGCAAACAGATGGAAGGAATCAAATCCAAAACACAGTGTGTGACCTCTCTCAGATAGTCTCCTTCTTGTGTTTCGTTTTGGCAAAGCTCAAGTATCCCTGATGCCAACAGAATGTTCCGAGCTGCGGATCTTGTCAGCAGGCTCCAAGCTGCAGTTCTCCCCCTATCAGGACTTAATGGACAACATAGTCCAGCAGTAAATATTGACTTCAGAGAAACTTATGCAAAAAGTAACATAACACAAAACCAAAACAAGACTATTATTCCAAAGTCAAGGGCACCCATTTTTGCCTTCCAGCTATGTGACAGCTATGGTTTCACATTGGCCAGACCAGACAGCTGTCTCAAGGCTCTTAAAATCCACAGATAGGAAAGAAAATTAACTCTGAATAAGTCTGTGCCCCGTTGTTAATCTTCCTAAACCAAAGGGTGGAAACAGGACTCTATTTCTCTGTTTGACAACAATATCACAAGTGAAAAATGAAAAGACTCAGAATGCCACAGAGATTTGTTAACAGACGTATGGGTCAGAAAGGCAGGAACCAAGACAACCAGCACAGCAGCTGGTATCTGAAGGACTCGGTCCTGTGCTTATGAGAAGCATTTGGTTATTTAATACCCGTTTTCTAGAAAGGAATCATCACCCTTTAACAGCCTGCTTAAAAATGAAGAATAAAAACTGGGAAAGAAAACATAAGGAAGGGAAAGAAGGCAACAAAATAGCAAAATCTCAGACTGAAGTCACCCTGTGTGGCCTGTCTTCTTTTGTGTGAGTCAGGAAGAGAAACCATCACACAGAAAAAATGTCATTGATATTAATAGTCATGAGGAGAGTAACACAAAACATTCACAGTGAAGACATTTGAAATTTATGGTCTTTGAGCATGCCAGAAACTACCGCCCTTTTTGATCTGCCATCTCCGCTCCACAGGCAAGCATCCCCCAACCTGTTTCAGCAAAAGCAAACTGGGTTGCCTTGAACATTCTGAGCTCTTTGCCAGCCCACACCATTCTGAATGAAATGTCGTTGGGCACGATTGTAGTGACAGCTATGCCAGAAGCCCAGAAAGGACTGCAACCTTTGAGAAGGAGAAGAAGTGATAACAACCAGCTTGAGAAGGAAACCTCTTCAGCACGGATGTGTAATGACTCACAGCACATGTGACTGCAACCAGAACTAACAACTTTTTCCTTTCCAATCCCCTATTCCTGTACAGCTATTTTGTTCTTCTTTTTGGCTGTTCCTACCTGTGCCGGACCTGAATGTTTGTCTGCCTTGGACGTACAGCAGGGGCGTGAAGAACTTTTTTTTTTGTTTTGCTCTGGAAGCAGCACTCATCTCAAAATATATCAAATCTTGTCTGTCTGTGGTATTTACAGCTTTCTGTCATCTCCAGCCAGAGACCCCTCCTAGTCTGGAGGGTTGTGGCTGAAGTTGCAGTCTTTTCTCTCTGGCTTAGTTCTGGTTTTGTCCAGTGTTAGTCTTATGTCAAATGTATTTGCAGCCATCAAAATAGGAAGCTAAACCCTACCTCTCCTTGCATGCTACTATACTAGAACATCTGCCCTGAAAATAAATGTGTCCCTTCGCTGCTGTGGAGGGCTGTACCAGGTATAATCCCCAGAGCCTGGGAGGGGATTATCTCAGGAGATGCCTGCTCTTGGTTCAAAGCCCCCCTCCAGGCTGAGGAGGCAGGTGCCACCAGACTCATGCACTTCTGCTGCAGCAAGCTGTAGTCAAACTATGACTAACATAGTGGGCTACCTAAGGTGCTTATTTCTGAATCACTGAAGAGCTCTGTTTGGCTTTCGCCTACTTCTTTATTCAGGGTACTTCTGGGTGTGTGGAGGAGTCTTGGACTAGGCACAGAGTAGTTTCTGTTTATTTTAGATGACCCTTCGTGACTTCTGTCTGATCCATGTCCTTTCAGGAGTAGGGTGGTCCTTGAAAATGGGGTGGTCTTGGTCATTCTCTGAGACTTGGGCACTAAGGCCCTCTGAAATCCTCCTTTAGTCACTGAAAATTGCTATAAGTTTTTCTGTGCTGGGATCTGTTTCTGACTATGTCTTTTTATACTGCGAGAACAATGCGATTCAGATGTGGGGTAAGGCCTGCAGGGACTACTGTAATACAAATAATGCATTAGTACGACATGCCACTTTGAGTGTGAAAACCGTAGTATGAAATCCTAAGAGCTGCATTCCTTTGCTGTTCTGGCAAATAAAACTCAATTGCAAATACAGAAAGTTGATGCATGTGCACCTGAAGCAAAATCGTCTCTCAGCCCAAGAGATGTCTACTGGAAACTGCTGTGCAGTGTGTGCCAAGTTGCGGTCTTGAGTGAGCGTGGTGAACTGCCTTTCCCACATACCTCCCTCAGGCAACAAAAGAATCGGATGCCAGGATTTTTGCTAGCTTGGCATTACACAAAAGGCCCGTGGGGTGGGTACAATGGAATCTAGGCTGGGCAGGGAGGCAGGACGCAGCAGCATGAGTCTCCAGCAAACAATAGCAACAGCAGGATCAAAACAGCAGGCAGAAAGTATATGCACAATTACCAAAACAAAGTATCTGAAGCTACAAGGACGTTTCATCCTCAGCTGTGTCCCCAAGCAGGATCCCACTGTTGTTAACATAGCCACTACTGAATCAGGCATGTATTTCACATGGTGCGATGCATATTATCCAGAAAGGAAGGTGAAAACAGAGGGATTAACCTAAGGCAATAAATTCCAGTCAGTTCCTCCAGGTTAACAGGGCATTAAACCAGCCAGTGTCCAGACTTAGTTATGTAAGAGGCACAAGCATTAATGCACAGAAGCAACTGAAGAGAAATTCAGGACAGTTAACAGCAACAGAATCTGGTATGGAAGAAAGCAAAGAAATAGACACAATCACATTTGAATCATAAGTGCCCAAATGAGAAACACTGGAGAAAAAAGTAATCTAATTTGTATGGAAACCTGCCAACTTAATCCTCCCTTTTAGAGGGGAGGAGGAGGAGGGGATAAAAATGGTTTCTGCTCTCTGTTTTAGGATTTCTGCTCTCTGTCTGGATTGAATAGGATATAAACATAAGAGCTTGTTGGAAAATAGCTGAATTGTTTTGGGAAACTCTCAGGAAGAAAAAAATGTACTGAAAAAAGTTCAATTAAAAATATGAACCCCTTCATTTCTCAGTTTGCATGAGAAAAGCATTTCCAGTTTTAAATCTGAAAAGTATCTGCTCTGTTTGAGGTCTGATTTTTTTCCCCACAATTTTCATATTGGCGTGGAGGACAGAGGGAGAGAGAAAAATCAAAATGAAAATATGGCAAGTAAAACCAGGACATTTAGTTTTTGCAAAACTGTGAATAATTTTGTAGGAAAAGAACTGAAGGTAGAGGGTATACTGTGCTGGAGGGGAAAGCCCTGACCTGCATTGTTGACCACAGCTCTAGCAAAGGATCATGGGCATCTTTGTATGCTTATCAGAATTTGTTTTAAACCATTTTACCAACTAGCACAGGTAGTAGCATGCAGAACTGGCTTCATCCTTGGTGATGTAGACTGTGCTGGCATTCAACATTACAACAAAAGAAGACAAGAAAAGGACCAAGAAAATTTGTCTCATTTTTGTAATTAGACAAAATATTTTGCTAAAATCCTTTCTTCAGCATGATTCTTTGGGCCAGGGTTTTGTGCTGCAGACAGAAAGAAAAGGTTTTATGCGGTTGATAACTTCCCATATTTGGCATAGCTTTTACAGTTTGACCTGTCCTTGCTGCCTTCTCAGGACATTTTCTTGTTGTGGCACATATGCTCCAAAAGTTAGAAAACAGCTAAAACCCCAACCTGAATAAATGGAGCCTGTCCATACTGTGCAGATGACCAATAATTAGTCCTCAAGTATAACATGGAAAGCTTGAATAGGGGATTGAATGATATTTAATTTTGGGGAGGCCTTGCAAATAAAAAGACCTTCAGTGCACATGAAAAATTACGCATGCAGCTACTAAAAAACATTTCCCGCTCCTCACAGTAGAGCAGTTCAGGTCTGCCAGCATGGTACTTCCCAGCTTAATAAGTGATAGACATAGAATAGCTTTCAGTCGACTCACAGAAGAAAATTGTCAAGACCAAGGACAGAACGTGCTATACATTTCAGAAACAGCTGCCTGATTTGATTTTGGTTTTAGGTAGCTAGAGGGGAGATTTCTAAACCCACTCATGTCACTATTAAGGAAGAATCTGGATGGAAGTGAAAGTGAGTTTTACAGCCTTTTTGCAATTCCACATTTATTATTCCTACATGTTATTCTCTAGTTATAATTGTAGAAACCAGGACCCTTAAGCAAAATAGCCATGACCTTCCCCAATTTTACTTGACTTGCGAAGAGATAAAATGCCCATATATAAAACAGTGTGGAAACTCCTGACATCAGTTGGTGAATAAAAGCTTCTGATTACAGAGGAACAAAGAGTGAGTCAGTGCATCAGTGTTTGCTCACTTGTGTTTGAACATTTGGACCTAATGTGAAACTATCTTTCAGCAGGGTCTGGTACAACAGAGAACATGACAGGTTCAGCAGCAGCTTGGTGCAATGCTCTGTTGCTGAGACAGACTGCCAGCGATACTCTTTTCTTTAAGATTATCAGGCACAATAGCAGAATAACAGTTGCTTGTAAAAACTAATAAGCAACTCCTTAAGGCCTACCTGTCACCTGCTTCCTAAAATGGCCTACAAGGTTTATCTTGTCAAATAACTTTTCAAGTGCTTTAGTGACTGATGGCAAAAAAAACCCAACCCAAAACCAAGTAAGTAACCAATCTCAGTCTGTCTTGTGGGGGTTTTGTTTGGTTTTGCTAGATAGAGCATAAAAAAAAAAAAAAAAAAAAGTAAAAATGTTTTATTAACATTTCTGTGCTATTCCAGATGTCAGCAATTAATTGTCCAAAATCAGCTGAAACATTAAAACCTCTTTCTGATTAAGCATTGGGGTCAGCACTAAACTTGTTCCTACAGTCTCGAACAACAAGTGAAAAAAGCTCTTACTCAGATCTGATCTGCAGTGTGACTCATCTAATCTTGACATTTTCCCAGCAGCTGGAAGGAAAAGTGAAGCAAAGGCTCATTCTTCAAGAGAGAAACTCAGCACATCGTTTTGCGCAGGCAGATGGCCGGTTCTTTCTAATGATTTTTGTGCTGATGCTGTGCTTGGGTTTATGAGTGCAAGCCGGGCGCGAGGGGCGGGTGGGAGAGGGGGAAGAGGAGCTGCTCCCGGTTACAGAGTAAACAGAGGGTAAGCAGAAGCTTGACCACTTTGCCTCTCAGCTGGAGCCAGGCTGATTGCTGAAACCATTAGAGTAGCAGCCCTGGCAGCAGGAGGTTCTTCAGCCTCCAGGCCACCATAAAACAGGAGCTCCTTTTTTCCACAAGAAGAAAAGGCCAGTGTCTCTAAAGCAAGCGCTTTACCACATGGTCATTTTGGTGGAGAGAGAAAGCCTGACGCTGTACCTCGGGGGGGGGTGGGGGGTGGGGGTGGTGTGGAGAAAAAAATCCCTGCTCTTTGCTAGTGCTTGTGTACAACCTTCTTATTTGTAGGGAAACACATACAGGCAATACAAGCACATCAGACAAATATTTGTAATTGTTATATACTCACTTTTCTAAGTTTTTTGTCACCACTCTTCTGCAGAGCCATGACACCCAAACAGTTTAAGAACTCCACAGCATTACACATTAGTACTACACTTTCCATCCCCAGCATTCAAGGCATTTAATATGGAAAAGCATACCTTCAGGACAAGGGTGGGCTCTGTGTCTTCACCGTGAAGCACCTTGGCAACCCCAGCCTCCACCCCAGCCTCCAGACTTTCCTGTAATACATTTGTTAACATGATGCTAATGATAAACACTCGTTCTCTTTCACCTACAGGAAAAGTGCATCAGGAAAAGATGGGATAGTCAGTCTAAGGATAGAAATGAACACTGGCATGATGTCTCAAGATTCATTTGTGAGTGTGTTGAGCCTCTTACTTTGGCAGATACACATTTGTTGTAGGAGGTCTTATTGAAAACATGCAGATACGTCAAGATATCTAAATACAATGACCTATTATTACGTACTGCCATCATGCAGTTATTAAAACCTTTATTTACACAGTTAGTTTTGTGTGACAACCAGGTTCACAACTGGGATCAGAACTAACATGGTCTACTCCATTTCTCCCTTTTTTTTAATTACACTTTCAGTGTTGAGTTTAAACTGAAAAAAGGACACAGGATCTGTGTTTATCAGAAGCTACGTGTTTCAGAATAACTGTAAAGGAATCCTATTTCTCTGTTGTCAAACTTTTGGTATTTTCAAAATTATTTATTTTTTAAAACCTTAAGTTGTCCATCTACAACATACTCTGATTCTAGCACAAGTGTTCTAACGTTGCTATGATTCTTAACCATATTTCCGCTGACATAACTGGAAATAATTTTATCGTAGCAGCAAACCACTTGTGCATTAAGTGTCTACCAGTGATTTCTGCCTCCCCACACCCCTCAATCTTGCAAATTCTGCTTATGAAATCTTTAATATTTTCTCACTGATTTAATAAAATTACTTTTTTTTTTTTTTTTTTTTTCGTTTCTTTCTATACCAACACCTATATGTATGCTGTACTGGGTCTGGCTGAGCTGGAACTGGTTTTCCCCTACAGCAGCCCTCATGGTGCTGTTTTATGCTGGGAGCTGGCAGGGTGTTGATGGCACCCTGGAGTTGTGGCTACTGCTGAGCAGTGCTTACACAGCACCAAGGATCTTTCCCACATTCCCCCCTCAGTGGGATAAGGTGGGCAAGACCTTGTGAGGGGACACAGCCAGGACAGCTGACCCAAACCGACCAAAGGGATATTCCAGACCATATGACGTCTGCTCGGTATAAAGCTGGGAGAAAGGAGGAAGGGGGTGGGGTCACCCTTGGTCCTCCGAGGCAGCCACTACCTGTATTGGAGCCCTGATTCCTGAGAAGGCCCGACAGCGCCTCTTCATGGGAAGGAGAGAATAAATCTGGGTTTTTTTGCTTCTGTGTGTGGACATTTGCTTCACTTTTCTTATACTAAAACTGCTTTTGTTTTACCCACAAGAGTTAGTTTGTTTTTGTTTGGTCGGGTTTTTTTTTTCCTATCTTATTTTCTTTCCCCTCTTTGCCCTGTTGAGAAAAAAAGGGGAAAGGGGGGGAAGTGATAGAGTGACTTGGTGGATACCTGGCATTTAGCCAAGGTCAAACCACCACAATGGTCATAAGCTGACTTCATCATGCAACCTGGGACCTGCACACGCCACTGCCTGAAGTAAAAGTTTAGCTCCATTACCTTAAAGAATAAGGTAACTTGTACCTCAATAAATTATCATGTCTCAGAAAGCCAAGTGACCATAAAGCAGATTAGGCAGACCTGAGCTTGAAGTCTGCCTCCATAAATTGTGTTTTCCCCTCTCATGTTATGACAGAGCTGATGTCAGACAGAGAAGTCAGTTACAAATACCTTTTCTGGGGCCATTACATGATGAGCTGATGAATATTATTGGAAGTTTAAGCCCTGGGTGCCCTCAGATTACAACAGTCACAGCAGAAAATTACACATCCCTTAATTAAGCAAAATGTGCATATGGAATTTGTATCAGAGAATGCTCCCACCAGCAGCATAGCTAAAGCCAGGACAGCTGGTGGGGATGAACAGAACAGTCCGGCAACTGAGAAGCCACCTTTCCCACTGTTTGTTCATGGCTTTAATTATCAACGGTATTTACCTCTTTTCTGGCAGGTTAATTCTTATATCCCAAGATGCTTTGAAAACCCCACTTCTCCTATCTGTAATGAAGGCGTGGTGAGGGGAGGTGATTTCTTCAAGCTCACCTACAGGGTTTATACTAGAACTGGGAACCTGCTTTGGGTCTCCCAAATAAATGATGAGTCCTTTCACTGCTAGTCCAAATTCATACTCTATTTAACTAGCTCAATCACATGTGGTCTGGTTCTCTGCTGCAGACACATCTTAAAATATACACGAAAAGTAGTGATAGGGTTTTGAAATGGAGTTTGCAAAAGACTTATCTGGAAGGAATATTTTGAAATTCAGATTTTCCTTCATACTCTTCAAAGAACTGTGTTCAGAGATTTTGCAGTGGAGCCAGACAGGGATTCAAGTTGAAGCAGCTGAAGCAGAGACATTTGGAGAACAATGTTTTCATCAGGATTTTGTACAGGTTTTGTTAGATGATATCTCCCTCATGATGGTTGATTGCTTACTCTAACCCGTCCTACTTATCTCTCAATTTCTTCATTCCCTGCCTCCCAGCAGACTCGAAAATAAAATTACTGCTATTGTTGTGCTCGCATGTAATATTTCTTCTCCTTGCTTTCTGTCCCATCTATTTAAAATCATAATCTATTCAAGACAGAGGCTGTCTGTTTTTCTGTGTTTGTAAATTATGTGACATATGATACCCAAACTGAAGACAGGCCCTCAGGCACTAACGGATGAACTTTGGCACTTCTTGATGAAGTGATTAATGCATCTACCTCACATTTCTGCCAGAGGTCACTGTCATCCTGGAGCAAAGGGAGATATGTGCTTGCTCTTCAGACATCTCACTTCACTGCGCAGGGTATTAACATGAACAGCTTGCAACTGTCTATACAAATAGTTTCTGTGCCAGGCTGCAAATTTCAACAATTGAGGAAAAACAATCAAACTGTTAATCCATCCATATCTTGTAAATTATTTCCCTCAGCTGCAGATCTCCATTTCTCAGAATAAAATTATTATTTCAGTACCACCATATTTAGCACTTCAGAAGAAGAATTTACACAGAATAAATTGTACATCTCCTTAGTAAAGTTTCCATCATTCTGCTGGATCAATCTGAAGGGAGATGCTGTAGGAACAGTATAAATCTGTCTATGGCTATGAGTGTGTTTGTGTTGTATCCCTAGTTCTACCATCTCAAAGACCAGAATAATTTAGTAAGTCACAAACATTTAGAGGGATTTGTTCAGTGGCCTGAAGCACAATTAGGCAAACTCAACTCCTGTTGAGTTTGAGAGCTGGATTTCTAATTGCTGCTTTGATGTGAACACCTCTCACTCCAAAATATAACAAATATAATTTTCCACTTGTACTGGATAAGTATGTAATATCACCATTATTTACATCTTCATAGTGTTTAACAGTTAAATATTTCACAGCTAGTTAAAAATTGGACTTGGGACACTTTGTGGCTTCTTGATCTCCCTTCCCTGGCTGCCACAGTCACTGCCACAGCCCCTGTGCCCAGCACAACCCACTGAGACCAGGACTGCTGAGCATGCCTCTCACTCACGCATCCATGCTGTCCCAGGGACCAGGTAAGAGAAAGGCAGCCCTGCCTACCACGATGTTTATTTGCAGGTAGTTTCCAAGGTTTCTCTCTCTGCATCCTCCATGCTTAATTGCCCAGTCCAAGAAGAGATGGTGTTATGGGCCATGGGGGCAAGAAGGCTACCCAGAGCCAAAGCAGGAGGGAAGGGTCATGCCCATGCACCCAGCATGCTTCCCTGGGCAAGGGCCATAGTGTTGTTGCAGGCTGGGCCATGGAGACAAACCCAGAGAGGAGTTTGGACCACCAAAGGCTCTTGCTTTTTTTCCTCACAGAAGCCCATTGTGAAAAAAGGAAGTGGGGGACAGAAAAAGAGACGGTTTGGGACCCAAGCAGACCATAAAGATAAATAACATCCTCATTTCTCATTTCCTTCATTCCCAGACAGAGCTGCACTGCTTACAGATGAGGTAAAAGGAAATTAGTAGGGAAGTCCTGTGGCAGCAATTAGCAAAGAAAAGGAGCTAGGGGAAAAAAAAAACAACTCTGTTTCTGATCTTCAGACACTTCTCTTTCTACAAAACTGGTTTCTATCATTCCTACTGAGTTTACCAAGTATTATCCTCTTGCCCCCCTTACAAGCTAAGCACCTCACCAGCCTCTAATCAGCTACCAGGGTGACTCAAGCTCAAGCCATGCAATTGTATCCTACTAGGTCCCTTTTATCCACCAGCAGTATTTGCTGTATGCACTGCTGAATTTACCTCTCAGTTCAAATCTACACACAGCTCCAGGTCTGCCATCTTGTGCCATCCTTCTCTGCTCCTGAAGCCAGAAAGTGTTTATAAGCGTCACTATCAGTGGTGAGGCCCAGACTGTGGAATATAATCTGAAGAGCCCTGGATTTTGCTGTCAAAAAGGGCTAATACAGAAAAGCAATCTTAAACACTTCTTCATTTCTGTTTTTGTTATAGTTCAGGGTATCCCTTTATATATTGTTCCTTCTGTAAATGCGTAAGGACATGGATCTGTACATGTTTCCAAGATGATTTAAGAACACATCTTTTATCACTGAAAATATGAAAGGATTGACTTATTTATTCCGTGTTTCTAATTTGTTTTGGGAAGAGAGAATTCATTTAATCAACCTAGAACTTTCTGCTTGCCTAATTTTTCACTCTTTCTTTCTCAGTATTTCCCAATCCACATTCCTCTGAAAGCAGAAAAGGCCCTAAGCAATGATATGTTTGAAGTTTACCTGGCAAGGAAGGAACTCTTGGACTGAAATGTGTGTCCACAGATAAGGTGGGAAATGAACAGTTTCATGTGTTACAAAATATACAATTTTTACTACAGGACAGCTACACTGCATTATTTCAAATGTTGGCTGAACACTATTTACTGATTGCTCTTAGATACAGCAAAAAATATGTCATGGTTTGGAGCGGCTTTTTATTTGGTTTACGTCAGTGAAATATTCCTCAACAAGAGTATAGAACAGCTTCCTTATTCTGCTATAAAGTAGAAAGACTTGAAAAGCAGGTTATGAAAAACTCTGAAACAAAGTCAGACTTAAGAAATAGGATTTTTTACTTTTTGTCAGCAAATTAGTTTTGTTAACTTCCACCAACCATAAACTCATGTATGAAGTAGTCATTATTTCAGAGAAATAATGGATTTATAACTCCTCAGAGAACTTTACATCTGAACTCCAAAGGTAGTAAATATATTTTGATCTCATGTACTACAAAGTACATTCAAGAAAAAGAAGTATGACACTTTTAATCATTCACAACTGGCATATAGTTCATCAAATATTTTAAAAGCTGAATGCTTATAAAAAAAGTTGAGCAAATCTAAAGCTTACTAAAATCTTCCAAACTTTACATTTCTTTGTAAAAGACTACAGAATAATACCTCTTCTGTCAGGGTCTAGGTTATCTCACATTAATGGTTTCATCCTATCTTGGCAGACTCTTCCTGTCTCGTTTTCTGGCTCAGGATGCTCCACTCCCTTTTGTTTGAGTAGTAGGAAGTGCACAGTTCCAACAGGAAGACCCCACCTTCCCAATACAAATCAGATGTTATTGTACGACTCAGTTTTCATGGATAACCTTGATAATATGACATACACTTGATTTAAAAACAAAACAAAACAAAACAAAACAAACAAACAAACACATAAAAAACCCCAAACAAGAGATTTAGCTGAGCTTTGGGGATTCCTATTTCCTTCCCTTGAATTTTACATATACGTACCACATTTTCTCTTTCCTTCAATACATGAGTAGTTTCCATTCCTCACTGTTTAATAAAGAATGAAAAATAATTTAATCTTCATTCTCAGTCTTTACACGCAACAAGTATTTGAAGGCAATTTCAGTTTTTCATGTACCTAATAGTCAGTACAGCTTGATACCAGCTGGCCAAAACCCATTGGATATATGGAACTTCAGTCAGTTGCCTACATGTAGACATATAGACATAGATCTTATGTCTATAAGTTGGGAGGGTACAGGTAAAACACAGAAGCTACAGGAGCTGTTTCATCCCTTCTGGAGTAACATTTGAAGTCCAGGAGAAATACAATAGAGTTTCAAAAAGATATGCAGTGCTTATCTTTAGGCAACTAAATTAAGACTATTGTGTCTAAATTAATACACAAATAATAGAAACTACAACCTTGTTCAGAATGGGTGAGTCCTGTGTTAAAACCTCATGCCATTTCCATGACCCCAGACTATAAACATTTACTGTGTTTCTCCTTCTGTTAAAGAATTCACCTAGCAACAAAACTCAACATGATACAGTTAAAAGTGTTTGAGTTACATGAAAGAAAATCGAAATTGAGTTGCATGTAATTTGGGACCCTAAATCTTAGTACAATTGCATGTTGCTAGACATGCAAAAGAAAAGGATTCAGGCTTTTGAGTCTAAAATATTGCAGCAAAGGTAGAAAACATAGCTCTTTATAGCTTTCACTGTGATACCTGAAATGAGCAAAGATCCTCAGGGATCAAATCCAGAGCAAAAGTGAATGTAAGAGAAAAAAAAAATTTCAGAGAGATTTGCAAAGTAATAGTAGCTTTATGCTAACTTTTGGAAGACCATAATTTTAGAGTTTTAATGGTAAAAGTAGATTATGTCTAAGATCAACTCATGTCTGCTGCAGCATAAATTCTGTTGTATTAAAAATGTAAATTATTCAAGATTATAAATTGTACTCATGTACATCAAGGAAGCTAATGGGGAAAGAAGTCAAAGAGGGCCACTGGTCATTTCAAGGATCCTTCTTTGGCAGCACTGGGGTTCACTTCCTACTCTCCCATGCACCATGAAAGACTCATGCCAGTTTTTGAGATGGCTCAGCCATGCTTCAACTTGCCTTGGCTCATCTTCTCAATGGTACTACTTGTCCTGCCAAGAAAATTCCAGCTTCAGGTACTGAAGCAGGTGGCTGTGTCCCAAAAAGGCATGAATCTCAGGCTTGTTGGTCACACTTGAAATAGGGGTAAACTTTATCCGTGGGCTTTCACAGGTTAGGAAGCTGCCTGACTCTGCAGAGGACTTATTTTCGGTGGTTGCTTTGATGACGAGGTGGACACGGGCTGTGATGAACTGGGGTTACAGCTCAAGAAAATGTATGGCCTACTGCCTTAGGCCACTCAGTGACAAAAAGCACTATTTCTGTTCCATCTGAGGAGCTGGAGATCATTTTGGCATATCCTGTTTCAGTGGCCAGGGCAGTGGCAAGGGAGAGACACTGGGATTTTTTGGAAGGAATCACTTGGCTCTTTTCCTCTCCTGCAGTATCCACTTAGGCAATAGGGAATGGGCAGGGCAGAGGTGCAGGAGGCAACCCCCCCCCTGCACATTCTCTGCCTGGCAGGGAGGGCAGAAACATTTATTTGGCCAAGTCACATATCTGTAAGTCTTCATTTGTCAACACCACTGTTTCCCCATATAACCTTGCCAGGAATGAGTGAGAGAAAGAGAAGAGGCTTGTGAAGCTTCCTTTCACATATTTGCTCCAGATGGGGGTGGAGGGGTGTGGAGGAGGAAAATGTGGAAAGAGGCAACATGTGGCATGGCCACGAGGTCTAGGATTGTCAGGGATGGGTATTTTCACTGGAGGGTTGAGAGAACTGAGTAGCTTGGTAGTCTTTGTGATGCCTTGTGAGGAATAGGTGCTACTTGGCACTGTGACCTCAGGCAGGGGTAGGACAGCCAGCCCGACATGTGCAGAAGATTGGGAAGTGCCCAGAACAAGGCTGGGAATGAGCAGCTGCTAGGGCAGTCTTGCTCTGAAGGTCAAATGGCACTTGCAAACACTGAAGATGAAACTCTGCAACATGGACAGAGAAGTGTCTGTCAGACCCAGCTGGGCTGTGATGCACTGGGTTCGCAGCTTTGCTGGCAAGAAGGATGTTCTTCAGTGAGCCTGTGCCACTGAAGCCCTGGGCAGGACTACAGCTTGCAAGTGGCAAGACAAAGGGACTAAATCATGTGTAATAAGGTCTAATGTGTATGGAGGTGTGGGTTAAGAGAGAACAGGAAAAACTCCAGTGCCTTGGAGATTGCTCTGCCTCTCTTTCCCACTCTGGCAGCAGGGAAGAGGAGCGGTGACTGTTGCCTGGGAAGCATCACAAGACAATTTTTCTCCCTCATGCACGAGCAGTGGAGAGCAGGTCAGAAAAGGCTGGAATTGGAGAGAAGAAAGCTCCACAGGCTGTCCTCTGGGTTCAGACAGATGCTGGCAGCCCTGGCTATAATTATATTAAACTCACAGCTTTGCTGCAGAACTGGGAGAGTGAGGACTGTGGCCGGGGAAGGGGCAGAACAGGCCCCAGCATCTTCCTTGCCCAGGCTGGTTCAGGAAAGTCTGCCATAGAGGCCTTGGTTAACATGGGAGCAGCCAAAGAGTGATAGAGTACTGCTAAGTGCATGGGAGAGTCCATGGACTAACTTAGGTGCATGGCTGGGACTTATACTGGTGACACAAGGTGGCTTAGATAGCTGAGCAGTTCCTCAGAAATTGGTACCTCTTTTGGGGAATAGGGCTGGCTCAGAGGTTTGGTCAGCAAGGTGTGGTAAAGACCTCAGAAAGAAAGCTGCATAAATTCAGTATCAATAATTTGACCTTGGAGTAATTCCTAAGCATACCTACCAGTTATTAAGACTAACATCATGTAACATATTTCTATCCCCAGTTATTCAGTTATAGCAGTTAATCAATAAATATGGTAACCACTTCACTGTCCAGTTCAAAACCTCTGGAGGTTTCTTCCAACCTAAATTATTCTATGTATCTGTGATCTTTATTTTCAGGTAGGTTTAGTTTCCAAAAGCTCTTCCATTTACATTGTGATGTCTGTGTGACATCTGAAAGTTAGATCGCACACATTCTTTTAAAATATTTTTACAGAACGCTAAGCTTGGTTTTACATCAGTGTTTTACCACTCCTGAACCACTACTTCTCCTTTGCCTGGAAATGAGATGAACTCTGCTCTCAGGGTGTGCAATGACATAAACTCATGGCACTTAGATTTATGTTTTCTGTTGTTCATCCCCTGGTGATGAACCCCTTCTATTCACATTCTGTACACTTGCCTGTCTTGTACATATGCATCCACTGACATGCAATCTCAGTCAGCATCCTATTATCCTACAAAGATCATACTGGATCTGGAAGGAGGAATTCTCAATGTGGAAAACTAATCCTGTAACATTTTCAGTGTGACAAGAACCAGGACATGCAGTAATTCTAAACAGACAGTCTGTTATTGAAAGTTACGTGGTCCAATTTCTTGTCTAAAATGCAGCTTTTAATAGGGACCAGAACTTTGGGGTGCTAATCTAAACCAAATTAAACTCTGCATACTATGAAGCTTAACTATCACTACCATGTTGTGTACTTTTTCAATATTGCGTAACTGTTTCACTACTTCCTCTTTGTCATGTAATGCTTTCTTTGCTGCTTTTTGATGAAAACCAATGCAAACGTTAGAAAAAAGATAACATTATGAATGTTAGACATTAGTTACACTTTAACACCTTTAAATAAAACTTTAAAAAAAACCCCAGGGTCAGTTCAGAGGAAAAAATATATTACAATCTTCTGCCTGACATCTATGGAAGGAGAGAAAAATATCATATGGGGAATTCAAGGGCAACAGGAGGCCATTGAAGAAGAAGCATAGTGCTGGTGTCTGAAGATAAATTCAGCTGACCAGAAGGCTAAATTTGCAGTGTTGTTTGGTGACTTTGGAGATATTTCTGTTATAAAAAGCAATTACATTTTGAAGTTAAAAGTTACAGTCAATAGGAAAACAGCAATTTTGCTAAAAGCATGATTGACCAGTCTATATTCTGCATGGTGGGACAAAGTCCCTTTAATAAAAAAAAAAAAAAAAAGAAAGAAAAGATGAAATCTATGCCAGTCTGCCTGAAAAATTGCCACTGATCTGCATATATTATGTAATTCAGTAATACTGTTTCCTAACGATCTCCATCTGGATCACTGAGTTCTGAAATACATAACAAAGCTTTTACCATTTAGATTATGATTTTGACCAGAGCATTATAAACCCCAGAATCTCTGGGCCAAGAGAATCTGTGTCTTGCAAAAATCCCAAGGATTATATTACTGAAGGTGTAAATCATAGATTGCTGTTTACCAAGAAATGCCATGGGTTACACTGGCTAGTACCGAATCAAAATTACGAAATTGAAATTAGGAAATCAAAATGCTTTTGTACATCCTTAATTCACATGTATAGCAGCATTGTTTGCAGAGCATTGTTTGTGTTCCTTCTGGGAACATCTGAAAAATTTACAAATCCTTTTAAGATGACCTCAGTGCTTGTAACAGTTACATCCACTAAATGCAAAAAGCCAAAGGCAAACCTGTTTCAGTGCTCCAAGTTCTTTGTTTCACTAAGATCTCACAGCACTGACAGGACCATGAATACCTCCAAGCACCCAAAGTTTGGCTTCCTGGGTTGAGGGCCAAATTAGAAGCAATGCTGATGGTGGCCTTGAAATAAAGACCCAGAAGCAAGGTTCTTCCCCTTCTTCACCCAGTGCTGCTGCTGAGCTGAGGCTCCTGCTCTTTCTCCCAGTCCCTGGCCAAGCTGCAGCCACAGCCACCCTGCAGGCATGCCCGTGCTTGGTCCTGTGCCTCACCAACACAGAGCAAGACCCTGGTCCACGGCGTGATTTCCATAACTTTCTATATGTATCTGGATGATGTTGGCTACCATCTCTGCACCTGACCATGTCCTTGCCCTTCCTGGCCAGGCCTAGAGGTTTATGGTGTTGCCTTGCAAAGGCTGGGCTGTGACTGACTCTCATCACTGTCCTTGGCCCTGCCTGCCGAGCTGAGGGACAGGGCTGGTCAAGGAGGGAGGACACAGGTCTGATGGACCACTTCCAGCCCTCAGTCCTTGACAAGCACCTTTAACTGGGCATTTAACATATGTTGAAAGGCATTGTATATATCAGTGTTGATTTAATCTCTCTTCTGAACAGTGGCATCTTATAGCAAGAAGCATTTGACTGTACCTCTGACCAGGTCCCAGGGAAAGTGAACTGCAAAGCTGTGTTCAGATGAGAAACCCCTGTCAGGCATGGTGAAGGTGCAAGCTGATAGTGGTGATTAACATTTTCCAGCTAAATGCAAGTACAATGGTGGAATGTAAAAGAGGTTTATGAGAAGTACCAGGCTGGCCCGGCTGGAAGCTCCATTCTTCAGTTTTTCCACAGACTCAGTACAATGTGGACAGCGGCAATAAAGTGGTGTTCTCACTACCCGCCCTACTGAAATGTGTGTTTTAAGCAATGGCTACATGGGGTGGAAAGTTTAGCTCTGTCTCGGTGCCCATTCTATGTTTGGCCTTTTGGCTAAGACTACTGAGGAGCGGGTTGTGTGAGGTTACTTTACATTATATGAGTTGGTGTCCACTAGCAGCTGTCATCTGACTGCCAAGTCCTATCACATATGCATGTATGCCCCCCAAACACACATACAGCAGCCAGTACTGACTTGTGATCACTGCTGGGTTGGTCGAGATTTGAATAAATGGCTTGAACTCTATCCACTACAAATCCCTGAGTCACACTGTTCTGCAATAAAAAAATTTCCAAGACAGAGGTCCTTTTTGCTTGTCCATCTATTGAAGACTTGGACCTATGGATGAAAAATTAAACAAATAGAATGTTTTATGTGTCACAATGTTCATTAAATCGATGCACACTACATAATTAGTTTTATGGTGGCTCCTCCTCAGGTGTCAAGAAATTCCAGACTGAATTTATCTGTTCATCTGACATACATCTGAACATTCAACTTTATATCTCAATTCCTCTTCATGTACATAAAAACTCTTCTAAAAGAACAAAAAAAATTTTATATTAATTTTCAGTTTTGTGCATAAACATTTCAATTTAAAATTTTATTCAACAGACCACTGAATCTTATGTGTAATAATTTCCAAGAAACACAACAGGCTTGTTTTTGTAAACTGAGACACAAGACAGATATAGTGCTACCAGAAACAACAAAACTTCCTGTTCAAAGAAGATTATAATAACAACATAAATAATCCCAAAGCAAGATTTTATATTTACATCACATGCTGTGATTTCTTATAATCACTTTAAACAGGCCACAACCTTTTTTATCTATTCATTTTCTGTGTGGCACCTAAGCCATAAGATCCACAGTGAACGCACAAACTGACCTCTCCTCACTAATTTCATACAAGCTAGTACTTTAGGACACTGCTATCTAATGTATATTTAATTCTTATGAAACCATCTCTTTTAATTTTCTTGCTGTTTGAGAATCTAAGACATGTGTGTGCTCAGAACAACACTGACATTAATAAAAAGGTCAAATAAAAGTGCTTATAATGGGCCAACAAAGCTGGGATCTGAGCCAGACATTTATGGGCTGGTTTTGGCATAAAAGTAGACTTTCCACTCTCCTGAAAGCCAGATATATTTGGTTGCTCTCCTCACCACTGCAATCAGAATTCTTTGATGAGTCTGAAGCTAGCAAATTACTATTTAACCAGTTATTGAGTTACTCCCTTACACCTGTACCAGAAATTGGAGTATTGTCCTCTTCTTCCCTAGGCTTTATTTCAGATCTGCATATGCAATCCTCTCTGCTAGGTATGGAAGAGGAATAAAGGAAGGAACAATTGCATACAAGAGCCTCCAACCTCTGAACAGGAGCAGATGAGAACATAACTAGCAACCATCACTGGTCTGGCACTCTAAAAGTGTTTGTTGGGGCAAGTTCGGTCTAGGAGAGGAAGACACCAAATGCTAGTGGACAGTGGAATTGGCAAATTGACCACAGTATTAATGGAAATACTGCTGCATTAATCCTTTCTCTGTGGTTTAGACATTTTCTTGGACAAAGTGGTATTAATATCTCTATGTATTTTTTACTTCACAGCTAGTGTATTGATTTTAGTGGAAGACTGCCTATAGAATAAGGTGTTGCTCAGACTAAGTGCTTTGAATCTGTTTGGGAGGAATTAAACCTGTTTCAAGCAATGATGAGAGAGTGAAGTGAATAACATGATGTCCAGAAGAGCATGAAGAATGAAACTTCAGCATTTCACCCCAACGCCAAGATTCAGGGACATACTAGTGAAGTGGTTAGCTCCCTATGATCGTCCTGATAATAAAATCTAAATTAATACTTTTGGGTCCTCTTATCCTCCACATAAATTCACTCTCATGTTGTCATTGGAATACCTTCTCTTTTCCTGAGAGATTTTCCAGAAGAAAGTAATGTGGTCCATAATTCAGATTTTAAAGGACCAAACTACTGTATGCATAAAATAGCTGGAGCTTTGTCAATTCTATCTTCACAGCTTGCTCTCCAGAGCTGAGCTGGCAATGGGAGTGGAAGGAGGTGTCAGAGACGTTTGCTTCCTTTGGGACAAAAACTGTGATTCTAAGAATGTGGTTTTTTTCTGGATTTTCTGTCTTCCTAAGAGACAAGAAAACAGTAATCATTTCACATGTGGGGCCTGCTAGCCATAGAAATTCAGACATTATAGATAAAGGTAATACTGAATATGATGTGAAAAAAAAGGCACATATTTTACCTACAAATAAAATAACAAAATTTTAATGACAAAAATACCCATTCCTTGCAGTGGTTTTTCCTCCCCCTGTGGATTATAGAAATTGTCAATGCATATTAAAAAAAAAAAAAAAAAAAAAAAGCCAGGTTTAAATTTACGTGAGTGTAAAACTAAAGCTACTATATTACTGTCAGTGGAGCTGTATAGTGTGGCTAATTTAAAATGTGACCAATCTGCTGTACAGATTATTTTAAATGAACTTTCATTATTTTAGGATATTAAACCTAACTGAAGGTGGAAAAACTGTTTAATGTAAGTATTTATTTTAAAAAATTATATTTTTCCAAAAATGAAGTATTACCACTATCCTAATAATACCACTCAAGACTTGCTGAATTTTGACAGCATGAATATTTCCATCAACTTCAATACCATGTCTTGCAGTCTTATCCAGCATTGGGCTAAAGGGAATTATCCTTTCATTTTGTAGAAATGGGATATAGTCTTGGAAAACACTTTGGGAACTTTTAGGATAAAGAACGCACTTTATCTAGATTTTGAATTGGAATCACCCAGAGAGAAGTCTGAGAATTTCCCTGTGAGCTAGGAAGAACTCAGGAATTTAGAATTCCTTCCTTGGAGACCAGCACTTGAGAATGTACTTAGAGCTTGATATCTTCCAAACATTCCCAATTCTGCATTTAAGGTGATAGAACTACCAGCCTGAAGCTCCAAAAACTCCTACCTCAGCTTGACTTCTGGGATTTCTAGGCTCTTGTCTCTCTGTCATACAGACTGATGAAGACCTGAAAGCCACCAAGCTTGAACTACTAGGTTTGTCTTATACCAAATGAAATGTTTCAATTTTCAAGAAATTATATTTCTCCAGATTTACCTGTATGACAGATTATGCCCATTGTTCTGAGACAAATACCATTTTTTTAGCATGTCAGGTTTCAAAAAAAAAGCAGAAATGCTCACATATCCAACAAGAAAAGTCCATATCTGCTAATCCCTTTACTGCCAGTAATCATCTGAAAAGCTGGTCAAGGGAAAAATCCCCTCAAAATCTTCTTCAGAAACTAACTTCTAGGGGAAAGAGAAGATCCAAAATTTGATCCATATAATAAACCTACACTTTTGAACAGCCCATTAATGTAATTTTTCAGTCCTGTATGTATTTAGGTCTGGACTAACATTTCAGAGATTAAATCCCTATTAAAACGTTAGCAAGAAATTTTTGATTTGCGAATTCACAGAACAGATCTCCCTTGGGGTTAATTTTAAACATGAAGCTATATCTAGGTTATGATGCCTTAAAGCTGCCAAAACCAAAGACAATTCCATTTAATTACAGTCATGTGATAAAGAGCCTAAACTCAATTTTGCTGTCAGTGAGTCTTTATATATGACCTATAAAACTTAGTAAGATAAAATTTATAATGGAAATGCTGACAAAATAGTATTACAGCATAAGTACTGATTTTTTCGACAATTTGGCATCTTCATAAAAATCAGTTTTGTTATGTTTTTTCTGAACTCACACAAACTCTTTAAATGTCATCCTGTAATTTTCTCCTTGCCAGTTATTTTTCTGGTGTGAAATACAGTTCTTTTTATGTTAAGTTTTTCCAGAAATAAAATATTTTTTGCTGAATAAAATAACATGACTTTAACAATAACACTATTTCTATGTTTTATACTCATGGACTTGTATTTGAAGTTTAGATGGCCTGGATACAAACTGGTGGAAGCATATTTACTGACACGAGCTCCTTTCTACAAATGGGTCCCTATTCATTTATATGAATGAATACATTGCTATGCATATTAACTATGGTTTATTAACTATGGTATATTAACAGTTACAAAAATACCACATCCTCAGCACTTCTTTGAAAGATACTGTTTTGATTATAATATGTACTGGAGAAAGGGACTGCAAAACAGTTACTCTAAAGAGTTCATTTACCATTATGTCTGAAGTCAGACAAGAGGCGGGGAAAAATAAATTTCTGCTATTAAACTGATTACATCAAATATTTACAAATACACAGGTTGATAACAGAATAAGGTCCAATGTGGAAGCTTGCCAGTGAATCACTAAAGGAGAGAGGACCACTAAATCTAGGAGCTGGATGCTTACTAGCGAGTCCAGAGACTAATCAAGAGACAAAAAGCCCCAAACTCTTATTTTAATAAAACTAAATTACTTTCAAATTCTAAACATGTTGTGACACTTCAAAGAGGAGAGAGGTTGTATGAAGTATCACATCCTTCTAAAGGGAGCCATCAGAAGTTGTAGCAGTAGTATAATTCCTGAGGGTTGCAATGGATGGTCTCTAATAGTTGTGGTTTTTGACAGACTCCTGCTAGTTTTGTTGTAAACATGTGCAATTTTCTTGGCTCTCTGGAGCATTATGAACACTTGTTCTTTTTTCCACTTTATTTTACTTGGTTTTACTCAAGCATTATTTTAAGCTACCTGGATAACAACAAGGTGTTATATAGCTTGGATATGAGGAAAAAACCCCACCCCAGTCTGGACAGTGAACTAATGGAACAGGTTGCCCATAAACATTGTTCGTCCTTGAAGGTTTTCAAGACTCAACTAGAGAAAACCCTGAACAATCTGGTCTGCTGTTTGATCCCAGAGTTGGCATTTATTTGCATAGGAGATTGGCCTAGAGACCTCCTGGGGGCTTTTCCCATCTGAGTGAATCTGATTCTTTTCCTAATCTGGGGATGTAGTGAAACTATAAATGAGAGTTTGCCCTTGCTCTCTAGCTCCTCTTCCACTGTCTCCTAAGCATAATGGCACAGTTCCCCTTCAGCTGCCCATGTCACGTAGAGAGCTTATGCTTCAGGCATCAGGGAGAGCATACCTTACAGTATATAGCAGTAATTGTGCAATCTCTTCTAGCATATGGTAAGTGTATGGGTCTTATTTCTGAACCTTGAGAATCTCAGGGAGTGTTTCATAGCCCAAAGCACATAAAAGCTAAAGCTAAACATCTATACATTGCGAAAATCCATTTTATGTTCAGTACTGAAACTGAGATTCTTTGAAGGGAGGTAGTTAGAGCTGTGACTGCCAACACATGAAACTGCTGAAGGTAAACCTATCATCTGAAAAGAAACTATAAGGGAAGTTGTAAAAGATATTCTCTGTAACAAAACTTCTAGTGGTTTGTTTGTTGGGGGTTTTATGTTGTTTCCTTAAAAATGGGAAGTATTTTTGGTATGTTTTGATCCCTAATTAACATACATTTTATTCAATCATATCAAGCAACTTAATGATTAAAACAATTTTGTGCTTTGACTTCAGTCACTGGATCATGCATTGCCTATGTGGGAGATTTTAATGAATAATGTAACCCCTAGTTTAATAGCTGGAGAATACTAGCTGTGTCACCTCTTTTTCCAAATAACTGGTGTTCTTAACAAGAATTTGGTCCAGGGTTTTCATCTTTCAACACTAGCTGATTTGAAAAATAAGTACAAAATCTTCCTCAAAACCACTAGAAATAAATGTTCAAGGAGAAGCAAGCTAACTGAGCTTATTAGACTACAAGAAAGCCTTGTTATGGGACTTTGTATTCTGTAAAAAGCACCTTGATTTTGAATGAAGAGGTTGGCTGAACACCTTCAGAAGCAAGCAAGTCTAGTTAGATAAATAACACAGTTTCTCCATCCTTTGACTGGCTGCATATCTACACATGATATGCATGAGTTTTTCTCAAGCTATTCCTTTTGAAAGGGTCTTCTTAGATGAACTGACAAAGGTCAGCCAGCTTAGTATGTGAGGCTGTTGACTTTCCAGGCTGTGAAAAGGAAGATACCTGGACACTGGGATATAGTATCCTGTAATATGTAATTATTAAATTAAGTTAATGAGAACCAAACAGATCCACTCACAGTGTAAATAAATCCTTCACATGCCAAAACAGTTCTGTTAAGATATACAGCATTATCATGGATATAAAAAGTAAGTAAATATAAATTTTTGTAAAGTTAACTTTTGCAACATAAAATGTAATTGTCTTTCATTTTGACATCAAAGGCAAAAATCATAATTTAAAATAATCACATTCCCTTTTGAAGTCCTCATTAAAATCACGCATTGTCCCAATGTGCATATCCTACTTCCGTAAGGAAATCTTTTTTTTGTGTGTGTAGCTATAAAAAGAATTCTTTTTACTTTTTAGATAAAACTCCTGTTCTTAAAATTGACAGGTTAAAGGAGTTGAACATCAAAAGAAAATAAAGATGTTTTATTTCTTACTTATTCCTGTCGGTTTCTTTATTTGAAGACTGAAGCTTTCCTGGGCTTTCAGTATGACTGTCATTGGCCTGATAAGAGGTCAACTACAAAGTGAACAAGTCAGAAAAAGGAACAAATGTATTAAAAAGGTTAAGGTAAATGCAAAATAATACAACGAAAAGTAACAAAAATAGAGCTAGGAAAATAAGGTCTATAAATGCAAATTTTGTTAATCAAAAAGGTAAAAAGAGGAGGCTAGTTAGAGAGGGAGTATGCAAAAGATCTTCCCAGAATCCTTTACATAAGCTGTCTTGGCATCTCCTTTAAAAAACTGCTTTCCTTATGGAAAATGTCAGAGTGTTTTTGTGGTTGGCAGCTGCCTGCTTTGTCTGGCTTTCTGTGCTTCCAGAAATCTTGGAAGAAATAGAGTATTGTGTGCAGGAGGCAACGGTTGCCTGAGTCCAGTGATGTGAGCAGGAGATTTGATTGCAAGGCAGCAGCTCTAATATTCCTCAGGATTCCTGCTTCCACAAATCCCAAATAAATCATAAGTTTGGCAAAAGGACTGGAATGTGAATGAAATAATTTGGGGACAGGAATTTCCTCCAACAAATGTGAGTCTTTTCAGTACTCCCCAAGAAAGAAATCTCTAACCAAAGGGAAACCTGTACTGAGCAAGAGGAGACCTCAGAGTACTCCACATATGTTGTTTGAAATGAGTCACACAGAAAAGAGCACTTGCTACAGAAGTTTTAAGTGACATCTGATATGACAACTGAAAGTTGCATCTGGTGATGCTCCTCCCATCAGGCAGGCCGAAAAGCAGAGGTAAAATCATTCTCCACTGACGTCAATGGGAGTCCTGCCACTGTCTGAGACCAGGGCCAGGAGTTCACTCCAGGATTTTTTCTCAGGTGATTTATCATAATTGTTTTTATTTGGCAGTTTCATAGTTGGGAATCCACTTTGCCTTTTTATATATTGCATTAAAATATATTTCTGTTGTTTATAAATGGCTTTCTTCTAGCTGAAACATATGTCACAGCAAGACATTAAACATAAAGGTGGGTGTTGAAATCATGCTACCGTGTTCTCTCTAATATGTGTTATTTACTCTTCCAATTGTGGTAGCTTCTGTTTGTATTAGAGGGCATCCTGTGGATCTGCTGGAGATTTGGCTCTTTCTTTTGTGGTTCCTGGTCATCACCAACATTTGAGTTAGAAATCCTCTAATTCACAGAGAGGTAATTTTTGGAGGCAAGGATAATGTTATTTCTGTTTGTTGAGATCTAATGATATAGTTCAATTTCTATTTTTGAGAGCATAGACTCTGCTAGTCATAAGGTATAAACAGCAACAAGGTTAGCATGAACTTCTAGATGTCCTATCTAAATGTCATGAAACAAAAATACTGTCTCTCTTTACTTAGTATGCAGTCAATTAACTCATGAGTTCTCTGCAGAAAAGAATCAAATTGCAAATAAAATAGTTGGAGATCTTCTGGTAAGAACATATCCTTTTCTGTTAAAGTTTCATGACATTAATGCTTATTAATTTGTAGATAGTTCACTAAAATATGATAGTGCATAAATATTTCCAAGTGCTTGACTGAGTGCTTTGGTAGAGTCTTCACTTTATGGGCTATCAAACTGATAATGGTTAAGTTGTGCTTATATTTGTGATAAAATCCATTATAGGAATACATTAGTTTCACCAATGTGCTCTAGTTCTCAAATTTCAAAAGTTCTACTTTTCTTCAAATTTTGCTTTCAATTGAAATCAGAAGAATTGTGCAAACCAGTTTAAGATGAAGGGAACTGAATTTTCTTAGAATATCTATACTCTTTTTTCCCCTTAATACAAGACCAAAAATTCATCACTTGCAATGTTCCCAATACATCCCATGTACATAATAGGAAAATTCAAATAGCGATTGGGTTATTTTTAGAAAATATTGATTTTGATATTTAAAAAGTAATATTCCAGCTTAACTGGTGAAAAAAGGAAATAAAGCAGACTGAGCATGACTTACTGTATAAACTTTCTTTCCAATCAGAAAGTGGAGGCCTAGGAAATGCTAACAGAATATGAAAAACATGACTTTGAGACAAAACATGACTATTGAGGTAACATTGGCTTTACACCAGTGGCCTGCATAAACCACGGACAGTTGTCATTATGCTCAACTTCATGTAATTTTATCTGCCCAGCTCAACTGAGTTGAAGGACCAAACTCTTTTTGAATATTAATATCTTTATCTATCTTTGTATAGAAAAGAACTGACAACTATATTTTTTAATATAATCCAGGTCACTGAAACTTTATGTATGAAAGGGAAATAGAGCACAAAGAGAGTCCTTGTACTTCTAGCAAAGGTCAATTGACCAGTCTACCTAAAGATGTTTCATGTGATTCTGCACTGAGCTAAATGTTAACTTCTCATGATCTTAAATTATTTCCCAATGGTTAGGCCAGATCCTGCTAAAGATTTTATTTTTTTTTTTTTAATAATGTAACAAAGTACTTATTTTATTATCCTAATGAGTTAAAAACTTTCCAGAGTTCTAGAAAAACCTCAGCTAGAAACTTTAAATACACTTAGATAATTTACAAAATAGCATGTTGCTCTGTCACTTCTGGATACAAATACAAAAAGAATACCAACAATACTGTAAAACAGGTTACTCCCATGATTTTTAAGGTCCTAAAGGTAGCATAATTAACCTAAAAGGAGAAGCATTTGAAAAGATACTAATCAATTTCCAATGCTTACATAATTAATTGCAGCTAGCACTTCATTAACTATAAATTGATGCAAAGCATAATTAATGAATGAAACAAATGCTGGGGTTATTTTAGTGGATAAATCATGTGGAATTTTGTATATTTTGTTGTTTCATATAAAATGTGATCCTAGAAGCAGAACTTCTACCTGCATCTGACTTTCAAGAGATATTTTGAAAGTGTCGTAAAAGCATGTTTGTGCAGGTACAGGCTCATATTTTAGGAACACAGGCAAAGTATTCTCAGAAAAACATATATTTTTATGAACACTACAACCAACTAGTGCTTGCTAGTGTAAAGCAACCAGAGGAAACATTTTGGCTTCAAGAAATGGGTTAAAACTGTGCAACAGAAACACAGTATCTTGTTATTCTTCATACTGCCAGTCTTGAGTCCCTTACACAATAAGGTATTCAACTGCATAAACCACCTTTAGGACAGAGGCTAGGATACCTCAGAAAAGTAACATACATGTTGCTGAGATGGTCAGAAAGTAGCTGAGACACCATATACAATGTAAAAGAAAGTAGGGTTTGGTATGGAGGTGACATAACTTTCATTCTATAAAAAGGTTTTGGAAATATGTGCAGTGTTTATCTCAAAGGAAAGCAATATTTTACGGTTTTGTAATTGCTATTATACGACAAATAGTTTCCATCCTTTAGGACTGCTCATACATGAAAAGTGGATGTACTTCCCAAGTGCTCTTGATTAATAAGAATTCAAAATCTATTGGAGCACTTGCAGAAGAGTCAAATTGTGAAGTTACCAGATTCAAACACAGGAAAGCAAACACCTGACATCCCTCAGAAAAAAACCAGAATGCATGAAAAGGAGGCCTGGGAATGACACATAATGTATATGCGGTTTGTACTTGCAGATAGAAATACTTCCTTGCGTTCACTGTGTTAGAACTGTACCAGTCTATATTTCTACAGATAAAAAGGCAGATGGATTAGATGAACCAGTGTCAGATTTCCAGATCTGAACCTATGTCAGTGGTTTTAGCAAATAAGCTCAAACAAGAAGTCATTTTTTTTCACTTCTGCTTTGGATTAGGCACAACAAGACCAGGACTGTCATTTGATTCCCAGTGAGAAACAAACACAAAACTTCATCCCAATTCATGGTACAATAGCCAAAATTTAGCACGAATCTACTCACAATAATACAGAAAAGACAGCACTGCGGAAGAACAGTTATTAAAATCTTTCTACTTAACCCAGAGACTCACCTAATACTGAAATTTACATGTCAGTTCTTCTCTTAGCTATCTATATTAGTTTTTCCCATTAAAGAAGAACATATAAAAACTAAACTAGTCCAATTGTACTGTAAATAAATTATTTCAAGACCTAATTAAAAAGTTTTAAAACTACCTGACAGCTATCCTACAGCATGATGTATCATCACTAGCAGACTCAGCAAAGTGATAATTTACTTATTTTTTGTGAAAATTGCCTTTTTTTTTTTTTTTTTTTTTTGGTGCAAATACATTTGGGAAATGAGAGATGGGCTGGGCAAACCAGAATTATGATAAAAATGTCACAAGCTGGTAATTGGCATCACAAATATTTTTTTTCAGGAATAGAATTTAAGGTTAGTTGCAACATTTCTGATTCATTCTTCCCTTCCTCTTCTGCCAGGGTACTTTTAAAATGAAAATGAAGGCTAATACATTGACAAGGTATATGTAATATGTGCACTAAGTAATTATAAAGTGAATTCAACTGTTAAGTTTCCATCTTTGACAAAATATGATACACTTCCATCTCCATACTGACTTGGATCTAGTCCTCAAAATGTCCTTGGCTTAAAAATGTCTTACAATAAAGTCTTGAGCCAAAGCAGGCATTTTCTTGGCATTAGGTATGATTGTCTCTGCCCATCCTAGAGAAAGTGTTGCAATAAACAGGGCTCAGTTCAACATTTATTTATAATTCTACACAATAAATGCATTAACTATTTACTCAAACCTTTGTAAAAATAAAAAAAAATAGTGTTTGATAGAAGAGGTATACAGACCAGGTGTAACGAAGGGCGTGGTTTCAAGGAGGACAGGTTGTGGCTGAAAAGAAGCAGTGAATGCGACTTCTCCTTAAAATACTGAGATAATTCTGTTGTACTGATATATGAATGCTGATAACTGCTTTGATCAGAGTCCAACAGAAAGGGAACTAGAATGCTGGCAAAATAAAGATGTGTTATTCCTCCAGGTTTATTTATCTACATAGTCCTTGACTAAGTAATACCACAAGAGTTTTCTGCCAGTTTCCAAGCAGACACAAAGGCTTGAGCTTCCTTGGTGTATTCATTTCTTGTTCAGAAAGATATCAGTGTGTTGCCTTTTGTCTTCTCAGGAAGTTTCATGCAATTAGCTTTTATCTAGGCCTTCATTTACAATAAAGACCAGAAAAAAAGACCAACTTAGTCAAAAAGCTTGATCGTATTAAAAATCTGCACGAATAATCATGGTTCTGCACTCATACACAATTAGTAAGGTATTGGATCAGTTCACAGTTACTGCTGTTTATAAACAGCAATATTCTGTATGTGTTTCCTATTATAAAAACTTTAAACAACCCTGAACCCTTTTCTGCAGGAAAAAATAAATGAAAGGCAAGAAACAAAGACAAAAATGTAACACTTTGAAGTGAACTCAGCTTGGACTATTTCTGTAGTATTACATCACTGCTGGGAAACTACTGTACTGTGGTCATTTACTGGAAAACTAAATGCATAGAATATGGAAGACATAAAAATTTAATAAACTGAAGGTAAAAGCAGTGAACTATGCTAAAGTCAAGTTCTGAAGGATTTCAATTAAATTCAACTAATTTATATACAGAAACCAAAAATGGTCTCAAGAATTTTCACTCTCTTGTCATGGTTACAGACAGGTTAAATGCTTCCAAGAACTATCATTTACATTTATTTGACTTACTCAATCTTTCATTTAATGTCATTAACATATGGTTAACCTCAAATATATTTAACACCAATTTTACAGCTTAAAATAAATCCAGTGTTCCAACCCCGTTATTTGTTTCAAAGCCCAAACTGCGGGCCAAGGAACAGTTCCAGTGTGCTATTAAAATCAGTGAGACTCTTCTGTTGACTGCAGACAAGATTGACTCAAGCCACCCATCCAGAGCCCCAGTTTCAGGTGGTGCAATTTAACTCATGCGCATCAGAGAACCAGTGACGGGGATCCCTGGTAGGACCTCGATTGTGTTCCCTAAGGAACAATGCAATATTAGAGTAAAGGGTCTTCCCTGTTGTTGGTTTAGCAGCAAGACTGAACGGGCACATATGGCTAAACATTGCAATCATTAATGTCAGCTGGGTCATGAAATGCAACACAGCAAAAGGAAAAGGCCTGTCATGATATCGATAACCTCTAATGCCCTAGAGGCAGATTAGGCTTCAAACCTGTCATCTTTCCACCACAAACCTTGTCTGGTCTTGTTTGTTCCAGAGATACAGAAATGGAGGAAAAGGAGAAATGGTCTTCAATATTACATGTATAAAATAATATCTTCATGAAAATGTATGTTCTTTAAGAGTAAACTTTAAAATTTGTCTTTGACATCTAGTATTTCCCATATAACTTCAAGCCTGTCATTCTGATCAGCAGTTGGCAGAGTGCTTAATGGCACGTCTTCTGTCAGATTATTGCTGCAACGTGTGCTTTCATTTCCCATTTAATTAACAAGTGCACTCAAATAACAAGTGTCAGCACCTGCTTAAGCCTCCATTAGCTGCACCAGCTCCTGAGCAATCATTTCAGCTTGCTGAAGGGTGATATGAAACCAGCAGTACCAGTTCAGTAGTGTGAGAAGAGGATGGTGGTTACCACTCTTGGTATTGTGACAGAGCAGTTCTGACAAGTCCTAAATGAAGCTGCTGCTGGAAGGTACTCTGAGGGACAAAATGATAGCAAAACTGTTTACTTGTTCAGAGTAGCCTTGATCTCATCTGATGTTAACTGTGTTGTAGAAGTTTAGGTTTAGTCATGCAAACAAAGGTTATCATATTGTTGAGTCTTAACAAAAAAGCTTCTCATTTCAAAGCAATGTTGAATGAAGTGGGTTTTTTCTTCATATAGGAAGCATCTCATTGGGCTCTGTAGTCATGTTCTGCATAAACATAATTTAAACAATAGCTTATCTTCTGTGTATTTGCTTGTTTCATATAGATGTAAAGCTAAACCACCTGTAGTTTAAAATGCCTTCCTCTGAAAAAATATATATAATTCCCATACATTAATTTGCACCAGAAAGTTCAACACCTCATTGCAGGCAGTGGCCCTTCTCACTAATGCACATTTTTAGCAGTTTAGTGTACATAGTTGCTGGAGAGAAAAAAATATTTATTTTCTCCAGCAAATGATGCCTGCCTTGTTTTAGCAAGTCATAGCTCTACCACAGCTAACTTCTCATTTGCTGCATAGGCATCTCCACAAACTGTTTTTGGTATGAACCATTATTTCAATTATTAGCATTCAACTACAGGAATTAAGAGTGAAAAAATATTTTAAAAAACAAACCCAATTTTTTGTTATCTAGAGGAACCCACTGTAAGACTAAGCCAAACACAATTAGACTCCTCTTATTTTACCATCTTCCATCCCACTAGCCCCATTCACTGTGAGCAAGCTGTTCCTATTTATGTTTTCTCTCATAGGCATTAGCCATTCATTTTTCTGTATTAAGATAGCCATTGGGCTGTCAGGAGTTACTCAGGAACAATGACCATGCACTTAAATACCACACAAATGTGGGTTTTTTTAAATTTTCTATATCAGGTCTTCTACTTCATGCACACAATAAGAGGCAAGGAATATCTCTGAAGGTTTAACACACAAAACCGGGAGAGTATATTATCAGCACTGAATTTTCCTTGTACCTATAAGTTTAGTTTAACTACAGCAGGCTTTGTTAACTGCTTGTGTCATTAATTATTTGTGGGTTAGCTCTTCCCCTATACAACATACTAATGAGATAATATAATGCATGTCCCAAGATTATACTTTCACACAACATGTGAAACAATGCCTATATTTCTGTAAAATATAATGTCACATACTTACAGTTGTACATTAACATTGAGTGAAGTGAAAGGCTTCTTCAGTTTATGCAACAGATCCCTATGCTATAAACCCCATTTCTGCTGAGATGTAGAAACAAGAAACCAGAAGAAACAGTCACTGGGGACATGTCAAGTGCCAGGAATAGTTACCAACCATGCAACCTATATGAACTCAGGAAAGTCCTACAGTATATCTGTTCCAGCCACCAGCAGTCAGAATATGTCTAATATAGTTGTGATTTGTAGTAGGAAAACAAAACCCCAAACGATAGTGAATTACAGAAAGACAGTAGGAGAAATTCAGGCTATGTTCCGCATCCCTAATAGTGACGATATGATTAACACTAGAAAATAACCATACATAGTAAAAGATCCCATTATTATAGACATTCTCAGCAAGAACATTTTTTATATTTCTAGGGAACAACCTCACTTACTAGGAGGGAAATGACTCAAGAAAAAGATGTATAATTATCATACTTCTAGATGCATCTTTGTTCCAAGCATACTGTTGATAGACCTGGGTAACTATTACATAAATCTGTAGTTTAATGCTGCTGTTAGGTTTCAGAGTTTTCCTGTGTATAAAGCAATTCTCACTTTTTTGGGAGTGGGAGTCCTTGTAACTATAGGTGTAGAGCTTCTAACCCCTCTATGCTGGCTCTGACCATAGAGGCTGTTTCATCAGTGTCTCTTTCAACAGTGGCCAGGAGCAGGCACTGAGGGAACACATATTCTTATTCTGGAAGACTGGATCTCTGTTCACAGGAGCCCCAGAGTAGTTTACTTCCTTAATAAAGCACTCTTTACTTCCAGCATCCTCAACATCAGGGGCCAATGACTTCTGTAAGCAAATTACATTCTGTACAAAAAAAAGTAATTCTTTCACTTGTTTTAACACCTCTGCCCAACGTGCATTTTTTTTATATAAGCAATAGTGAATACTTGTTTCTGATCCACACTCTCAATATATTTGGTCCCTTACATCTTTACATAGATATATGACTTCTCAGTCATGTTTTCCCCAGGTGGTAGAACTTTTGCCATGTTTCTTCAACAGAAACCATTGCACATTTTTTTCATTTTTGTTGGCACCTCTCTTGCATTTTCTAGTTTTACTGTACTTTGCAAAAGGAGCTGCCTGAATTTAACAGAATGTAGGCATGATCTGTGTTCCATACAGTGGAACAATTTTACTTCATTACAACTTTTTTGTCTTGTTTTGTTCTCTTTCCTCTCCAGTCACAGATCATCTGTGAACATGCTGAAGAGTGAAACTGCTGGCATAGACCCCAACAGCTCTACTGGAAATTCCTTCCATTCTGGACCAATCTCCTAAAGCACCTTCTGTTTTGCCTCAGCACAACCTATTTTATACATTTCATATATTTTATGTATTTTTAAATATATAAGCCTCTCATGAGGGCATTGTCATGCTTAACACATTTACTAACTTCTTCAGAAAGCTTTCTATGAGATTTGTGAAGCATTCCTTTCATCTACAATGTTCCTTTGACTGTCCCTATTATATGCTATTTAATTACATCCACTTTTTTGTTTTGTTTTAAAAAAATCTACTAATTTACCCCATATAGATTCCACAATTCTTTTTTATCTTTAGTTTCTTTTGAGAGTTGGGTTTTTTTTAAATCACTTTTACAATTTGCAAGTTCTTTGCTTCCCAGAAAAACTGAAATGTTAAATTATATTGGCATTTTTGCTCTTGATTACTTTTAGTCTGTTTGGCTGAAAATTGTTTCTGTTCACTCCTTACTATACATATCATCTACTGTGGTTTTTTTCACTCAGTCCTGTAAATGACATTTTGGTCTGAGGCAATTCCTCCAGCTCATTCATACAGCATGTGAATCTTCATAACTTTCTCCAGTCAGAAATATTTGTGTCTGTGTTTATCCAGCTTATCTTCTATCTCTCCTTCCTTGAGGTCCTAACTATGTTTCAGGACTAGAATATTAAGTATGGAATAGTTCAGAAGATCTGTGAAAGGTTTTTGCACACAAAGAATTTCACAATTAAGCAAGAAGCTAGGTTCATATCTCCAGATTCTACTATCAGTGCATGACCTCCAAGATCCCCCATCCTAACGTATATTAGACAAGCTAATTAGTGCACATGTTCTCTCCTTTGAGGCGTAAACTATCTTTCTTCTTTTAATAGATAGGATTCAAGAAGGTGAATTTATTGGCACTTAGGTGCATTTTTTCTTTACACAGTAAAACACAGACTACACGTCTGTCCACTGTTAGACCTTTGCAGCCTTAGGGTAGCATGCACCTTTTGCTTTAACCTCACTGATGACTGAGGAGTTAGGTCAGAAATATGTATGATCCTATAGCTTAACATGTTGCAACTACACATGTAAAAGGACAGAATGTAAGAAATACTGACATGACACCTTGATGAATTTGTTAGTGTTCATAATATACTTGACAAAATAGCTCCAGCCCACATCAAGCAATAAAGTAAAATATTAGGGTTTGGGGTTTTTTTGTTTGTTGTTTGGTTGTTTGTTTGGTTTTTTTTCTTTCTTTTTTATTTTAACCTGTATGGTCCTATTTACTACTATTGTGTTTTTAAATTGAATACTTGATATAAATGACAAAACCAAAAAATCTAGGGATAGACAGGTAATGAATGCATTTTTATGATATCAAAATCTTTCTAAAACTTAAGCAGGTGTTTTTCCATTTTGGAGCTGAATAGGCTCGTCCCTGTCAGAAGTTCAGTGGTAGGAAGCAATGGTTTCCCACTAGCTTTCAGACGTGTAAGATGCATAATTCTCTTTGGTCTGTAAAAGCTGACATTGCTTGTGGATGTACTATTATGTGGCAGCCTAAATGAATGTTTAATGTTCATTTTTATTTTGTTTTCTTTAGCACATTTGTAGCCATGTTAGAGTTCACAAACAGAACAGAGCTCATCTAAATTCACATCCCTAACTACCTGAATGGCTTCTTTCAATTCATTCAGTCAGTCCCATGAGGGTATTCCAAGTACTACTTTTTTTCTTTTTTTTTTAGCTTTCATTTCCTCCCACTTTTCTTCCACTTACACAAGAGACTATTTTTTTTCTACTGAAAATGTCAACATTTATTGCTTTGTTGGGCCACCCTTGAAGAAACAAAAATTGACCCAAGGTGTCAAGTCTGATCTCTTCCTGCTCTCCCTCCCTCTCCCATAAATTAAAACAATGTTAAATAAATACTTTGCTGTGAGTCTTAGTATGGGTAGACCTCTGTCAACATTGCTGATGCCTTCTCATATAAGGTTTAAATACATACAGGAAAAGTCTATCAAAAATCTTTGTCACCATTTCTATGAATTAACTTTTAGCTTCATTATTATTTAATATATGATAACCAAAGTCTTAATCATATTTTTATTTTTCTACACAGCCTCTCAAGCTACTCAGCTGATGAATCTATCTGGTGTTCAAGTCTTCTAAGTCTGAATACAGAAATCCATATCCAGCTTTATCATAAACATGTGAGAAGCACATCATTCCCTCTAATTGCTCCGAGACATGATGTAATAACAACTCAGTGTTCTTTCTGTTGGAAGATCTTCATCAGCTAATTCCCCAGTGATAAGATATTAAGCACAAATACAAGAAAATGCTGAATATGCAAACAGTGATTTTATACACACACACACACATATATATATATACTCCTCACCTGGGAAAGGATCAAAACGCTTTCAGGAAACAAAAGGAAAGGAGTATATCAGCACTTCTGAAGGTAAAAGTTATAAAGAATCAATGAATATACCCCATCAATGAATATATCCCGGCTTTAGAATAAGACCACATGAAAATAATTTCTGTTTGCCTGCATTGATTAAATTGCTGAATAGTCACTTTTCACAATTTTCACTTCTCTATCTCTTCACACTAGCATTCTCCTAGATTATTTGCACCCCCATTTCTTTAGAGTACTTGATAGGCAACCCCTTTTTAGGTTTTGGGGAGTCCTGGAGAAATCCTGAAACATGAAGGTCTTTCCCATGTTGCAGAAGGGTTTTTTTGTCGTTTGTTTGCTTTATTGTTTGGGGGTTTTTTTTATAAAAGGTATATTTCAGTTTATCACATTTCTTTAGTCAGGCTGTGTGTAATATAATGGTTTATACATTATTAATGGTATCATTTTTTTCAATAGCTGGAAGTTTGTTTATTTAATAACATTCAAATAACACCTTAGGAAGTGGTTGCCTGATTTAAAAGTACTGCTGGTAGCATAAAGGTCCTTTCATAGCAGTGCCACTAGAATTTGAGTGTTCCCATAAAATGGGAAGACTGTGGTGAACCTCAAGCCTGAAGCTGAAGGAGAAGTAGTTTAGTAACCAAACTACCATTTTGTTACCATCATTAGCTGACTGTGGCAAGTGATTACAGTTGAAAAATACAGTTCAATGCGGGACAGTGAGAGTTAATTGCAGTATTATAATTTGGGGGAAGGTTTCTAGTGAGTTGTGTCTGTAAAGACAGCTGAATTATATTCCTAAAACTGCACAGACTATTTCAGAGATGCTTAAAAATCAAATAATGAACTCTTAGTGCATACCAAATCTCAACTGTGATTTCTTAATTAATTTTTTTGAGTAGAAAACGTTTGGCACGAACGTTTCACAAATATGTTCCAAACACATTTATGAATACCTGACAAGTTCAGGGAAAAATATCAAAATGAAGAGTATCAGTGAAAGGAATCAAAGACCTTGCTGGATTTGCAGGGGACATTATTGATACCGGTAGGAATTATGCTCTTTCAGCATCTTGAAGTATTAGGCTCAAAAGAAACATATATGTCCAGCATTTCAAAATGAGAGAACAAAATAAAATTGAAAAGCATGTATAAAATATTAGGAAAGCTATTATACTAAAAGAAAGATTGTATGATAATGATTACTCAATTACGTTTATCAAGACACCATCCTTTTTTTAGAGGCCAGAACATTAAAGCAAAGAAAACTCAGAAATGCTCAAAGGCATTCCCACACCAACATTAATCAGCTTTAAGGCACAGGACAAGTCATTTCCCTTGATATCTCTCCCACCCTTACCAATTTTGAGCAGAAGTCATCATGGTGCTGGGGGTTTACATGCATAACGCTTTTGTAGGATTGTGATTTGAACTGAAGGCAGACAAAGTAAAACTTTCCAGGTAGGATCATTTGAACTTCTTCACAGCAGGGACTGACTTGCAGTACATATTTGGGCCCAGAACAACCAGGCCATGCTTTTCACTGGTGTCACCCTCTAACCTTAATATAAATAGCCACCAGCTTTATGTTTATTACTATTTGTTAATAAACACTAGCTGATAGTAAATTGCACTTTTTTTCTTTGGTATTTACTATTTCATCATTTAGTAAAGAAAAGATGTCTGCACAGAATTGGATTTCAGCTACTGGAGGTTGATAAGGTTTCATTCTCACAGAAGCTGGCTTGGTGCCTGTTTTATGCAGAGCGAGTCAGGACAGGCTCCAGCTCATTTATTTCGGTGAAAGAATTCTAAAATAATTTATCCATAACAGCATGATCAGTGTGGTAAACTAAATGAAATGGCGTACTTAGTATTCTGGTGAAAGGTTTTCTCACAAAGAGGAGAAAACAAAACAAAAAAATGTAATAAGCTAACCAAGGAAAACTTGATAAAGGAATTGGTAAGCAGGTCATATGCATTATCCTGCATTGATAATATTTAATCAAATGAATTGCAAAATAAGGATATTAACTGCTGAAAGTGCTTGCAAGTAACAGTTATTTTGAATACACTTTTTAATGGATCTTCTTCCTATCAGTTGGTACACATCAGAGAAAAGAAAATAATAACATAGGCCGAGGCCTAGATTTTTGTCTTTGTTTAAATAGAGCATATAATAATAATATTGCCAAGTGCTTGCTTATTTATTTCTGTCAAGATACAGACATAAAAGTAGTCTGAGCTTTTTAATGATAATCTAAAATTACTGTGCTGTAATGTTTCTAACTGCATTTTACAGATAATGATAAACTGGGGCATACTAAAAATATAATCCAGCCTTAAATCAGAGAAAAGAACAGAAATGTATTCAAGCAGAAAGCCTTATTTTTAAAAATGTGTCTTGCTACAAATACTTAGATGCAAAGCATTTTAAGAAAAACAAAAGTAAAAGACTTACTAAGACTACTAGGAAAAACAATGAACTTTTTCAATTTTACTTTGCATTTACCAAATTAAAGGAATTTAGCACATGGTTTGATGATTCACATCAATTCAGAGTCAGATTGCAGAGTCATGCCATGAAGAACCTTATTGCAAGCATACCACTGAGAGAACCCAAGCAAAGATTTGTTGTGATACTTCAGGAATTGGTAGACAAAGTGATTTAATTTCCACCCACTGCAGTCAAGTACAGTGAACAAATATTACTGAGCCAAAATAAGAATCCAGCCCCTTTATGTGTAAAAGCAGATTAACAGTTATGCATATGCAGTACTGTTGACAATAAAGGTCATGGATTAGAACAGAAAATTACATCAGCTGTAATAGCACTGAAAAACACTGAAATACCAGAGAAAGCTACTTCTTGTCTGTAAGAACTGAAGAAGTAAATAACTGCTTTTTTGAAATTACCTATTTTGGGACACCAATATTGAAATCTACATGTAATTATGGAAAATTTGCCAAAAGTCATCCTTACATATCTCAGGGAAGACAAAAGCAGAGACCTATTTTTAATGGCTAGATATTACTTACATGATTTTTCTTTATTTATACAACTTCCACCTATATCACTATCTCTGTCATAACAAAATTCAGGCAAGGATATTAATACAATAGATTTTAACTGTGTTAGTAACAGAATAAAAAAAGAAGGTCTAGGATTTATTTCCAAATATTAAGCATACATATGCAATTTTTTTTCTATTTACATCAGATTTTTTATCACCTCTATTGTAATATCAAGAAAACTACAAAGTCTTTTGTTATAGTTACTCTCTAACTACACTAATACTTTTGTCATACATATGAGGAATTTAATCAGTGAAAGTTAAGTAGTTATTGTAGTTAACTAACTGTAGTTACTAATTTCTTCATAACTGTATTACATATTCACAAAATACATCAAGGATTTTAGCTTCCCATGAGAAAATTGTGAGAATAACCTTTACTTAAATTTATGGCACATGAGATAAACAAGATATAAAACCAGAAAAATAAAGGTCATTTATAATTGCAATGGGGGGACTGAAAGGACCAAGATAGCCACAAAAGACCTCTAGATGCTTAAACCAAAGCAACTTGTAGGCTTGAGACAAATTCTCTTACAGTGATTGACTTCCACAGAGAGTGAAATACAATGATTTATCCCAGTTGGATCTCATTGCACTTTTCAGTTCCTGTTACTTTTACCAATCAGACTACCATGGCTCAAACAAATACTGCTCACATGTAGCTGACACTGCACGTGTTGCTTGATGCTTACAGGTTCACATTGCATGTTACAGCTCCTGGCTGGGTAATTTACAGATCCTGTAAAGAGAAAAACTTTGTCCTTCACACAAAGGACTCATTCCAGCCAAATTTCAGACTTTGGCTGTTAGCACAAGATTTAGCTATCCAAGCACAGGTCAATAGAATTAATATACTATCATAAAATAGTTTATTTTCTATTGTCTTTTTCACAGAAACAGTTGGGCATTTTAACTGCAATTTGCCTCCAGAAAGGAAATGGGAAATATCAGCTCAAATAGTCTGGCCAACCTGTAAGTAATTGCAAACAGTCTAATAGAAGAAAGTAGTTGGAAACCTGGATGACAGTAGCGACCATCATCATTATGTATTTCATCAAAGAAATATAGGAAGCTTATGTGGTTTCATTAAAACTACTCCAAAGTGCCTTTAATTTGGCATCAGCAGAAGTACTTTCTGTATACTGGCACAAGTACATAAAAATTAGCAAGACACTTCTGCTCTTTCAGAAGAAAGATAATCCCTTCTGTTGTAATCCTAGTTTGCATAAACCAAGGGACACCAGCAATATTAATTATAAGCGAGAGCATAATTGCAAAGTAGACAGCAACAGAGCATGCTTATTTACTCTTGGAGGTAAGCAAGGGATTCATGCTTAGGAACTGGAGTCAAAACCAGTCCTCAAAGTCCATCAGTATGGTTTGTGTTAAAAATTAATACATTATTTTAAGAGAAAAAGTAATGTTATCTTAAAATAAAGTTTGTGCAACATATGGTTGGTTAATATGGAAATTACTTTTTCTAATAAAGGACCCTGTACACTTATTCAGTAGAATTGCCTTTTCAACTCTGGAACATTTTAAGAAAACAGAGTGACAATACCTTCAGCAATAAGAGGAAGAGGAAGTGAATAGAATTAAGAGGTCTGCGATGTTTTGAGAAACAATATAATTGAGAATCAGGGATCAGTTTGTATGGTACTGTCAGTTTGGTGCATTCTGATGATCTCCTGGGATTTCCACAGTTTCAGGATTCCTCTTCTGCAGAAGGGTCAGCGATGGCCTCCAAAAGAATAGGAGCATCAAGGAGTAGAGACTTGACTTTTTATTTCCATGTAGTTATTTATACACAGCGGAGATTGCCTAGCTGTATGCATTTGGAAGAACTAACTTTGAAAAGTGATGAGTAATATTTGGCATAACATGCCAGTTATTTTTATCTGTGCAAAATTGTTTCAAAACATTAAGCAAAACTGAGGTCAATGTTTGCATAGAAGTAATATTCTATCAACCAGAACTGGACTCACCTGCTCAGTCTATAGTATTTTGTCAACCAGAAGAGTGATCCCTCTGTGTATAACCAAATGTTTTAATTACAAAATGTAATTACGCTACTTCTCCTGACAATTCTGTGGGCATACCGGCTCTTTAGCAATGCATGGACAAACAATACTAGCTCTTACATAGCATCCTACTGCATGCTTTAATATGCATCTTCCGCACACATTGACCTGCATATGTCTGAAAAAGCCATTCACCGAGAGAGAGCCAAGAATGTTCTGTACAGCTTCACATTGGAAAACAGACAGGCTGTTTCATTCCTGAAATAGTTAAGCTCTTCATTTCTGTACTACTATACATTATCAGTTCAGACTCACAGTTCACCAGCGAAGTGATTTGTGTGCAGTTTCCCCAGTTCAGGTGTTTGTTAGCAGTCCAGGTATTTAGTGGGGACTCCCAGCAGAGACCTATAAAACTGACCAGAGTGCTGCCTCTCCATAATAACTTCTTTTCAGAGCACAGTCAGGAAGGCTTCCTCACTATTCATCAAAGGTGTGTGAGTGTTTATACTGGCAGCGCTCTCTGGGACGCAGACCTGCTGGCTGTTTGAGCACAGTGCGTAATGTGCTATGAAAAGGGAGTTCAGAGTGTGAGGCCCAAGTGTGCTCTATAGGCCAGTATTTCAGCCACAACTGATGGAAAACCAGGATTGTCAGGTCAGGCTTGGGCTGTGATGTCAGAACTATATTAACTTCAGTGAATCATTTTATCTCAGGCAGAGCTTGCCACTGTCTCGTGGAAGCTCCCCTTAGCCTAGCGCTAAGACTTGCCTTCAAACCCCACCTGGATCATGCAGCAGTAGGCACAGTGAGGTGCCCAGGAGTGAGTGCCACAGCAAGGGCCATCTGTACATCTCTTCAGAAAAGCTGAGACTCCGAAAAATTCCTTGGTGGAAAGCCTGAAAACAGCATGGTTCTCTGACCTTGCATTTTTGGCATCTGCCAGAGATTCAGTTGGTAGCCTGATCTTATCCTCATGCCATTTTATTTCAACACTAAGAAACCAAAGAAAGATGTTGAGAAGAGAAATCCACTCATTGTCATTAAATTTATCACCTTTTCTAACTTCATCTAAGAAAAACACTGAAAAATACTCATATTTTCAACTACTGTATTTCAAGTTGGTCTATTCTTTAAAGCCATCTACTCATAAATTATGTGAAATAGAGGAACAGTTCTATTATATTCTGGCAACCTACCATATATATTTTGTTTTCTTTTGCTTGGCTTAAGAATTCTGTCACCATGTCTCCATTATACTGTAGGTTCACTATAAACTCATTCTTACAATGTCCATTTAAAAATGCCCTTATCCTTGAAGTCCTATTCCCATGCATTTGCCAGCCTTTGAAGAGATTTGACAATTATTTGACGATTGAAAACATTGTTGAAAGTTCAGGCTGACTCCAAAAAAGCCTGAAGCTGACTGCAGCTATTGCAAAGAAATACTTCTTTTACTGGAATTGCTAGATTTGAGTGCTTCTGTGCCTTCCTCTTTTCCTTTGTCCCTTTCTTTAATAGAAACAGAAAAAGGAGGGGGGAGAAAAAGGAAAAAGGAGATGGAAATGGGAACGGGGAAATAAACCTGGAAATAGTAGCTGTAACTCAGTAGGAGTAAAAAACCCACTGTTTGTGTGTTTTAATCAGGTATATGAGTAGCTCAAACAACATAAGACTGACTTAACTCTCTTCATTATGCAAAACTCAAGATTTACTGCAGCTGTCTTCATGGCATGTTTGCACAGAGCGTAGAATGGAAAAAAGACAAAAGGAAACAAATAATGAGACGTGCTATCTCTTACACACTGTCCCAATGCACTGACATCTTCTCTGATGTTTTCTCAGTTTGTTTTCATTAAAAATCGTTAATTGTGTGTTTAAATGTGAGTTCTGGGTTGAAAAAGCCCCAAGACTCACAATGAAGCATAATGAAGACTGCCAAAATTTTATGCAGCTGTAAATTAAGCCCACTAAGGATTCCTGCTATCGCCACCTAAAACAATAGATTGGCCAGGTTCTCTTAACATGTGACCAGGCTGTCTCAAAATTAGCTGAAATTAGTAATACTCTAAAATTAAATAGAATTTTCTCTAGATTTATTTCACAGTTCTGATGAATGGAAGTTAACTGCATAACAGGAAACTAAGCAGTGATTTTTACTGCCCACTCAGCCTATTTTGCCCATTTTTAAAAAATCCTATTCCCAATTTATATATACATATATATAAACATTATTATAGAAAATAGTTTTTAACAACTGAATTAGACTATGTTAATCAACAGAAGAGAGAGACTTTTCAAAACCAACATGGGCCCCATCCAGTCTGAAGCTAGTGGGCTGACTCAAGTGAAGAAAGATGCTGTTAATCTCTGATAGTTCAGTCTGCTTTCCCAATAATGCATTTACCAGCAGCAAATCAAATCACAGGGATGAACTTGGGGTGCTCAGATCCATGACTCAGAGGATTTTTACTGAATAGACAGAAGGATTTTTTCCTACCCCACTTTCTAGATGTTCCTCCTCTACAAGTTCTATTCAACATGCCTATGGATTTTGGTTTGTTTTATGTTGTTATTTTTTTGTAAATAAGTGCTTTCTGCTTGAGGCTTTTTGTTTGTTTGTTTCTTTTAAATAAGGGACCAGTGCCTCCAAAATATGATTTAATGCATGTTCCCACAGCATTGCTTAGGAAGCAGCTGTTTCAGTGAGGTGTAGACTTGGTTTGCAGCCTCAGCAATAGCTATTGTCCAATCTCATCTACAGAAGGAAACTACATATTACAGAGCTATGAATATTTCTACAAAGGTATTTTTCTGTGTTGCAAGACATTAAATTAATCAAATAAAACTTTAGCTCTACCCATATAGTTCTTAAAGGTCAGACCTCTTGACATGCTGTTCCACAATCTGAATTTATTTTTCTGGAGAAAATTAATCATTTTACATCCTCAAAAGTATTTTCTCATGCTTTATGATGACATGCATGTATTAAAAGCAATACAATTTGAAACACAAACCAAATAATTTATTTAAGTATTCATTAGCACGTTACAAACAGAACAATGTGAACTTGTTTTAACCTTGCAAAAAACAATACCTGCAATATCAGCAGTTCCCTGTCAATAGCTTTTCGCTTGAATTTTCAAATGTTCATAATGAGTTACGATCCTAGATTTTAGGCTTATATGTAGCTTGGTCAATTTGTAAAGCTCACCACAAGCCTGTAAAGGCCTACACTTGGATAAAGGTTGACAACATCAAGCCCATTTGCCTCATGTTGTAGTAGTCTATCTGTACAGAAAAAAAAAAAAAAAAAAGGTGAAATACTTACGTGGAAGATGTGGCCTTATCCACATTTATTTGAATATCATATACCTTCAGAAATATGATTTCATTCCATTTGAATAGCTGTGAAGATCAAAGAATTGCACACAAGCACTTGTGCACTGCATTTTGTTCACAATAAATTGCTATTACACTATATAAAGCAGTCTCCAAAAAATTAATATGTAAATTAAAAAACAGATAAAACTTTCTTACTCTTCTAATTTTACCCTAAAGACCTTAAGTGTTCATACTGAAAGCTCTTTGCACTATCAAAAGCCAAAAAAAGATCTTAAAATTCCTGGAGTTATTGTTGACCTATGTGGAAAATATAAAATATTCAGGGCTTTTTTTTCAGCAGTTAAGGGGATGCAGTAGAACACCTGGAGACAAAAAGAGATATTGGGAAATTGTTCTCGTTTCTCCTGGATTATAGTACCAATTGTTTTTTATCTGTCTTTCTACATTTGTAGTTTCTCATGGACTTTTTTTTTTTCTTACCAATAATTGTAGGCATTAGGAAGAAAATTTGTGAATTATTATTCATGCATCTTTTACACACCTTAAAAATATTAATAATAAGAGCAGACAGTCTGCCCTTCTAACTATAGGTCTCAATAATATTTCATAGAGTATTTCCAGAATCAAAAATAAGACACAGGAAATTTCATTGGCTGAGAAGTAGTAAAGGAAACCACCAATTTTTCTTCCCATGTAGGAGAAAAAGACGAGTGTAAGGGAATGACAGTTTATACCTTCCCACAGTGGGGGAAAAAAGACTAATTGTTTTGCTCTGTCTGTACAGGATTTTATGATGAACCAGTGAGCTTCGAAAAAACATGGATATATAACAATTACCTATATGAAAAACTTCATTTTTCATCCCCATCTCAATTCAACAGGGAGTATGTTATTCATATTTTCTTTTAAAATGTGATAACATTATTAACTGATCTGCAGAAAGCTCATAAAAATGACCTTTACACATGGACTTTAATGTGATGATACTTGGGGCCAGTCATAAATTGCTTACAAGGATGAATTTATTGTTTCATTCCATGTGGCAAGAAAAACTGATGAACATGGAGTGGAATCAAAGTCTCACTGAAACTGTGGTCAAAACTATACCAGTTGGAAAGGGAGTTGGGTTTCACTGTATTGTCTCCATTAACAGCTCTGTGATCACTATGGAATACATTAGTGACAAGGAGTTAGATCCAAAATGGGGTTTGGGCACTTGGAGGGTGACAAGAATTTAAATCCAAAGCTGAACTAGTTTGCTTAGTTACTGTCTTACTGGGGAAGCAAATTTCCAAGGTGCCTCAGCTGGCATCTTTACAATCATCCAGCCATAGGAACATCCTGCTAATATTTCAGCATCTCAGCTGCAAAGTGGTTTGTGAATAACCCAGGACATATACTGTATCTAAGCATGAACAGGCTCCAGAGACCGAGTATTTATCTTCCAAAAGCTTCAGTCTTGTAGGTATTCTTAGAACATATCTAAATTATGCCAGAAGGATTCAGGACAAAATTTGGTTGTAGTTGCTTCTCTTTAAAAAAGAAGGCAATCAAAGGAACTGCTGTCACTGTGAAATTATTGATTGTGAAGGAATGGAAAATGCTCCCATTTGACCTAGAACAGAGAGTTCTTGGTACGGAGGGAGTGATTCCTTCTTCCAAAATATAGAATGAGAAACTATTCTAAACCACCTATTAAACTTTATGTCTTTAATGAAGAATTAATTGCTTGAAAAGATAAAAATGCAGAGTAAGCCATCTGCTGTGTCATTTGCTAGTTGTAGACCAGCTGGTATAACCACAGTGGAAAGATGAGTTTTCACTGTATGTTCAAGTGGGAATGAGAACTGTGGATCACCAGGGAGGAGTTTTGCTGTGGAGGAAAGTCATAAGAAATTCGCTAACATCTGTGATAATACCAAACTGACTATGATGGCTGAGGAGTAGGGTATGCCACAAACGGTCAGAAAGATTTCATAGGACTCATTAGTCATTTTTAACAAATGCAAGAATAGTAGTAGAGTCTCTAGTCTGAATCATCACTGCTTTGTTTCCAGACTGAATACAGTTTCCATTATATTCCAATCACACCATCATTCTATCATGTCCTCTTTCTGGTGGACTGTGACTGTGATTCTTCACGGTTCTCTCATGTGTAGGTGAGGTTTTACTGAATTATCAATATAGTCTTTCTACACTTGACTGATTAGCAATAGTTCTCATTAATTTTAAAAAGTCTTTTAAATTTTTGATGGCTTTCCTACTGCCTTCTCTTCAAAAGGTGTATAAACTGTGTTGTTAATAATATGCTCAAGTCTAGGTTTTGGGGTTTGTTTTGTATTTTGTTTTTTTAAATTTTGTGAGCCAGTTACATCATATTTTCTTTCTTAATGAGCATGTAGGGTTTTGTTTTCACAAAGGAGGCTGGATAAAGTTCTATTTAGACAAAATGGGAATTCAAGTATTTTTTAAATATAAGAAAAACATTTCTGTTTTTAACTAAGGAACTCAAGTCCAAGTTTCAAAGGGAATTACAACTGTTTATGTATTAGCTTTCAAAATTCTAATGACAAATGAAAAATTATTGTTGTACCAAAAATTATCTTAAGTTCCCACACAGATTGTTTTTGTTATTTTTCTATTAAATTATTACCATTTAGAAAAAAACCCAAACCAACCACTAATTATTATTATAGATAAAGGGTACAAAGGAAGAACGATTGAGTGAGGGTTCATTAATGAAAAGAAAGGAATTCAAGAACAACAGATATAGACTGCTAGGTAAACAGGGCTTTTTTAATACTGTCAGATGCGAAGTTTAAGATGAAGATTTATCATTTTAGCACAAGATTTCAGCATTTTGTCTCTTGTCATTTTCTCCTGTCTTTTTCCCCTTTTTTGACTTGACTTTCCATTTTTCCTCTTATCAATGCAGGATTTTATTTATTTTTTTTAATGTTCCTTTATATCTAACATCAGGAACCTTGATATATCAGTTTGATTTAATTTTTATTTTCTTTTTAACTCTTTTAACTTTTTGATCTTGTTCCCTGGATTTAAGAAAGATATAAATAATTAAACTCTTACTAACCATTGTCCTACCAGCTAGTTTCTGAAAAGTACTACTCACAGAAGTGTTTAAGACAACTGGCATGCTTGCTTAGCTGTATTCTTACATTTCTCAGAGCTGTGAAAGAAAAGATGTTAAAGTCATAGAGTAGCTGAAGAGGAAAATATTTCAAAGGTATGAAACAAACTAAGGAGACAGTGTACTGGTTTCAGATGGGATAGAGTTAATTTTTCTCATAGTAGCCTGTATGGTGCTATGTTTTGGATTTATGACCAAACGTTAATAATACACTGGTATTTTAGTTACTGCTGAGCAGTGCTTACACAAAGCTGAGGCCTTTTCTGCTTCTCACCCCACTCCACCAGTGAGGAGGCTGGGGGTGCACAAGAAATTGAGAGAGGACACAGATGGGACAGCTGATCCCAACTGACCAACACTTTATGATTGTAAGAGACAGGGCTACCGTATTTCAGTCTTTTCTAGATAGTCAAAAGAACAGCATACATTGAGAAATAAAGTCCTGTTTATCAATGGTGACTCTATCTCTGGGTAAGGATTTTTTTAAAATGAGAAAGTATGCAGCCAGTGTCTGTTGTGTGGTCAGGAATTGAGAGTAAGGAAAAATAAAGCCAACCCTAACAGGCATCTTCAGAAGACAGCCAAACAAATATTTGTACAATGCAATTTTGTTTCATTTTGTGCAGATTTTAGAAAATGAAATGCAGAGTTTGGGGAAATAAGCTTTTTTTTTTTTTTTCTTTTGGGTTAAAACTTTCGTGGATATGGCTTTTGATTTAGTGTGGCCTCCTCAGAGTAGATTTTCAAAATAAGCAAGTCAAACCTTAAAAAAAAACATTCATAGAAACAGGAAAGCAAAGAAAAAATAAAGACACCGAATAGAGGCCAAACCACGCTGAACTAACAGCTACAGATACAAAATTAAGATTTCTAAGTACATATAAATCCAGTTTTAACTCCACAGAATTTATGACCCCAGAGAGCTCTCAACTCAGTCAATGGAAACTTCAAGTGAGAGTACCACACCCCTTACCTATTGAAACCAATCCAGGAAAAAAAACCAACTATGGCTGATTGAGTCTTCCTAGTATAAAATCTACTTTATGCTAAAAAGTATGAAAAATTCTAGCCAGATTTTTGTCTCAAACCTGATTTTTTTTTTTCTTTTGTTTTCTATAACCCATAATGTAACACATAACCATTCTTACATCCAGTTTGGGTTTCATCATAAAAGTAATGGTACTGGGGAGAAAACAAAATACAGTATTAGCAGTTTGGCACATGTCTGACATCTGACACCTTTGTTTCTAAAGTTAATGAAGAGTGTAAGAGCTATATAGCCTCATAGAAAGAAAGAAGAAATAGAATGCCACTATGGAAGGAAAATGGCTTGTCTCTTGGGTTTTTGCTATCTTAATATGTGAGCCACGTAGAACATGATTGGGTTTGCATATATCATAAAACATATAGGTACATAAAAAATAAATTGTATGTAAATAAGTAATCACTTGTGACCTAAAACTTTACGGGATAAAGAGCTATTTTTCAAGTGTGTTTTTTACAGCACTTGGTACCTTGACATATTTTCTAGAAGGAACCTCAGTTCTCTCTCTATTCAAATTAAGATACATGTAACAATGTAGTCATAGGTTTTTGCCTTATTTTATTTTCTATAGATAAGTAGGGCCACAACTGTAAACAGACTTAAAGGTGTAGTGTTCATTTATTTGTTGATAAAACCAATGTATTTCACTCTGGCTTGTGGATACTGTATACTAGCACTCCATTAGCATTCCGTTAGCACACTGAGAGTGAAATTGCATTATTGTCATCTCTGGGAAGCTGAAGCTTCTATGCACTGGCAACATGAAAGTTACTTTGGACCTGCACAAGACATGACAGAGACGGCAGTTAAGGCAGAAAAATTTGTGAAACAATGTAACAAAAAAATTGTTGTCAGTGGTGTTTTTTCAGATGCAATACAAAGCCAAGTTTCAATAACCAAAGTTAAAAAAGAAAAATTTGACATTTTCTCACAATGTCAGTCTATAATAAAGTGCCTAATATTTGCTGACAAATGCAGTCTGATGTGATTAGCAAATATTAGAGTGGTGAGTCAGCACTTACTTCCAAGACGTTTGGATACTAGCCGAGGGCAAAAATAAGGCTTTCCAGACACCAGCAAAGCATGGCAAATCACTGGCTTCAGTTGTCTCTTTCTTAATCTTTAACCTTTCTTCCTTTGGAATTTAATATTCTTGATTTTCTTGGTTCCCACAGAAAATTGACCTTTTTTTTATTTTTTTTTTTTTCCTAACTAGCTTGGGAAGAGGGGGATAGTTCATTGATTAATACCTTAAAACCAAAATAAACCATCTTTCACTTTTGAAACAAAGCACCACAATACAGTGAGGTATAATTCGTAGATGCTGTTAAAAATAAAGTTGTTCTAAAAATAATTCCTTGAGGCTTCTTTTTGTTTTGAGTTTAACTGCGGATTTTCACACTTTATGTTGCAGGTGCCAAGTTAACAATATTTTGTTCCCGTAGTTTATATTGACCTTACAGATTATTTACAACCAAAGAATTCTCCTGTGGCCACTGATTTTATCTTTTCTGCACATTGTTCTCTGAGTAAAAAACAGACATTTTTAATGCAGTTTTGCCCACTTAAGTTATTATGATTAAATTATCTAATTAAAAATGTCTATTTTCACTCCATTTCACCTTGTATCACATTCAACTAAAAAATAGTCTAATTTCTATTATACAGACACATTCAATAACAAAATACTTATAATGTTTTAAAAACTACTATACATACTATGCCCATTTTCTGCCTTTCATGCCTGTTCTAAATATAGAAATAATCTGAGGGTAACAGGAAGACCGTGCTAGAGACAAGCCATTTCTTTACAACTGTATCAACTATCCTCTTGCATATATTTTCCTTCGTATCCATGCCCCCTGTGCCCACGTGTCCTAGGAAACTCTGGTCTCTGCCTTCTTCCTCTTCAGCCTCCAGAAACTCTTCTTGGCGCCTCTCTTTTGGTCTCCATTTTTTGACATCATCCAGGACAAGCAAAAGGAGTAGAGGATGGGAAGGAGTTGAAGGCTTCCTTAGCAGCAATGTGTTGGCAACGCACTGGATAACAAATCACGATGAGTGCATAAGAATAAAGGGTTGTTTTAGCCATGGGTATGAAGAGATTATGGAAAGAGAGCAAAACTGGATGAAGCCCTGCCCTCCTGCTGCCTTTTTGTTACCCTACCTTTGTTCACCATTGTTGTGGTAAGGTATTAGCTGTCTTTTTCTACCTGCCAACCCACAGACATGTGGTGCTCAGATCACAGCTAACCCTTGCAGGAGGTTAAAACCTTCGCGGGAACAAAAGCACAAACGCCAATATGGTGGTTGCTATTTGTTCAATTTATTAACTGCACAATTGCTTTATATATGCCTTTCTGTACATCGCGAAATCTTTAGTTCCCTGTTCTTTCCGTACATCACGAGATCTTTCATGTGCCTCTATTCTTCCTGTACATCGCGAGATCTTCCGAGCGCCTCTCCCTACACACCATCACTATGTACAACCCAGCTCCACTAAAGAGGCTACTTCCGTTTGCTTCCTTATGATTAGGCTGTCAGACAGTCTCAGATATTAAGAAGAGATCCAAGAACAAAGAGGGGTTCCTTATGCAGGTGAAGATTGCCTGCGGTACAGTTAAAATTTAACTCTCATCCCTGGCTTCTGCAGTTGGCATTGTCCTGACTTAACCATCATCCCCATGGAATTCCAGGAGAGGGAGAGGCTTTTTAAATCAGGGTTCTTGCACCAGTGGTCCCAGTGAGAATGTGAGAAACTGCAGAGCTGGGCCACAGAATGACAAGAATATCCTCCATTATTTTAAATATTTTAGTAATTTTTATTAACATGTGGAAAATCTTTAACTGCAATTATAAATTACACTTCAAAAAAGTTCATTTATTCAGTGCAAGGGATTAGCTTTCATAAGAATAAAAGTCATGACAGAGCCAAGCCAGTAGGGTCTCCTTGGAAACATTCCTGTTTTAAGCTTTTATTGGTTGCTGATATAGCATATTTTGTTCTGTAATCCAGGGGAAAAAAAAAAAAAAAATCTATACATTAATGAAGGGAGTAGAAACACCAAGTCAGAAAATATAAAACTTGTACCCTATGTGCTCTGTGTATGCATTTCATCTTGTTACAGCAATTATGGGATTACAGACCCTGGTCCCACTAGGATTTGTGTCACAGTATGAGTAGAGTTTATATTTCAGCTAATGATTAGCTTCAACTTTTTTTATCCACACACAGTAGTAAACAACTGATTTGCATTGTTGAGGTCTGGCTCACCTTATTGTAGGAAAAAGATTTTATCAAACTAAAACTGCTGATGCAGAAAAGGAGTAACCCTCATTCTTTCAGTTTAAATCAGGAACATTTCAGTCAAAGTATAAGGCAGGTTTTGTACTATTGCTTTCTTCTGGGAAGAAGAATATAACACTTTCTGCTGGTTTGGCTTTTTTTCTTGTTTTTTTGGGTAGGAAGACTATTTTATTAATGACCTATGGTCAAATTTGAAACACCATTTTTAAAGAAAGTTAATACAAAACCTTTTTTTCTTTAATAAGAGTAAAAAAAATCTGAAAATTTACATAGTCTGAAAATAAAGTATTTTTCAGCACAATGAACCAAAAACTCATACACAGTACAAACAAATCATCAACTAACTTAGCCTGGGAAAATAAAACAGGACTCCAGAATTTGGGATGTAAACCTGGGCCATAAAATCTCTGTAGGTATGTTTTCTGTTTTATATATAAGACATTGTAATTCTACATACCTCTAAAACTCTGACTCAAATCAACCAAAAGCTTATAGGTAGGATAGGTTAGATAGATAAAGATTTATTTTTTTAAAATTATTTTGCAGTCAACCTGGATTTTCATAGAAACTGAAATCCATACTTCTATTTTACAGAAGGCCATTTTTCACTATTTTGTGTATGTATTTTCCCCCTGCCTCACCTGAACATAAATGTGAGATGGTTCATCTGGTTTCAAATGTTGATGTTATAGGCCAGAAGCCCTTATTCTATTCTGCAGAGATTGTCTAGACAGGACTACTTACTTCATTAATATTCTTTTGCCATAGGACCCAGGATACTTTTCAAAATCAGATAACATACTTAAGACCAGATCAACAGCCACCGGAGTCACGTGTCATGGGAATGAGCAAGGAGGATCAAGAGTATCACCAGCATTGTAGTCCCTTGCGGTAGAAGAGGATTTAGTAGGTAAATTCCTAGATAATTCTATTATACATTCACCTTCTTAAAGGTTTGGTTGCATGGTAGTGAAGATTGTTATTTAGCAGTTAAAGCTGAGGAATGAGATCTATAGGTTCTGTTTTTTATTATCTCTGTTCCAGTTTACTGTGTCTTCTTGCATACCATTGCATTCACAGCTTCCCACATCTGTGAAATAAAGCTGCACACGCTTCAGCTCAGACTTGTAAGAAGCCGCAAGCAGCCTTACTTTGCTGCAGACATGCTAGCTAACAGCTGTGATTTCCTTAGATTTGTTGAATCCATAAATGTATCAAAACTAGAATTATTTTATCTAATTCTGCACTAATAATTTTATCAGCACTAATAATTTTATCAGGCCACTAGATACAGTAATGAGGCAGATTAGAGGACAGAGACTCGGTGGTGTTTATTCTATACTGGTATGAGACATATTCAAGAGGAATATCAGAAGATGGCATTGTGTGATACCTTACAATCCAGGTAAATGATTGCAGATCCTATAAGCATGCTTAAACTAAGTTTGAACTACCTAACCCAAATACTTACAGCTGTGTAGATGCAGCAACAATATGGGTTTCATTCACTGAATAGCCTCCCTCCATGTGGACATGTGCAGACAAAATGAAGGCCTGGGTATTGTGATCATTGTGCCTTAAGTATCACAGAAAGGCTGTTAAAGCTAATGCTGACATGACCTTCAGTTACACCTCTGGAAAAAAAAAATCAGACTTGTCAAAGGGTGAGAAAGGCAAAGCTGCACTTATGCTGAAGCTTTTGATCCACTTTGGATAATCAAATCCAAAAAGAAAAAGAATAAAAAAAAGAACACAACTTAGCCTCGTAGTCTATCATACCTTTTGAACTGTATATTATATGCTCTAATACTTCTGGACATTCAAAGCTATGATGTTATTATTTTTTACTTTGGCTCACACTCTTAATTACATTCTGGTTTTAGATGAGGACACTTGTTCTATTGAAATAACTGTTCTCTTTTGCATCAGAACTGTACAATTTGTACAGTGAATTCCTAGCAGGAGCACATACAGTCTTGTAATGCATACAGTTATTGGGAACCTTGTCATTATCTTCTGCAATGGCACAGATAAGTATATGGCAAATTTTACAGAAGAGAATATATTTCAATGGAATCGATGTTCTGCTTTTATATTAAAACTGCGGCAACTCACAGTGTTATACAAACAATAATGCATACTTCATTTATTCTTAATCTTGAAAAAATTATTTCAGTCTCAGTGTTACTCATTTACCATAAATACTTTGTTGACATCCTCTCGTTTTATTTCTTGGGACCCATTTACACAAATAATAATGAGTAGTTGAACAAAACTTTGAGATAGAACTAGTAATTTCCACGTAACAAATAAATATCACAGAATCTTAATTGTCTTTCAGTACATTTCTCACCTTGAGGCTGTATAACACATTTTTCCAGGATTTTCCATATCACTGGGATTTATCACCATTCACAGATAGATTCTGACTTCAGGAAAAAAAAAAAAAAAAAGGTTTAAGGGATTATGTTTGTGCAAGAAGTTTTGTTTCTATGTTCTATTAAAAAAAAAAAAAAAAAGTGCAATTCTGCACAACTGAATTAGCAGAGGATACTGTCTTCTCAAGCTCCCAACTTACTTAAGAAAAATGTAGAAAGGGCAGCAGAGATCATCAAAGCAAACATTACTTTTTTCCTTCTTAGTAATATCAAGAATACTGTAGCCACTACTTGTGAACACATCCCTACTTCTGTGATCAAGGAGGCTAATCAAGGATGCCATCTTTCCTGCTCTCCTCTGGCACCCGTGTGGTTTGCTCTCACGTCTCTGTTCTAGGACTCAGTTCTGGTGGGGAGCCACAGCTCCCAGCTTGCAGACCCAAATGCCAACCCTTGCCATTTGGGCAAATGTGTGAAACAGTTATGTGTAGGTATCCTGTCTCAAACAACTGTCTTAACAGTATAACAGCCCTTTAAGTGAGGGCCTTGGAAAGAAAGAAGTGGTTTGATCCTTCGAGAAGGTACTGCTATTTGAAAAGAGTTATGTACATGACATTCCTCTCTAATAGCTGCTTACCAAAAGTTAAATTTTTGTTCATTTTCTCAAGTGATGGAGATTTGTGCTGAAATATTGAGTGCCCCGAATTCCAAGCTGCTGATAATACAGGTAACACATTCAGAGCACTATCCTTGTGCATGATAATGTTTCCCTTTCTTCAGACTTCCTTCTCAGGGGTACAGAACATGAAGATACTTTTACAGTATCTTTTTAATCTCCCAAGACTACAATATATCACATTTCAATTATTTGTCATACTTTTTAATATTTTCTGTTGATTTCTGGCAAACCTTAGAAACAAGGGCTGTAAAGAAATCCTAGTGGATTTCTGTTAGGGCTTCAGTTACTGAGAGCTATGGAAGACTGCAGTTACCTTTCACGTGACAAGGTTTCATGAAATGGCAATAGCAAAGGAAAACCAGTTCCACAAAACAGGCAGGGAAGATGCATCTACCCGTACTCCTCAAATGTTTCTCCAAAAATGACCCTGACCTAAGGTGGATTATTAATTATGTGAAACATCTGAAAAATAAATAAAGTCTCAGGGGAAAAGATATTTCTTAAGGATCCTATTTTTTGACAGAAAATACGGAAAATATTTATAAAGACAGACCAACAGTCACATTTTTGTTCACAGCCTCTATCCACAAAATTGAAGACATATTTTAGCTTTTTACACTGCACAGAGGTTAAAACTTCACCTTAAACTGATTCTGAAAAGAGATGCTGTTGTGCACGTGAGAGAGTGGAGTGCTGCTACTAGTCCATAGTTTGTAATTTAAATTCTTTCCTAAAGATCAGATTCTTCTATAACAGGTGTCAAGAAATAATCTTGACGTAGGCAGACAGAAGATTAATTATACTGCAGATTAATTGTATTACAGAATTATTTTACAGCTTCCTACATATAAAGTTTAAGAAAAACAGCTTTTAGAAATTGTCATTTTATATTGCTTTGTCTATTCTGTATATTTGTTTCTGCGATAAGTTAGTGCAAATAGAGGAGATTTTAATCTTCTGCATTGCCTCAATAATATAAAATACTAAGACAGATAAATTTACTAATTCTGACATTTTACAGGCCTGTGGTTTTAGAAGTAGGTCATGTAAGGCACAGAAAATGCCCTTCAGCAATTTGGACTGAATAATGCCAAAAACTTTTCTACTTTTAGTATAAATAGCTTGAAATAATTCTACTTAATGATAGATATTTTTATTTTTATTTTTTTTCCCAAGTCTTAAGAGATTGATGTCTGCTTCCCATCTGCATTTGGGAACAGTTTAATAGAATCAGACAGTATTTTCAGTGTGATCATTCATCATGCTCAGAAGTGTGAAGTTAAAATTCAAAGACGAAGTGAAAACATATGTCATAGATATAAATGAAAACCTTGATAAAGACATCACTTTATGTTGGTAAAAAAAAAAATTTCTAACAGCATTAATAATCAGACTGTCTTTGTTTTCCTGTTATTCTTATTTGACTTTGCTTGCCTCAGATTAAATATTCTTTCTCAAAATGTGATGTAAAAAATGCAAGCATATAGAATTTGAAACTAAAAGACACCACCATCAGTTGGAAAAATTATGGTGGCAAAAATTTCTTCTGTGCCACTTTAGATTCTTACAAATAGTCCAAATGAAGACTTTTGGTCACTTGACAATGCTGTATTTATTATAAATCTCCACATCACAGGAACAACAGTTGGAGCTTTGGAATTGACTTCAGTGGAGCCAGGATTTTAGCCCATATCCTATAACTGTCTAGGGCAGAATGGGAAAAAGATACTGCAGTATTACATCAGTTGTGATGCTTACACACAATTAATTACCTGTTATCCCTATTTATTTTTTAAATCTGTATATTAATTCTCTGTATAATAAAAAACTGCTGGGGGCAGGATTCTTATGACAATAGATTTCAAATTAAAAACTTTAATGCTTCTCTCTCATCCCATCTGACACAGATATTTTCACTTAGTAGTGAACTACTTGAAAAATAAACTAGTCCATTAACTATTTTCCTGTACATATTTAATCCCTTGATTTTACTGTAATCTTCTGTTGGGATGGAAAGTATATCACCATGATTTTTAGAAAGAATGGTAAGATATGAGCATGAAAAGCTGTAGAAGGGCCAAGATTTGAAAAATGATGCAATTTTCTCTCACTCTCCTGTTGAATCCTGACAAATTTTGTGACAGCCCTATCTAAACAAATAATCACCATAATATCATCTATTTTAAATAAACCTTTGATAAATTCTGCAGATATTAATATCAGATAGGGAGGTCCTGAAAATGAGCTGGTTCCTGCAGTTTATGGAGTGTCTGCTAGATATATTGATTTGGAAATAGAAAATGAAAGGTAGGAAGTTATTGCAAACATGTGTGTGCAGATGACATACACTTCTTCCCTCTCCTCTCCTCTGTCTCCTATTCTCTCTCTCCCCCTTTACTTTTGTTATGGTCAGATACCTCTCTGCTTACCCAGCAAATGCCTCTTTCCTCTTTCCACTTCTTTCTTAACATCTGTTTGTTAAAACAACCTCCTCTTTCTTCATTTAATTATCAGTAGTTCCCAAAGCACATTTTCAATTTTATGCATGAACATTTCTGTTTCTGACTTCGTATTGCTTGGACCCTGCTCACCACAAAGGCATGCAGATGTCTATCTTTAAATACCCAGGCTTGCTGAGCACAACATGAATACAGATCAATGAAGTTAGCAATAAGCATAAATATTTGCAGCATCAGAACCCAAATTTTCTAATATTCAAATACATAAACAAGCATCTGTTTCACATAACTGTGCATAGCCTTCTGCTTCAAAATTAAAACTTTCTGGAATAACCATATGTGTGTTAATTATTTGTATAGATTCATATGGAGCTGGCAGTCAAACTTGAGTCAGGCTTGATTAAGGATGTCTGTCTCAGTGATGCTGTGCAATATTCTTTGATGTCATTATAGGTAACAAGTTTTTTTAACTGTCTGCTGCAGTCACACCTAAATCTTTGCTTTAAAGATAATTTAGATCAAATAATTCTAGTATCTTTTCTATACAGCAAGTCAGGAATTCATCCTTCTTCTAACGATTAGGAACTGTTCCCTAGGTCTTCACATGACAGTAACTGGTTCCAATTTTCCGAACAAATTATCTTTAATACTTCTGTCTTTTAAATTTACAAACCTATGAAGGTAAGTCCAGAATAGACAGCACCATGTTCCAAACATCCTGTGACACTACCATGACCATCTCCTGAGATTTGCTCTGTGAAACATTATGAAGAGCTTCCGCTACCTCTGAAATCTGACAGATGACTCAAATGTGTTGTATTTCTATGATCAAAAATGTTGTCACTTGAAATTATTAAATCATCATTACAGCTGTACAAAAGGTTTAAAGTATACATATTTAAGGTTTCTAAGTGGATTTCAATTGCAGATGTCAAACACTTCAGAATTCAGGTTGAACTTGTTCATCTTACCTTTACTGTTACTGGTTAACAATATTTAAATTGAACACTGTAATTTCTTATTGTTGCAACTTTATCTTATTTCTAATAACTAACAGCTAAAGCAAAATAACATTTTTGATAACTCTTTACAAATGTCAAAACATCTGGGTAAATTTGAATTTTAAAAAGTAAATAACTTCTAATTTCTAATTCATAAAGCATTTGTGTTATTCTCCAGGAACTATTGCAATCATCTGAGTCAGTGAACAAGTACTTTGGTAAAGTATGGATTTTCAATCTAGCATAAGAATTTCAAGTTGTTTACACATGGAAGATTTCAGTTGCAACCTGAGAGTGGCTTTGAAGAAAACTGATTTTCATGCCAAAGACAACTCAAAAGCATTCTGGGTAAGTACTTCTAATATCAACAGGGTGAATGAGTTAATGTAGTTCAACCTTCTTTTTAATGTCCTGAAAGAACATTACAGAAAGTGGGAAAACAACTTAAGTGCAAGCACAATCCAGATAATATGTGTTATTTTTCTATGTTCTGTATGATAAAAAATGAACTTTGAAAGACCTAGGTAAATGACCTTCAGTTGTTTTCAGCTATTTTCTCTAACAGCCTTTATTTAAACAATTAAATAAGATTTCTGCATAGAATGGCATTATCTATTATTAAATAAGCATCTAGGTATGCTTATCAAGTTATCTTCAGATAGCATTACCAAGGAGTTCATCTACTCATCATCTTTCAACCAAAAACTTCATAACTTTTGAACATGCTAGATTACAGATCTGAACCCTGTAAATATTCTTGTTTAAACACACACAGTTCCCCTGACTTCACTACTGGACTATCTCTACACTAAAACTTATTATGGATTCAGAAACAAAAGACAGAAAACTTGATTCAAGCTGAACTCATGTTGTTCAGTATTTTGTGAGGAACTTTACTGGTCACTTGTAATCTTTATTAGCTGAAAGCTTTGCTTGTTCATGTTGAATTAGTGATAAGGAAAACACTGCACTGGATATCCCAACAAAGTCCTCAAAACCAAACCCCTCTCCCTGTAGCGTGATCCAGACTTCTTAGATAACATGACTGCATTCCCTTATTGTCACATAAGCCATGCAGCCACAGCCCTGAAATCCTCTCTGCGGACTGCACCAGTAGCCTCTGTTCTTCCTGGCAATTCAGTGCACCAGCCAGCCAAACAGCCACCGTGGTGGTAACAACAGGAGTATTTCTCTTCCACCAAGCAATGCCTGTAGATGTTAAGAAAGCAGGAGGGCTGGGCTGTCAGTTCCCTGACATCTAGGGGCTTGAACCACCTCTTGCCTGCTGCAGTCAGCACACTAGCCCCACGGTCAGGTCACTTGCATAAGCTGTTTGGCAGCCAGGACCCAAAGAGTCAAAAAAAGGAAAAGCAGCAGAAGGAAAAGTGGTGTCAGCCTAATTGCTGGAAAATTAAGGGTAGGCCTAAGAGTAGGAGGGATGAAGCCTTAAAAAGCAACTAGGTACCTTATGACCAAATTTAGATAAGCTAAATGCAGTTATGGAGTAATGATAAACATACATGTAAGAATGCAAAGGAAGTCAAACCATTCAGATTACTTCTTACATACTCACAGAGTCAGAAATTGTCCTTAAACAATTGATCCTAAAAGATATGGGGAGGAGGGGGAAGATGAGAAACCTCCATGACCACTTCGTGCTCTCCAGTCCAGTCACCATTGGAGCCTCAAGATTGTGTAACCATAGCAAGACCTAAAAATAGAGGTTTATAGAGTCAAATTAGTATTTTAAGTGTCATTTGCATAAATACAGTTATTGTTAAAGGGAAAATTAATCATCCTTTAAAATATTTTAGTGTCTTCACTGAAATATATTTCCTATTATTTTTCCTATAAGGGGGAAAAAAAAAAAAAAAAGCCTCTATTTTGACACTAGTCTTTTAGGTCAAATGATGCAGCATCTGCAATCTTTGTGAGTTAGAAATTAACAATTAACTTTTACCGATGTAGTCATCAAACAGAGCTATAGAGCTATGGTTTTGACCACATTTTACAAGTTAGTACCATCTAGAAAGATTTGTACCATGGGCAGAAATTTTTTTGTTAGTGAGGGCCAGGTTCTGATGGAAAGTATCATGTCAGTTTCTGATTTCTCTTCCTCTGCATGTTTAATTTCCCCCTTCAGAAAAATGAGTACCTTTATTAAAGTCTCTAAAGTGTCTATCCAATACAGATATGATGCACAGATTCAGGTCAATGGCATCTCCTGATGTTTTGGTTTCAATTATTTTTTGGCTACTTCGCCCTGTCTATAACATCTATCAGTAGTTTATAAAAAAAGATAATGCTTTTGTTCCGTCTTCCCTGGAATCTGAGATTTTTTCTACCTAACTTTAAGCAGGCTTAGTAACTTTTTCACAGAACTATGTAAGGTATTTCTCAGTTCCGTCTGTTTTGAATTTATTTTGTTTAAACAAGGTATTTGGAAATACATATCCATACATATGCATATAACATCTATTAAAGTAACATCATTTGGCATCTTTGACTTGAATGAAAAATTTCAGTCAGGCTTCAGAACTCATGGCAATCCAGAAACTGCCTTGGTGAAGATGTGTGGCTCAATCTCCAGCCAGAACACTGCAAATTCTAAGGTTTTTTCTGCAAAGGAACACTTTTTAAATTAGTAGCTTTAGGATCTGAATTAAACTGTAGAAAATGTATCATAACCCACATCATTTTACTAAAGGCTCAACTCCTGCATCCTCTGAAACTCTGCATCCAACTGAAACTCTCCTAGATGGCATATGTGACCAGGTACAGGAGCCATTTAGGAAGAAGAGGAGGTTGCTGTCTCGACCGTCTTATCTGCTTTCTTGGGAAGAAAGTCCTTTTCTTTTCAAACACTGTCTAAATATTCCTTTTTTCAGATGAAGTAAAACATTATGTCTCACTGAAGTCTATGGGAAAGATATGATTTCACTCTTATCTCTAAGTACTTCACACAGAGTTGTGGGGCACTACATGGAAACCACAACATCCCCGCAAGAAAGCTACTCATGGGAAGGATGACAGAATGTTGCCCACAACCTAGAACCAATTTCCTTACCCGATGTCTGGGATCCCACTGGTTCCCAGAGGTGCTCACAATCAAGATGTTTGTTTTTCTACATCCTGGAAGAGATGAGCAAAAAAAGGAGTGTTCAATATTTCCTTAGATTACTTCATGTTAAGATTTAACTATACACAGAAAGGAAGAAAAATAGACAGACTAAGCAGGAAACTATATTTGAATTAATATCTTGGTCAGAATAGTTAGGCTGGAATATGCAGTCCTCAAAACAGAAAGCAATTAAGCAAATATGATAGCTTTCTTAGCTGACAAACAAGGACCTGGTGGAGTGTTCCAAGCTTATCAGCAGGAGTGGCTGATAAAAAGCAGTTTTCTGTCTGACAGATCTCATAATCCATGGATCACCAGTGCAAGTTACTCGAGCATCTTGAAAGATGCTTAAAGGAAAGAGTGTAAAGCACTCAGTTCAGGTCCTCAAGGTGTTAAAAACTCTCTAATTTGAGTATAAAAATATGAAGACAGTAGAGGCCTGATTTTAGCAAGCACTGGACGTAGACAAAAACAGAGTCTGAGCACTCAGATATAACTAGGAGGAGGAGAGTGGCATGATGAGAGTCAGAGAAGAGCTGGGAAGAAGGCTCACTTCTCAAGATGATGGGCTAGACCACAAGCTCTAAAATAAGATATACAATTTCTATAACAAAATAACTTGACACATGGCAAGTAAATTAGAAAATACTCAGGCATAGATATAACAACTGAATCCACAAAGTTAGTAAAACTGTAAAGTTCACTTACAGAAAATCACAAAGGACAACTAAGTTTCACAGCACGGAAATAAGATTCCTCTGGAATGCAGAGAAACATTCCCAATCCAAATGACATAATATAAAACAGGGCTACAACTTAACACTTCATATAGAAATGTAACGATAGTACTAATCACTACAGTTTCATTTCATTGTTTAATTTTGTTACATTAGGGGATATCTTTGTGTTTCAGTAAGCATCATGCTGGCGCACTCATCGTGTTCCAAGGAGTTTTAAACCTCTGTTTTTAGCTTTTTAGCTTTAATCATCCTTTAAAACATCCCTTTAAAGAAACCAAAAGGATTGTAACTGATGTTATAACAGGAAATATTACACAACATATATCAGTGTATGTTCATATCATAAGAATTACATCTTTTTTTTAAATCACCTGCCAAGATACAAGGCACCTTAGGAAATGTATATTGATAAAGTAGATTACCCTGGCCCTAACCCTGCCTCAACCACATATCCCTCAGCCCTGCCTGGAACTCTAATTATTACTAATATGTATGGGACATGCAGAGTACAATTATGCCTTGCAATGCAAGTGTAGGCCTCCCATGGAGTTCAATGGATGCTGTGTGCACATGTCAGAGGACAGAAATTGGCTCAATATGTTTAATAAAAATCATCTCTTCTGCCCTCTGCCTCCAGGCAGATTCCTGTTTATAACCCTAGTATCATTCATGATTAATAATGCACATGTGTTAAAAATGAAAACTCTTTTTCTCCCTATCATGTCTCTGCACTCATTGTTAATAAATATGTTTATAATTAAAATCTTCTCCCCTTGCCTTCTCTTTGCCAGTAGTCAATTCTCAACACTGATCCCACTCTTATGAGCCATAACAAATATAAAGTTAAAATCATCTTCTCCAGCTGGAGAAGTCTTCTGACATCCAGTTTTCATCTTCAGTTCCTGGAAATATTTTGGCGGCAGGTATGACTCTTCCCCGCTGCATCTTTCACTCTGACTGCCACTCCTCTGAGCTGATTTTAACAGGCTGCTTTAAAGCAGGAACTAACCAGGGCGCTCAGGAGGTGGAGATTTCCTCTGCCACTGCAGCTTGAGCCCTCAGATGAGCACAGTGTGCAAGAGTAAGGCAAGCAGGGTAAGAGGCAAAATGGCAGAAAATGGGCAAGACCAAACTCTTGTGTTTGCCACATTGCAAATTGCTGTTATGTTCTTATGGCTATTCAGCTGAACAATAATTTTTCATTGACAAATTCCCCTCTCCCAGGCCATTTCTAACAGGTAAAATGTCAGTGCTGTTCTTTCCTGCGTTCAGCATTGGTAGCCCAAATGCTGCTAAACTAGAATCCTTGAATTTCTGACTACTTCTGCAGTGTAAGTTGAAAAGTAGGACAGATAACTACGTTATAAAAATACCAAAAACCCCACGGGCACATTCTGCCTATGGAAGAAAATCCTGTATATACCTCCTCGTGAAAAAAGCATACATAGAAGCTATGAGGGATTCATCATCCTTCTAGGGTATTTCAAGTCTAGTTATAAAATCTATGGTAGAGATGCATGATTCTGTATAAGCTTTATTTTGTAGGAGGATTTTAAAAAACTATACAGGTCTTCTGAACCCTACTTCTTACACAGATTCTGCAAACCCATCTGACCCCCTTACTGACCAATACATCAGGGTGGACTGCAAAAAGAAAAGTTAAGAACCTAGTTGAGAAGAACAGCATTTCAGGGCATTCTGTGTCTCTCAAAGGAATTTATTCGAGCTCAGAATTTGGTCCAGTACACCAAGTACAGCATGTGTGGAAGAGTTCCTGCTGGCTGTGACATACCATATAGCGGTTCTGAGCTGAAAGCTGCAACCATTAAAATACATTTTTAGTGCTTAAACTTGTAAACGTGAATAATATTAACAATAATGTTCATGTAAAGTAACAAAGAAAAAGAAAATTATTTTCTAAAAAATTGTAATCTATTACATAATCAACTATAATTAATTTCTTTTGCCTAAGGAGAAAGTTACTTTTATCTTTTTTTTGGTAACAATATTAAGCATTCTAGTAATGTTTAGTGCAGACAGCTATTTGAAACTAAAGGTGACAAGTCACATTTACTCTGCAATCTACACAATCTCCAAGGAAAGATTCTTCTCATATTAAATGCAGCATTTCGCTCAAGTGCCAGTAAGCTGAAATTTTATTATTACATTCTTTAAAACAACATGGGCCTTGTAACGATTAGAACTGATTATAATCAAGCTCAAGGTAGGAGACATTTCCCATGACCTCCGCCGAAGTCTTTGGATATACTTTGTCTTACATTGCTTCTTTTCCATACTCTTGCCCTAGACTTTTCATGGGACTAACATTTAGGGTCAGACCAGGCTTAATGTTTTCATGTTTGAGATTTTTTGTGGGGTTTAATGGGATTTTTTGTTTGTTTGCTTGTTTGTTTTTTAATGGGACACTTTGCCACTGCATTCTGCTAGGGAAAATGCCTTATTTTAAGGTGTTGTGGGAAATACATATCTGTCACATGCGGTAGGCTATCAAACAAATACTTTATAAAATTTTGTTAGTTGTGATACCTATCTTCCTCAAAGCCAGTCTGTTCTTTAGGCCTCGGACCATCAATAGTTAGCAGTATTATTTTGTCAATCTTATCATAGCAAATGGAGTTCTTGACAAGCAGCTTCTACCTGTAAATAAAATTGTAAGTGCACACTTAAAGGATATTTTAAGCTTCAGGAATGTCCATTTAATTTTAAAAGACCTGAGGGAGTATTTATACATTCACTAGTTCCACTCTGTCTTTTAAAAGTTGATCACCATTACCAGAAGGGGACACCTGCTGGAAATAAAAATCAAGGACAAAAATAACCATTGGTCGTTCTGCTAAATTGTTGCAACTGCAGGAACCTGATGCATGTGATCATTTAATTTCTACAGCACATACTCTTTATATTCAACAGTAGTGTCTGCAAAGTTATTTATCTTGTTCTACTGCAGTGTGCTCTGATTTGGATTCTTTTTATTAAGAGACTTTTCAGTGCATTAGGTAAAGGGCTCTCATTTAAAGTCCAAATAAAAGGCACACTTCCAAACCACAACACTCATCTGTTTCTGTAAGACTGACACATGAAATCTTGGTTTTGCTTTTTATGCTGTTTGTAATGGTATTAGTTCCATTTCTAGATATAAGCAGAAAGTATTATTTCAGTGAAGTTGTTCCTTACATACTGGAAAATAAATAAATAAAAAAAACCCACAACAAAAAAACAAAAAAGGAGGGATATATGTAGGGTGAAGAAGAACAGTTTCAAGGTACATGTAGATCCAAAGAAAAGCAATTTTCATCATTTGGTCACTTCCTCTTAAATGATAAAAAACTGGTAAGGACAATAACACATTAGCAAACATAACAAATAGAGTACATTATTTTGTTGTTGGTTAAAATTATTTCATAAACAGTTCACACATCCTAATTCTCTGTAAGCAGATTCTTACTGCACACTGCACGTTGCTGTTGATGCATTTTGGGGTAATGAAATAATAAAACTCTTGTCATTCAAGCTTCAATTTAGTAAATACATACTTTAGCCAGTGATTGGGAATATCCACAAATTTAAATCTGAGCTCAATCTTAAGCACCATTATGAATTAGCCTTTATCAGAAAATAAACAGAACAGAGAAGGAGAAAAATAAATAATTCCACAGAGAAATTAAAAAGTGTCTGAAGATTTTTTTACATACTTCATACAAAGCAGACATGAATATGAGAGTTCTTGATTTGTGCACTTCTTCGGTAATCTTTTCATGATCAGGTGCAAGATTAGGAAAGAATACTGTGAAAGTGGAAGTTAGTGATAGGATGTTATTCCACTGAAGATAACATATTTTCTCAGTTTATTCAAGTTCAGCAAATCGTGTCCTGAATTAATAGCATTCACTGAGGTAACCAGCAAGAAAATAATGAGATTTTTTTTAGTTTTCTCCACTGTGTACTAAATATTTCATAAAGGACAAGAGTCTAAATCTAAAATAGAATGAAGTACCTATCACGCATCTTGAATAGAACTGAGATGCCAGTGTCCAAAATCCTGATTCAGACAATGTTCTCCACTGCCCCCACAGATCCAGATGTGTTTGACCGTATCAGGCTGAAAGCCTTGGGACCTGCTAGATGTGTCAGCTTAACCAGACCCCATCAGGGTACTTATCCAGCCCAAAGGATCAACCAGGTTAGTAACTTTTTAACACTCCTACCACTTACAGCTCCCACCAGAGCAGGTCTCCCTCTGCAGCCATCACCTTCTTTTAATGACAGCAGAAAATATGGTAGAATCGGGATGGGCTGCCTTTTATATACAGCAAAGAAAGTCCAAAGCAAGACATCAGACAACACTTCCTCCTCTGCAGGGGGATTTCAACCTTTGCCACCTCCCTTTCAAAATAACATCCCAGCAGGGGACTCTAGGAGGCAGGGTGATGGCCCCAACTCCAGGGCAGCTCGTGTATTTGGTACGAATAAATCACAGCTACGGCTGTTTCAAAGCTTATTTTGGGGGAGGGGATTTATTCATATATATATTTATGTATTTGTAAATATTATATGTAACACTTGTTACATATGAGGAGAGAAGAGAAAAGGCTAAGAAGTGACCTTTTTTTGAGGGATTGGAAAGGCATCTTGGTGTGCAGGATTAAAAAGACATTTAAATTAAAAAAGGGTTAAGAATTTCTTCCACTGCTGTAAACAGTACTTACACACTAGCTCTAAAGATATAGTCCTCATTAGTCCCAGCAAAACATAAGCTAAAAACCAAAGACAACATATAACATAAAGAACAAAAGTGATTTAAACCAGTGACACCAGGTATGCACTGAGTCAGTACAATCCTACCATTAATGAAAATGTTGCAAGTGGCTGCTGTTGACACTAAAGGAAGAGTCCAATTTTCAGTCTGCTGATGGTTTCTTTATGCCTAATGATGCAAAGGCTTTTCAAGTACAAACCACTTTAAAATGCTTTTACCCAACCACAGTTATATTAAAACCTCTGAGGGTACTTAAAAAGTAATATCCCAAACCCTTTTTTTTCTAGTTAACTTTATTCTTGTTTAGAATGTTTCAATTTAAAACCTAAAAGGGAGTAGTTTCTCTACACTAAGCAGATTGCCATTTACATCTTATCCAGAGTGTACACCTGGAACATATCATTCACTCCTGTCTCTTCTGTTGCTGTACTGCACTGCGGGGCTGAACAGCTGACACTTAGTACAAGCCACAGTGGGAGAATCAGCTAAGATATAAACTTGAGTGCAACATTTAATTGAACTTTGAAAAGAGATCATTACTGGTAAGCATTAAAACTCTAAGACAATCTCAATTAAAAATGAAGTTCAAATGCTACATATAGGGTTTTTAAAAGATGTGTGGCTCAGTGATACTACTCGATGGAAGAGGAATTATAGTTATCTTTTCAGATGAGGTGTGTTGAAAGACCTAGGACTGACGCAGTTGGCAGCCTTGGAGTTTGCCTTCTTATTACTAACATCTGTGTCAACTTCAGTATCCATTACAAAGAGAAAAAAGCAGGAGTTCTTTCTTGTGTACGTGACCCCATTTACGTGCAGACCTTCAATATCTTCAGCAGAGACTGGAAGTGTGCTCATTCTCCACTAAACATAGTGAGAGATTCCAATGGCCAGATAAGAGTTCTGTTTATCAGCTTGTAAACAAAATTCAGTGATAAAATTGTGCTTTTCTTCTTTTCCATAAGTCTTTCCTCGGGATTTTTTTTTTAACCAACTGTCATGATGCTGATGAAAAACAAACTCTGACTTTTTGAACCTGGTGTCTCTTACGACAGCAATCTTTTATAAAACCTAAGAGAGCAGTAGACTAGTGCTTTAAGGGCTTTTTCAGTTTGGGTTTTTTCTTAAAGAAAAAACAATCATGCTAGCTAAAAGTAAACGAAGAAAAACTGTTGCACCTAATAAGTGAAACAGTTGGCTTATAATTCAGGCTTGGAAGCAGCCTGAATTATTTCAGGGAAGTTAAGTGGACTGTAACCAACTCAAGTTTAATATCCAAGAGAATACTGCTGATACTGTATTTTTAGATTGCCTTACTTAGTTTGCAAGATGACATCATTTGAAGATTTACTCGGATGATTTTTGAATGGTAGTTTATACACACCTTTCAAACTAGAATGAGGCAGAGAATATTTAAGTAGGTATAGCATAAGTCATGACTAACTCTTGTCCTGCTTGCTGATGCTGAAAATGTGATCTTTTTTCTTCACAGCCTTCAAAAACTTGGGTTCAACTCCCCATAATTTCATCTGCATATGATCCACCTTAGCCAGGAAAAGGCTAGGCAAATGAGGAACTATGAAGGCTGCTTGTCACATTAGCAATTTTTTTTTTTCCTATTACTCTGTTACCTGTCCTTTCTGTCTTTCCCATTATATTCTGTTATAATCAGTCCTCAAAAGAGGGCTGATTAGTGAAATGCTGGTATCCCTAAAGACCTACTCAAGGAGTACTAAAAGGGGGGGGGGGGGAGTAGGGGTGGAGAAAGTAGAGTTATTTTTATTTGAATTCCATTCCCAGCTAGCAGAGAGAATCTAATGTGTGTGCGTTCACAACAGGCATCCTCCTCTTGCAGAATAATCACCCATTATGGAGCACAATCCCTACTGGGGTGTAATTTTTGCTCATCACATCCCAGTAATTTTTCCAACAACAAACCATGCCTGATGCTTCACAGAAAGGGAGAAAAAGTGACAAATCACAGATGTGTCTCAGAACATTACTACAGAATATTGAATGATTCTGTTGGTTAATAGGCACCAGGATGCACCAGGATGAAGTTTCATTGCAAAAACCAAACTCTGTACTCTTTTCCTGTCTTGGAAAATGGTTCCTTCAGGTGAATACTGAAGAGGATAGCATACAGTGTAAGTATGTTTTAATTTCCTTCTGCATGGCTGGAATACCTTTCCATGTGCAGCGTTCTTTCTCCACCAAGGTGTATTTTGTGTCCACATGGATAGACTTAATTATGGGCATGCCAGCCCATTCTTCTAAAGACGTTTCCAGGGACATAGCATGTGAACAGGCAGTAATAAGGATGTGATCATATGGTATATCATAAGAAAGTTCTGGTAATAAAGATACTAGTAAAAAGCACTAGTATTGGCCTCTCCAATTCAGATGTGATCACATATATATATGTACTTAATTTATTTTAACATGACCATTGACTTTGGTGAATAGCTGGTGAAAAAATATCTGTTTATATAACAAAATGTTCACAGAAATCTAGATGAGCCACATTTCCACTGCAATTGCAGTGATTTAGGTAGAATTGATGACAGGTGGCCATAACCAGACACATGCACTTCTAAACAAGGTGCTGAGTCTACTTTAGTAACTAAAATCCTTATAGACTAAGCGGTTTCCTTTGATCTCTAAAATCTGAGATATTTAAACAGGGACATTAATGATCAGTAATTACCACTGAAGAGCACAAGGACCACCTAATTTTTGTTTTGTAAACGTTGCACTAGCCTCAACTATTTCTACCTCGGGAAACACAAAATAAATAAATATGAAGTGCCTGTAAAATATCTGTGTAAGAAAAGAGAAGCATGTACTGTGAGCCGCACCTCGGCTTCATCATTCAAAAATACACGCTTTGAAAGAACTGCATATTTTATATTAAAAGTTTGTATTCATAGATTTCAGAAGAGATTTAACAGAACATGAAAACCAGATGACAGATGACTCTATTTTGGAAGAACAGAATTCTGAATTTGACAGCTAACTTTGTACTTATCTAGTGTTTTACAGGTGGATTTGCTTGGCTACCCTAAGCCTATATGAAGTAAGAAAAATGAGACCCAAAGAAGTTACACAAACCCATTCATGAAAGAAAAAAAGAAAAAAAAAAAAAGATAAAAAAGAAAGTCTGAGATCCAAAGGGTAAATCAGGAATAGAAGCAAAAGAATTCTTCCAGAGGTGATGAGAGCCAAGAAGAAGGAACTGTATACTTACAGTTTTACACATATATAGTAAAAATGCTCATAACTTCATATATACACTTCAGACTATGCCATCTTTACAAGAAATTTGCTAAGCTGTACAGAAGAGTAAATGAAAATAAAAGTATGGGTCCTAAATATGCAGTCTTTCTGACATTCCCAGGCACTCTGAAATTGTTACTATTACAATGGCTGGTTAGATTAAGAACAACAACAAGAAGAAGTTAATTTACATGTCTATTCTTAATTGGGGCAGCAATTCTATTTAACAAACTTCATCTGATTCCTGGAACCAGTCTTTTGTAACAGGGAATATTGGCTGCCACTGAGTGTTTCTTTCTCTCAAAGTAGTACTTGCCATTAAGTGTCTAAAACACAGTCATCTATTTTAATGTCTCCAGGTCTTCACGTCAAGTTCAGTGAATGACTGTGCAAAGTATATTATATATCTTCAGATCTACTATCAAATACCCTATGATTATACCTATTGTGTGTTTGGTTTTATGTTCTCATAATTTCTGATCTTTTTCTACACATAATTCCAAACTCCCATTCCCCAGGATCACATAACAATTTTTAATAGTAATTTGCCATCATAACTACTTTGACTGAAACACTCTTAGAAAAGGTGCTACAATCTGTTTAACAAGGAAATATGTCCTACCAAGGAAGCAGAGTTCTCTCCTGAGTTCATTGTTTTATTTTTTTAAATTCCTTTCTGGTAACTCTTGATTCATTACTATGTGTCAGAAGAATATGATAAATCTCAGCCTTTGCTTGACTTACGGAAAAAGAAAAAGGTAATATCTTCTTTTTGGAGCAATGAATGTTCAGAATGTGTTTGAAATTTAACCATGCTTTCCTGATGTTTCATTAACCTTGAACAATGGGGGAAAAAATGCCCAGAAATGTACATTTCATTAATAGGTGTGGTGATCTCTGGGAGGAAAAATGAAAAAACAGAAACATTTCCAGTTCTGTAAATCAACCTGACAGAAGCAGATGGAACCATATCCTACCTCTGATAAAACTATTATCTCCATCATCAGGGCATTTCAGGACAGCTGCATAGTTGAATATTATTTTTCTGGAATATCTGATGAGGTGTTTACAAGGAAAAATTAGAAGCACCTTGCATTGCTGCACTTCTCCAAGCGCTTATACAGATCTAGTAGCATGCATCTGGCAAGCACTTGTCCATGAGTGATATTACAGAAAATTCTGATCTCATCTCATGGTGGGAGGCTCAACAGATATCCAAGATAAAAGCTAGAATAATGATGGTAGGCTCTGTTAATGGGATTCTCTGTGAACCCTACTGAAATAACAGACAGTCACAAGAGAATTGACACAGATCCTTAGAAAGCATCAAGCTGAGATACGAAGCTTTGTAACTAAATAACTTTTCCTAGTAATCTAGAGCATTATTAGGGAAAAACAAAACAAAACAAAACAAAACAAAACAAAACCCAAAAAAACCCAAAAAAACCCAAACCAAACCAAAACAAAAACCAAAAAGAAACAAACAAAAAACCCAACATTAAAATGAAGTTTTCTCTCCCTTTGAAGGAGATAAGTGGGTCTATAACTATGCTTGGTCAAGGAGAAACCAGAAAATTGTGAGTTCTGAAAGTCCCCTTGGAGAATTAATCTACCAAAATACTTTCTTTTTCTTCTTCCTCCCTGTTTGCTGTGATGACTGTGGCTAGTGTGGGTTGCGCAGTGGATGACCACTACCATCTCAGTAGTATTTCAAACCTAACCTCAAGAAATAAGCAGCATAGAGCTCCCTCCCCTTACCTCTGTGTATTCTGCTCCTTTGCTTATGTCAGGGTTAACCATTGGCAACTGATAATTGCCAGAAATCAAATTATCTTTAAGCAAAATTCTACACTTCCACAGTGGATCATGATCAAATTAATTAGAATTTGGTAACAATGGAAAAACTTTATACCCATAGTGAATATAAAATATTATTCCTGTCCAAAGACTCTTCAGATATTTCTCAGAAATATTACATACTACATACTCTTCCCAAGTACATTATTTACTACATACCCTTCCTTGCTATGTACATAGCTGATTGCACTATTTTAATTTCAATAATTAAAACCCTAGGAACTATTTAATCCTTCCATATTTCCATATCCAAAATTTGCATCTCAGAAAATACTCCTTTGAAGTCTTTTAGATTTTTGATGAAAATAAGTCCTCAGATAATCCACAGTTGTCTTCCCTTTCCCCATCTGGAGGCATCTGCAAACCTATGAAATTCCCCACCTCTTGGCTAAGACACCTTGCACCTAGAGGAGGAGAAAGTCACATGGGTCTTCTGGAGAACACGAATCAGAAAAAGGGTGATTAAATGCCTCTGGAAGCTCGTGAAGGAAGTGAGCTCTGACATAAACTTCTAATCTTTTTCCTAAATACAACAGTTCTGCTGAGTTGTAAGCTTTAGGCAAGAAGCAGAAGATGATGACTCTTCTTTTTTCTTTTTTTTTTTTCTTTTTTTTTTTTCAGATAAACAAAAGAATGTAAGCATGAAATACGGTATGCAGAAACATGCAATAGGAGTGAGTGATTGATTGTTCTTGTTATCAGTATTTGTAGTGATACATAACATCAATGTAGTAATAACTATTTAAAGAAAAAACAACCTACACATGCAAAGACCGTTATTCTTTACATGTAAAACTTGGTGATCCTTCATTTACTTCTTTACCTACATTTCTCAGAATACCTTTGCCTATTTACATTTCTTAAATCTCATGTCCAGGTGTTCAAACTGCATTCCAAACAACAAAAAAAACAATGGGATGATCACAGAAATCTATTTTGGAGTACACAACCAGACATAGTCACCCTCATTTGAAATACCAGGTCTGTATCTTATACAAGATATTGCCTAAAGTTTGAAAAAGGATAAAAAGAAATAAAATAAGTACTATGAAGGTCATGTTAAAACAAATAAAGAAACTGAGGATTATCTTTTCTTAAGAGAACTATCAAGAAAGTTATCCTATCATCAAAAAATAATTAAAAAATAGAACAAAGCATTTTTAAAAAAGGATATTTTGTAGAAAATTTGGATGCAATTCTAGTTATTAGGCTAAGAGCTATCTGTCTCCACAGATTCCTCAGTTAAATGGTCTTAAGTGGTTCTTAAAAAGTGTACAAGTCTCATATCAGCATTCAGCACAGGTGTAAATTTCATCAACTTAGAGGTGTAAATTCCATTTGAGAGAATATCCACTTCTCACATATTTTTTTCAGAGTTTTTCTTTCTTTTTTATAAAAAAGAGAATTTTGGGGGGTGGGGGTTTGGGGGGGTGGGGGTGGAGGGGGTGAAACACCACATCCATACAGAGAAATAGTAAATAAATAACAAAGGAAAATTTTTTCATAATTGTGAACTACTTTAATTTCCATTATCCACATTTTACAAGCATACTCCTGTACAGAAAATGCAGAATACTAAGAAACTGTAGGAAGGATTACACCTTAGGGATATGGTGTAGTTTAGGGATATGGTGGAGTTGGGAATTGTCAATGTTAGGTTAATGGTTGGACTGGATTATCTTCAAGGTCTTTTCAAACCTAGAGGATTCTGTGATTCTGTGATTAAACTGTAACAGCTTGGAAACAACCACCCTGCTCCAGTTGTTACTAAAAGAAATGCAGGATAGTCATGGGAATCTATTTCTACAGGTTTTGACTCTTCTAAAATTTTTTCATTCCTAAATTAATGCATTTTTCCATACTGTTATTGTGGTTTCTGATTCCTTCATTACCTCTGTACCAGAAACAAGGAAGAAACATGTCAGTCTCTCTTGACTTTAGAGACATTCCTTATTTTCTCCTCAGAGTGGGTATTTGTTAATGCTGACGGCAACCCTGCCCATCAGAATAGCTGAATAGCACACAAGAGAAGTAAATAGGGACCATGACATGAGTAGGCAGGAAAATGTGTTGTCCTGTCACTACCCAGACAAGCAATCCCACTAAATATGCGCTGAAAATAAACATCTAACAGTGGACTAGATAGGTATATAAATGCCAGTGTGCCTTTTGTCAGCCACAGACTCCTACTCACCTGTGAGTTAATTACAGGGCATTTGTTTATGCTGATAACTATTCCATCACACGTTTCTTCCATCATACACATAGGAAAAGAGTTATTCCCAGAAAGGTAATTAAATTACACTTTTTCCCCAGCCTAAGTATACAGTAATCTAATTTAGTATCCTAAGGTTTCTTCTATGAATATATTAAAATTAATATATTGATTTTACTTGTCAGAAGGAGGAATCTTAGTATACCATACAAATAAAAGTACCTGGGCTGGTACTCAAACACGCAGCTGTGCAGACAGGTCTTGTGACAGTCATAGTCTGGCTTTGGAAATGTGTTGATTCCCACTGAAGAACATTATAAGGGATTATTCACCATTTTAATCATATGTTATACAGAAAAAGTCTTGAAATTTGAAACTGGAAAACCAAATGCTTATTTATCTTGGTTATAAAATAAAACCTCATTCTCCCTTTAGGCTAAATACACACCCAGCTAACTCTGTCCTTATATACAAATACATGATCCATGTAGTCACTTTGCTTTCCAATGTGTTTGACCAATAATATAAGTTATGTGAATTAGACATAAATGTGATGCAATTCATCTCATTTATACAGACATCTACTAGTCTAAACAATTTATATACCTTCTTAAAGTCCATGACTCAACAATATTCTTCAGTTAATGTGACAGAATTCTAGTAACAAATAATAACACTGAAATAAGGTTTTCTCCTTAAGTATAGATTAAAATTACAGTACAATTTTTATTTTGCTGCATAAACCACTGGTTTCCTTTTGGTGCTGCTGAAGTGAGAAACAGGAGACTGGTCTGGGTAGACCCATTCAGTATCTTAACATTGCAAATCATGCCAAGAAATGCAAGAGTCTGAAGTGAAACTCATTTCACTCCTTCTGCCCATATAGCCACAGGCATCCCCTTGCCTTACAGGAGTAATATTAGCTTTAAAGGGTGTCTGGACTTAGATACCCTCGCAAAGATTTGACCCAAAGTTCAAGTTCAGTTCACAAAGATCATTAAAAACCAGAACAGAATTCACTTCTAAAAGTTTATCCAGTTCAGAAGCTCTTTTTGCTTTTGGGTCTCCCCACTGATTTATAATTTAAACAAAGGAACAGAAGCCTGAAGCATCCAGATTTTCTGGATGTAAAACAGAACCTATTGGATTTCACATTGACTGCTGTGTTGTAAGGTCAGCCCCTCAGCAGTTTCTATGAAGTGTCATTAATAGTATCCATTAATTAATTAAGACAGATAAAGTACTGTTTTTTAACTAGGACAGGTGACATAGATTTTAGAAGACTTAAAAGAAAAACTCCTTTTAAGCTTGAAAGAGTTAACGGGGTTTACTAGCCCATCAGTGCAAAAAATGTATTATTGTCAAGGAAGTAAGAGGTGGAGTTCTCATGCCTTTGCGTATCACACAGTGATTATACCTCAGGAAGCATTATCTCGGCTGCTTTGGGCCATCCCACTTCCGACTGGTGCTTCCTTTGCAACCTCCCATCCTTTCCCTGCTGTTTTATGTGAAACTCGCCATCTCTGGCACTTTCCTTATTTAAATCTCCCTAAGGGCATCAGCAGTGATTGAAGTAAACAGCGTGCTCTTATTTCTAGTGCACATGCACGCCAGAGAAAAGGCTCGAATTTTGGCTTCTTTTATGGAGGCCGCTCTGTGCCAGACTGCAAGTACAAAGACGCTTCAAAGAAGATTTTGGTAGTGCCTGAAATTCCCCTAATTTTGAGAGTTTCTGGCTATTAAAGCACTGGTACCCTGCACAAACAAGCATCTCTCCAGCTTTACCCCCACATTTACAGTTTGCAAGCTGTCTATAAAGTACAGCTAAGTGAAAAAAATGTACCTCAAGTGCTGTTCTAAAGATTCAGTTATTAAAATGGCCCAAAGTGGGGCTCTTGCAGCTGAATGTAAATTGAAGCAGGCCTGAGCCTATACCAAAGTATTCTGGGGTAGAGTATGCCAGGATGCTGAAGGTTGTGTTCAGTCGGTTTTGTTCTTCCATCTCACATTTTGTACCATGTGGAATTTGGCTGGAACACTTTTGTCATCAGCTGGTTGCAACCCACTGCTTCTCAGATGAGTTCTAACAAACCCTAACCTGACTTTAAAACAATTATGTTTTTTTACCAGTACTGGCACTCCTTATTTCCCTTGTAATATGGCACAAACATCAAGTACAAATCTAAACATCAGTACAGAAAGTTCACTGATTTGTTTTTTTATTTGGGTCATTCCCTTCTACAAGTGCCCTCCAGGATGAAGATGTAATTTTAAGAAAAATAGCCTGGGTGTGTTATGGAATGCACTTAAACATGGCAACAAATGCGTTATATTTTTTTATAGTGCCTGATGGAGTTGCTCTGATGCTTTTTGTTGCTTGGGCTGCATTCACTAAAACATTGTGAAGGTATAACAATTTCTGAAGATAATGGAAACTACTGCAGCGATAAAGTCATTTCCATGCTGAACTCACAAATTACTCCCATACACACTCCATGTTTCAAAGTGACATTTAGCATATGTAAATGTTTTGTGGTGTGCTATTTTTGTATCACATTTCTGTGTCCAAAGTGAACACCGTTGTAAGAATTTTTATTTATATGTGTTATACTATTTCAGACTAAACACATTATGTGAGCAAATACCTCCAACAAGTTTTGAAAGAAAGTATTCCAAATAGATTGTTAATAAATCCCACTGAGTGTATCAGTTGTATGACTGAAATGGCATCTAATCTGAATATGATTAATTTAGTCTTGTTCAACTTTGAATAATTCATGGGGAAACACAGAATCAAGTCTGCTTCATAACCTAAACGTAAGTCAAATACGTCAGCACTCCTTTCACTAAAACTGCAGGCTGTCACGTGGCATCAGACTCTGAGTTGGTAGGGTCCTCAGTTTGCCAAAAATCTTCTTTAAAGAGGATGTCTATGGCCTCAGACACCTCATTCCTCCCCAAGAATGACTAGAACTCTGTGAAGCATAAAGTTATGTCTGCTCAGATTTAACTGTAGACTGACTAAGAATCTTTAATAGTTCATTTTCCCAGTAGGCCTGCAGGGCAACTATAAACCAAAAATGTTGGTGTCTTTGGGATTCAACTCTAGGTCCAAGATCAGGGGAAAGAAGACCTGTACCTATTCCAAGTTGAATCTCCCAAGTCTGTGGCACATGTACCCATGTCAGATACTAAAAAGCCATCTTGCTTTACTCACTGTGGCCTACTATAGTCGCATCATGTAGAGCTTTCTGCTGATGGATAGGAAAACCAACATTTCTTCTTTAAGTGTTGCAGCATTAAAGGTATGTGCAGTAAACTGAACATATCGTGCCAAAGATCTAAAAGTGGATCAAACATAAAACATAGGAATTTAGATGTTTTAAGGAACTGAGCTTACCTTATTTCTGACTTAATTGATCTGGGTTTGAAATATTATCATAGTAATGGGGGGGGAGAAGTGTTCACACCGTGCTGTACCCTTCCAAACAGGGTTGCCATAAAGAAAGGAAATTTATCTCAAAAGGGATAGAGAGGAAGGGAAGGGGAAGACGTTTTTCTTTGGATCAGAGTGCACTTGCTTGGCTTTGAACAGCTTAACTTTGATCCAACCTTCAAAACCCCAGTGCATTTTCTTTTACAGTGTCTATTCCTCATCTTTAATTCTAGTTTGCAGTCAGGGCACCCTGCCAATGAGGGGAGAGCTCAGCACACAGTTCCAGTGTTTGGACTTGGAAACTCAGACCTTCATCTCTCAGGCTTTGACCTACTGAAAAAAAGGTCTACTGAATTTTGAGCTAATAATTTGTAATATAACCAGAAAAAAACCCCACACTAGCAGATACCAGGAGGAGGACATTCTCCTTTACACAGGAAACAGCAATAGTATACAGGAATTTGATCACACAAGATACTAGAAATTAATGAGACAGAAAAAGCACTGCACAGTGATACTTCTTGGGCTTTATCATGCAGATGAGGAAGCTGCTGTACTGACATAGGCTTGAGGAATGGCTTACAAAATATAAGTAGATTTGTGCTTGCAGTAAGTTTAAATTGCCTGAGACTTCATCACTGTGCATTTGGAAAATGGACTTCCGTGTTCAAAATGTATATTTAGAAACTGGGAAATCTTATGCATTTCCTGGCAACAATATCATCCTTCTTTTGCTCATGAATATAGTACTTCAAATCTGGGCATTGTGACTGTAAAACCTGGTGTGACCCTTTAATATTAATGCCAGGAAAATGATCATGTCAGGGAATTCCTCTGTTTGTCAGCTTGTTTGTTTTTACTAGAGTGCTGGATTCTGAGGCCAGCTTCAGAGCCCCCACCAAAACAAACAAGTAAAAAAAACCCACCCTAATCTGTGTGAATAATTCCTCCTTTGTTGTTGTTACAGAATGCCAATTATCAACACACAGGGTTTTAGCTAGTTGAAAATTAAAATCAAGGCTTTCTGGGTTTTTTCTTCTTTTTTTTTCCTTCTGAGAAATGCTTTGACTGACCTCTCCTAGTTCGTGCCACTAGTATTGCCACTTGTTGCACTAATGGCTGCAGCAGAACAATTTGCAAGCCAATAAAACAGAATCACTAAAACCTGCCTGAAGACAGTTCTTGATGGAAAAGCTTATTCCTAGATGAAAATGGATGTCTTTTCTCTTTAGTACTTAAAACCAAATATGGTCAGGAAACAAACAAGTAGACTGTCAGATACTGCAAGTAGCCTGTGAGATTCACACAGGGTTTTATTGGCTTCAGCAGCTTGGCCTCAGTCATTTTGAGATGACCATTAGCTCTGTACCTTGCCAGCTAAACAGTTTTGCAGCTCCTACGCACTCCAGCTTCTCCCTTTGAGACCCAGCTTTTACACAAATAATTTTTGAGGCACTGCATGTGGCAGCAGGACAGCAATCTGAAGCTTGGCTGACTGCTATCAGTGCAGTAGCAATGTAATTCAAATAAGCAAATACATTTTATGAGGCTTATAAAAATTGGATTATAAAATATAAACTACTCGTTCACTTAAGTGAGGCTATTCCCCTATATGCTTTACAGCAGAGGAGGAAAGAAGCATGTGTGTGTATAAAAATAAATCCAATGACTGTTTAGGTAATAGGCAAATTATACATCATGACAGAAAAAAATTTATTCTCTGAATTCCTGACCACCTCCTTTTTTGGAGCACACAAAAAATCAAGACTTTTGCACATTATATCATAACGAGTGTCTTTGACAACAGCTTCCTTTCTAATTTCTACTTAACTATTTGAGAGAGCAAAGCCATAGTTAATAACACTAATTAAAAAATCATATATGTAAATTTTATATACAAAACAACGACCTAATTATGTATCATCCTGCAAGTTTCTTCAGACTGCCATATCTGCTTAAAAGATGGAACTATCTGATGCACCATCAGAAAAATCTTTGACAAACTTTACCAATAATTTAATCAGCTGTTCTTTTACCTGTATTACTTAGGCAATATTTTATATAATATTTAAACTAATTTTACACATAATCTAGAAGTGGTCTTTAATTTAGTAGCATTCAGGAGAATGCTAGGACAAATGAAATTGTGTTCTTAGTCCAGTCTACAGAAGGTTGCTGTGCTAGGCACTGAAGCAAACACTGACAAACTGCACTGCCACATAACATGCTGAAACAAGTAATGGTAAGTCCCACAATAATGTTTCCATTTTTATTTCTGTGAATCCTAGTGTTTTAGAGAGAAATTAGCATGTGCTTTTTCTCGGTGTTAGGGCCCTCTATTCATTTGCAGAATGAAAAGTTTTCTAAGTTTTTAATGTAGGTCAGACTAAACTCTTAACTGTGTATTCAACCAAGATGCAGCTATTAAGCTTCCTTTTAAAACATTCTCATTTCCCAAGCCAAGAGCCCTGGCTCAGTGCTGTCATTATAAATTTCAAGTTCCAAAATTAGTAAGTGGTAAAGGTGAAAAAAGGATGGAAACACAACACACCCATGATTCATTATTCATTGAGTGAGATCTAACACTGGATGAGGAAACTAACTTAGAGACAACTCAACTGCTTCCACAAAATGCACAGAAAGGGCAATTTTCATTAGATGCACAGCAAGCATAGTTCTCACTTCATCAGCGAAGGTGCTCCCTTTTGCATTAGCATGGAGAGCTGGTGACTTCAGCTGATGAGGGACCTCTACCAGATCTCTACAGGGAGAGACTAGGAGAGACACACTGCAAGTGCAGACATCAGGTGTTAAGACAGCACCAGTTAACTTGCTCAAGTGCCTGGCAGACACCAAAGTTACTAATCCACAGTAACAGCAAAACTTCTTTAAGCAAACATTTTCTTCCTGTCATTGAAAGCTTTTAATATTTTTTCGCTTAAGACAGCAGTGTTTTAGCAGTAGAAGAGAAGCATTCAAGTAAAAGGAAAATTACAGTTTTTCCTTTACATATAACAATATATTCTGGGAAAAGTTGGTGGATGTGATGCAGGCATATTCCTAATCCAGAAATGAGGTTTCATAACCTGAAGTCCTTTCTTCTTTCACAATAAACAGGCTTCAATAAAGCAACAGGGGAAATCCATTAATTTCATGGTTTCCTTACTTGCTGCTTGAATGCATTCCTTTGCTTTTATCATTAGTAATTCTCTCTCACACCCCCTGCCGCCTTCACGAGTTCCCACATTACTATTGTACTTGACTTGAGTGCTTTTTAGCATGGAACTAGCATCAGTTTACCCATCTTAAAATAATATTTCACTAGAGTTCAGCAATTATAGTCAAAGGATGTTTTATTTGTGTTTCAGGTAGTAAAGTACTATTTTTTTCCTCTTTCTACTTGAGAGGAATTTTAAAAATTTAGGTTAAGAACAAGGTAAGCCTTTGTGTTGCTCAGAAGATCTGAGGTCTGCTTAAAAAAACTTCCAACATTCAAAATCTTCAAGACTTCAAGTCATACCTGTACTGTCAGAGCCAGAGCTTAGTACAGAGCAGAGAACAGGAGGCAGCCAATAAAGGAACCATTGTATGGGAAGCAGCAGTATACAATTATGCATTTATGGAGGATTGACTGTTCTCTTGATTTTTTAATCAACTTTTGTCTCAAAGAACTATGGTCAAATATCCAAGCTGCACCTTTTCCTTTCAAGTGCATCCTTCACTTGATTCCCAACATAATACATCCTTCTTTATAGACACTCCATGCTTTGTTTTATTAATGAGATCACCTTCTCTTCTTCCCCTTCACCACCCCCAATGCCTTGACTTGTGCTGCTTTTTTAAGTTACCACACTGATTTTTATTGCCAATTTTATAAGAAATCTTCTCAGAACTCTTTCTCAATATAGAAACTATTGAGTAAATAGAGGTACATTTTTAAAAAGCTTTTATATTTTGTGTCTTGACAGTTGATTAGCTTTTTATGGATGCACCTTGGAAGATACAAAAAATAGCAGAAGAGAGGTGTAATTGCTTTGTTGCTTTACTCCAAGAATTTTTCCATAAAGCAAATGTGGAAGAAAAAAATGTTATAAGAAAGATCTACTTCCCACAGGTGCTAAGTGCAAGTATCTTCATTACCACAGCTTTTAAAATTGGTTTGTTTGAAACTGATTTTTAATCTCTTTAGAAAAATATTTTGTAAATCATGGGTAAATTTTCTGTATACTAATTATGCTACCTAGCTACTACTTGTATTCATTCGAAAACACCAATTTCCACAAACAATACATTCTCAGTTAATGCAGTTGTGCTTATTCTGTCTTTATAGACCCAGCAGAGAAAGAAAAATCTCGGTGATCACTTTTTTAAAGGATAGCCTTTAGAAGTGCCAATAGACAGAGTCTATTAAACACCATATGATGCATCCGTGATTATAGCAGACTGTAAGCACAGGCTTACTGACCATTACCACCCTGGTCAAAACGCTTATTTAAACACTCATCACTTTTATTGTTATCTTCAACTTTGATTTAAATTAGGTTAAGCATTATGCTTAAAGAAGCCTTATTTAAGAAATAAGAACACTTTTAATTATCTTAGGAAGATATACAATGACAGCTACATGTAATTTCTTAACACTTATGGTCTTAATTGATGTTTTTCATAAAGTTGGCAAGGGCAGTATGAAAAAAATCAAAGGAGTTCATCTGCAGTACAACTAACATGGGCTAGGCTCCCTGCCTGATAAACAGACTGTGCCTGGGAACTAGTATTACTCACTTAACATGGCTTTGTTTAAAACCCTTCCCTTGGCACCTCTACCTCCCCAAGAACAGGGACCTTCCAGCCCGGGAAAAGGGGATGTTATTGCCCTTTTTCATGTAAGCATACACTTAAATTGCATCAATCAGCAAAATAATTAGGTACATGTTGCGCTCTTTTTTTTTTTTTTTTTTAAGTGGCCTTTTCTACCTTAACTTTATTTTTCAGAAAGGAGGGAGATTTATAGATGTTTTCATATCCCTTAGAATTCTGTTAAAACAGAAACCAGGTTTAGATTTGTGTGAAACTGTCCTGAAAGTGAAAAAACAAACAAACAAACAACATACACGCACTTCTTTCCAATGAACAAGATTTGCAGGAGATAATAGATTTTTCTAGACCAGCTGGCACAGCTGGAGAAAAACAAATAAACAAGCTTTTCAGGATGCAAGCCCTTCTTCAATTCTGAAAGAGGAGCAGGAGTCTTGCAAAGTAAAAGGAATTGTTCAGTTGAGTTTTGTTAAAACAGGCATTTAGATGAACTGAAAGATCATGTAATACCTTGGGAGCCCAAGGATGTTCTATGGGCCTGGGGGTTTTGTGCATCCAGCAGCAGCAGCCGTAATCCTTCACCAGCACTGTGGGAGCAGGTTCTACAGTGGGCAGCGACCTGCCAGGAAGGTCGGTAGGAAAACACCAAGTAGCAGTGAGTCCTTGTGCTGCCCAGGGACTAAGCTTTCTTGAGGAATGCCTACCTCACTGCACATATTCAAAGTTCCTTTCTTTTTCCTTTTTTGTTTTTGGTTTTGGTTTTGTGTGTGTGGGTTTTTTTTACAATGACAAGGTTTTTTTTCTCCCTGGGAAGACAGATCTTATGCCTTACCTGAAACATTTCATAATAATTCTACAAAGCTGTATGTGGGTCCGGTCTACGTGCACAAAATAACTCATTCCTCCTTGCCCCCCCTGAAAAAAAAAGTCTTCAGGGGAAAATATGAGCATCAGGCCAACATGGCTTCCCTGAGAGAGGCAAGCCATCCATGTGGAACAAAAATTTTAGGGAGCTGCTGCTGATTTCACATGTCTTAAACTGTAACTCTTATCTGATTCAGCTAAAGTAAATAAAGGTGCAAACGGACAGTAGGAAACAGCTTTGTTTTCATTGGAGCAGGAATAAGCTGGAGTATGTTTGTTCCTGAATAAAGCAAACACAGCTATTGATTGAGCCCAGCTCACTTGGATGATTCAAATTAAGCACCAGGCATTCAGGCCTTGATGTTCATATCTCAGTTACAGAAACACAGGCAGAAACTACTCTGAGAGCTTCTGTGTAACAGTACTTATATTACGAGCAAGTATGCATTCATGGCAGCTTTTCTATGTGTAAGAAGAGAGATCTGAAATAGCTCAAAGACATGATTTTAAGGACACAGATATAAGTTGTTAATTCTTTTTTGTGTTTGTTTATAAGAGAGCAAACAGGGACAAGGAACTAGAAGACCAGGATAGGGGACAGAGAGAAAAGGCTGGCAGAAGCAGCCAATGAGAGCAGAAACTGAACGAGGGGTTGTTCAGAGGCAGAAGAATTTGTAACTTTAAAGCACATTTTCTTCAGAGCTGAAATAAGATGCAGGACTCCTGAAACTCAGAATGCCTTTACTATCCGCATATATTTATGAATTTCAGTGAGAAAAAGCATAGTACATTTCCCTTTAAGGTCTGTGCTCACATCTGTATTGAATACTAAAGACAAAAACCAGAGTTTCCTAGTCTAGATCTGGAGCTGCTAAATAATTAGAAAATCCCTATTAGCATGCATGCCATCAACAAGCTTATCACAAGTTATAGAATGAGCCTAATTTTCTTCTACTTCTGGCTGTAATAGTGGTCATTTAAATAGATATTATTGTTCAGTTTTTTGGTTTTTTTTTTTCAATGTGGGTCAGATATATAACCAAGAGCAGTATAAAATGGTATATTCTGTCTACATATTCATGCAGTTACTACATGATCTGCTGTGCAAAATATTCCCTGTTTCAAAATGGCTACAGGCTCTAGATGTCTAAGACCAGTCCTTGTAAGAAAGTTTTAAAATATTAAGAGGTAACATTTATGTTTTCAAATACATAATCTATTTTTTCCACTTTTATTTTTGTATCCATAGACTATAAATAATAAGGAATACTTGCTACTTTTATTTATTTCTGCCAAAGTTATTGTGGGTGGGTTTTATGCTTAAAGTTAGATCATATGTGAAGGAAAAAGCATGCAATCTCTTTTCTTAGGACAGAGAGTTTCAGGGAGTTTTTCAGGGAGTTTCCCTTCTCAGGAATATAGGAGCTATTTTCAAGCTAGAAATGATTGACTTACCCACTTCATGTTGCATGTATCAACTGGAAACAATTACCTTTTGAAAGAGGAAGTTTTCAATTTTAGTATGAGTGAACACCATCTGTAATTTAGTGCCCTCAGGCTGCCTTAACTAAAAAGTTCAATAAGTTAAAGCCAGGAAAAGGGAAGAAGAATAAAAAAAAAAAAAAGAAACTTCAAATGTTTCCAGCAAAATTGAGTCTTTTAGTCTTTTGTTTGCACACAGATGATTATGCTCGTGGGATGGTTATAAGTAGTGCTTTTTTTTTTTTTTTTTTTTTTTTTACCATTTTCTGAGTTTGTTTGAAGTGTCAGTGCCACACCATTGTGAAGATGTAGTCCAGATGTTGTCATTCTGAAGTTCAGGACAGATGATGGATTATCCTTCACACTGTTTATAAACAGAGTGCAAACACAGAGCCAGCAAACCAGCCTGGCTTGTCCTTAATTTTAGAAACATTTAAAAAAAATGGTTTTGGTTCATTCAGAAGAGACTTCTAGAAATTCCATTAAAAAAAATATATAACTTTACATAAGAAAAAAGCTACAAACTTTCACACAGAAACATGACATCCATACACAAAAAAACTTTCTTTTTTGATCTTCATACAAAGCTTTTCAGCAACAGGCAAAGTGCAAAACATGTCAGTTCTGTTAGAAGAAATATCTCAAAATGTGTGCTTATCTGAATCTTATCCTAACTAAAGCATATAAACATATTGTTGGTCTGCAAAGAAGGTCTGGAGATACTAAGAAAACAGACGTTCTGATATGGTTTTCAATCCTACTGTTTAGGACAGGACTGGAACTAGTGTTTTCATACATGCAGCAGATTTTTGAAGTATTTTAACACTTTCAATCACCTTCAAAGCCACCAGAGTTTAAAGATTATTTTTTTTTAATAGATGTGAAAAAATATATCTGAATTGTATGCAGTCAGTTAAAAGGGCTTTTGTTATCTTATATCTTCATCTTGTTCTATGATATGCCATTTGCACGTGCTTAATAAATATTCAGCCATCATGTTATGTTTCCCCATCTGTTGTCTGTTTGCTTTTTCCAAGAATTATTTAAACCTCATCTCTGGATGTCTTGCAAACCATATTGCCCTTCCTTTCTTCAAATACACTGTGTACCTTAGCTAAGAAACTGTTTAAAGTTGGATAACATCAAGGTTTTGATGTTACATTCAAGCATTCTTTACCTCATCATGCATGCAATTCAGCTATTTTTTGTTGTTGGTTGTGGTGGTGTTCTTGATGAATCAATCATAATATCTCACTTTGCAAGAGTTTTTGGATCAGCCACAGACAAAGCAGGCACCGCAGATTCAAGGGTGGGGAGGGTGGAACAAGGGACAAACACAGAAGTGATGTGACCCAAGGGCTGCACAGCTGCTGACTCACAACCATGCCATGTTACACAGAATTGGACACACCAGATATAAGTGGCACTAAGGGAGGGGACTGTGTCTGGCAGACCTGTACATACTCAAAACTACATTAGGTTAAGCACAGCTCCTTTCTTTGCTGGGGGTTAAGAGCTTGATTTACAATTGGGTAGATACAGAGACCTTGTTAACAGAGGAAGAAAACAAGGACACAAAAGACAAGGAATGAGACTTTCAGAGGAGGACAAAAACCTGACATGTAGGACTTCTCTGTTCTTTTTGTTTGCACACCATTGTCTGGCCTGATGTATTCAATTTTCTGTCAGTTTTTCCTGCTATTTGTCTTCATCTTACTATTACACTTGTACTTAATGGTGTTCATCTCATAACAACAGTGACTCATAAGGACAGAGAACATACCTACAAATCAAGACAAAATTTGGTCTTTTGCTGAGGTTTTATGAACACTGATGTTCTCCCTAACATATATAAACTTGAGGACTCTTTCAAAGCAGCAACAAATGTGACAGAATAGTCTTAGAATTCAGTTCATAATTCAGTCAGGTTCATCCATAGCTTTGGCAAGAGGACAACTGTGCTTCAGTCATCTCTCCAGAGACCCAGAGTGATAACAATGCACAAGATAACCTGAGTGAGAGCCCTACTTACAACAAAAACATCACAGAAGGTCCCTTGATATAGAACTGCACAAGTCCCATGAAAGTCTTCAACTGGCATTTGGAAGAGAAATATTGCAAGAAAGGAGCCAGTCAGCTTTGTCAATGCTAAACATTTTCTGGTACAAAGAGGGCTTGCTTTCTCAGGTGGGCTGCTTCCGAGTTAATGCTTCTAGGGAGAAGCTGAGGATTTTTATCAGAAGCATTAACTTCTTAAACTAAATATGTAAAGATTAATCTGGAAGAATGAAAAGAATTTTCAGGAGCATAGTTCACATTTTAGTAAATTTTGGGTGTTTAGTAGCTTACTTTTCATTAAAATCATGAAAGACAGGCATCAAAATAATTTTAAAATCATATCCTACTGGCTTTTGGTGAGAGGTAGTTTCTAAACTTACAAGTCAGCTGTAAAAGAGTATAATATTACAATCTGGATAACAGCTTGCAAGGCCTACAATGAGCCCTCTCAAAATTTTTTACCTTGATGCAGATACTTCCTTAGAGCACATGGGAGGTGAAAAGGAGAAATCAGCAACAGACTTTGCAGCAGGGGTTTGTTGAGACTTTGGAACGTTTTTGTTTCCTACATGGTTTGCAGTGGCATTGCTACTAACACTAATCACCTTCAGTTGCCATGACAGGCTCTGTACTTCCACTGATAGAAAGAACTGAAAATGAATTCTCTGATCAAATAGCCCTGAAACAATCAAAACCAACAAAAAAGCCTCCAACCAGCCCATCTTCTTTCATCTGTCCCACCAAAGACTAACATACTATAGTGTCCTGATTTCAGCCGGAATAAAGTTAATTTTCTTCCTGGTAGCTGGTATACTACTGTGTTTTGGATTTAGGATGAAAATAATGTTGATAACACACTGATGTTTTAGTATAAACACTGCTTAGCAACAACTAAGTCAAGGATTTTTCAGCTTCTCGTACTGCCCTGCCAGCAAAGGCTGAGAGTGCTCAAGAAACTGAGAGGGACTGTGGCCAGAACAGCTGACCCCAATGAGCCAAAGGGGTATTCCATGCCATGTGACATCATATCCAGTATATAAACTCGGAAGAGTTGACCAGGGGGTGCTGTGGCTTGGAGACTGGCTAGGCATCAGTCAGTGGGGGGTGAGCAATTTTGTTGTGCATCACTTCTTTTGTATATACTGTTGTTATTTTCCCTTCCTTTTCTGTCCTATTAAACTCCCTCAAGCTCCAAGTTTTACTGTTGTGTTTTTTAAATTTTAAATAAAGTTTGTTTTTTAAATTATTATTCTCTTCCACATCCCGCTGGGGGGACAGGGAGAGAGCAGAGAGCTGTGTGGTGCTGAATTGCCAGCTGAGGTTAAACCATGCCATACAGCATATCTAAAAAACCCTCACCTTTAAAAAAATGATGAAGAAAGCTGTGTCTTCCAAGTCTGCATTTCTACATCATCAAAAGAAGAGCTCAGAACTCAGGAGGCATCAGTCCTTCCATCCAGTGTGCCTTCCTCTGATGGCTATTTCATAACAAGGTGGTAAATTTTGTGGTGGGTTGACATTGCCTGGCTGCCAGAAGCCCACCCAGCCACTCTCTCTCTCCCTCCTTCCCCACCCCTGACAGAGGGAGGAAAGAAGATGAAAAAGCTGTTGGGATGAGACAAAGACAGGGACATCTCTTACCAGTTACCATCACAGGAAAACAGACTTGACTTGGGGAAAAATAATTTAATTTATTGCCAATTAAAATAGATTTGGATAGTGAGAAATCGAGACAAATTGTAATGTTTTTCATTTCAATGAGGTGAAAAGGAGAGACCTCCCAGGCTCTCAACTTCACTCTTTCATTCTCAACTCCTCTACCTTGCCCTAAGTGGCATAAGAGGATGGTGAATAGGGGATTGTGGTCAGTCCATAACAGCTCCTCTCTGTTGTTTCTTCCTCCTCACACTCTTCCCCTGCTCCACTGTGGGTCTTTCCCATGGTCTGCAGTCCAGGGTAAACCTGCTCCAGCATGGGTCTTCCATGCCTTCAATTCCGTCAAGGTTTATCCACCCGCTCCACCATGATCTTCCCCACAGGCTGCAGGGGAATCTCTGCTCCAGCACCTGGATCACCTCCTCCCCTCTGCCCTCGGTGCTCTCAGGGCTGTTTCTCACCGTTCTCGCCTCACCCCTCACTGTCGGGCGGCGTTTTGTGGTTCCTTCCCCAGGCTTTCCCCGAGGCGCCGCCATCGTGTGTGCGGGGCTCAGCCGCGCCCTGCGGTGGGTCGGTCGGAGCCGGCTGGAACCGGCTGTGTCCTGCACGGGGCAGCCTCGGCCTCCCCGCACACCCGCCCCGCAGCAGCACCCGACAGACCCGGGCACCTGCACCCCGTAAAAAAATTACATCCTTAAGTGAGAGGACTGCCTCTGTCTCCCGTTGGAAAGCTCTTCCAGGCCTTATCCTTACTGTTCCAACAGCCTCCAGCCTTTATACACACACTGCACTATTCAAGTTTTGTGTTGCTTTCTAGTTTTACATCAGCTGTGCTGGTATTTCTAAGTTTTATTCTTCAGACTTCATAAAATATTAAATTTACTGCATCAGACTGGGCCACCTGCTATAAGAAGGAGTAGCTCCACTAAAGACTTAAACTCCCATTGAAGTGTTTGGTAAATTCTGCAGTGGTAGCTGAGAGAGCCACGTGTCTTATATTTTGTTTCATGCTGTTTCTGTCTCAAACCAAGATAAGGTGATAGTTTTCTTTTTACAATTAATACATACAACTATACAGTTAGATAATATTTTCACATAAAGTAGATTACCCTGTGTGAAACTGTCATCACCATCATCTTACATTCTGCTAACAGGGAAAGTCTTCATGTCTTCAGGTAACTGTGATGGAGGTTTTTTTGTAGGAAAGCAGTGCTTGAATTCAACAGTATGTTTTAATCCTTTCATCACAAGCATCTGAGAACAGTCTGCTGGACAAACACCACTCTTGTCACCTCCCAATCAAAATGCAAGAAGATTGAAAACAGGGAACTTCATCTACAAAACACTAGCAGAAAGTTTTCAAAGACATTTTGGATCCAGAAGAGAGTTGAAAATATAGGTATTATCTGTTGCATTAAAAGTCTTTTTAATATCTGCCAGCAAGTGTGAAACAGCAGCTTGAATGAGCCATTACTAATGCTCTAAAGTGTACATATTTCATGGCTGAGATGCCCTTTTTTAATTGCTATTTAAAATAGTTTTACTCTTTTCACCCAGTTCTACTCTTCCCCTGTGCTCAACAATGGTCAGTCATGCATCGCATGTATAGACTGCTGGAGAGTACAGGGGAAGCAGTCCACAAGACACCTGGTACTTGTTATGTAGCTATCTAAAGTAATTTAATGGAATAAAATGTTCATTAAACTTTCATAAGACTATTGCAAAGCTTTTCTCGTTTACTTAAGTACTCATAAATCTTTATAACAAAAAAAAGAATTTCAAATTAAAAAATGTGATAAGTCATATGTCTGAAATATCTCATAGCATTCCTTTGCACTAGTTTTAGGGCTACAGCTCATTGTCAAAATTAAAGAAATTGTATTTGGACTAAAATACTCAGTGGCTACAGATGGAGTCATTCTCTACCATTCTAAATCTTTGAATCTTTTTATACTGTTAAAAGTGTAAGAATGTGCTAAGTCATATATTTTATATATCTCATAGCATTCATTGTCATTATTTTTAGGGCTGCAACTCTTTGTCCTGAAATAGGATAATTCAGAAGACCTCTCAGAAAAAGACCCCAGTCAAGTCTTTCGGTGGAACATGACTCCTAAGCATGTCACTGTGTAAGATACATATAACATTATTGTTAAACACATTTTGCTAGAAGGTGTTTCTGTAAGCTAGCAAACTTTTGTTCCACAAAATGTCACCCATCATGCACCAATGCAAAAAGTCATTTATCTGCCTGAAGAGCAGTGCAGAGCAGCCTGGGGTCAGTATCACGTCGTCAGTTGTGCTGCCCATAGATCTTATGGGAAAATATTTAAGTGAATCTTAAATAGGCAAACCTAAGCAACTCTCATATTATATCAGTATATTTCCCTAATACTGGACACAGGCCAGCACAGTGAGGTTGGCAAGAAAGATCACAAACTGTGAATGAAAGTGCTTTGCATTGTAAGGTACCATCAGATGTACCTTCCTCAGTGGAGTGCAATGTCAAGACCCATTTTCAAATAACTGACTGCACAGAGTCCCTACCCCTGGAGGTGTTTAAGAGTCGGGTTGGCACAGTGCTGAGGGATATGGTGTAGTTGGGAACAGTCAGTGTTAGGTCAGTGCTTGGACTGGATGATCTTCAAGGTCTTTTCCAACCTAGATGATTCTGTGATTCTGTGAACTTACTTAACTGATGAATATGCATTCTAAAATTTAAAAACTAAAGCACTTATGGAAGAGTTACAGATTTTCCCAAATAAAATATCAGAAAAGCCAGAAAGTGTGGGACAGAAACATTTAGTCTAGCACATTGAAAAACATACACAGAGAGCTTGTGTGGTTATCAAAATAATGAAAGGGGACAGCAGTCTCAAACTTAAAGCCTTGACATACCTATGCAAACTAGTAGATGTTATACTGAAATGTGACATTATTAGTGTGTTTTGAATAACTGAGGTCTATGTAAACTGAGGAAAAAAAATTCCCTCTAGCAGTAATGCTGGATTTGTGTCTCAAAATTTTGTTAAAGCCTTTGTAGTAGCCAAGTAGCACAGTCTTAAGGAGTTGATGGCAGACCTGAATTGTCAAGGAGTTTCCACCATAGTCTTTTAACAGCTTTGAGTGAATCATCTTTCACATAAACGTATAATTAATTTGGGGAAATCATGGCCTTCACAACATGCTGTAACAAACAGTATAAAAAGATTCAAAGATTTAAACTTGTAGAGAATGAGTCCCTCAGTAGCTACTGAAGTCCAAATACAACTTCTTATTCATAAAAATCTTACACTACAAGCTGTTTAAAGTTGAGAACACGAATCCATACATTAAATACTCTCAACATGCCTGGTTTATATACACACTTTCTTAAGACTTTAGTGCTACCCAGGGCTGAAGATGACACTGAACTAGATAGACCTTTACGGTATTGAGCTCTTATGTAAGTTTTAATTTTTGTCTACATAATTTCCTTTTCTCCACCCTCTTCTTCTCTGTGTCATTAGCTCATATCCTTTTGCAGTTCCATTTGTTTTTGTTATGTAAAATGTTTTCATCACTCACTGCTATTAGTTATCGCTTGAGTGCACAATTCTGTTCCAGGCCACAAACCCTTCAGAGAACATAAGACTCTCTAAGAGCAATGCTATTTCCTTGATGTCACTGCACTGGGAAGAGGAAAGTGGCCAAGACACGCATTGAAGCCATCTTGTACGATCAGGATATTTTAATTCTAAATGTGTCTATTTTCTCCATGCAACTAACACACAAGAACATAGACAGTTCTGTAGTCCTTGATATTTTCCTTTAAAATAGATGACACCTATTCAAACCAGCCAAATGGGTTTTCTCCTCTTAGTAAGTACTGGAGCATTGCCATTAGAAATCTTGCTTTTCATAAGAATTCCTTTAAGAAGCAGCAGATAACCCAAATTCCAAGGAAATTTTTAGTAAGAATAAGGATATGAATAATTCTCTCACAGACTTTTAAAGTCAGTGGATTCATTGCATACCTCCTGATTGCATGCCTCCCAGAAGGCCCAAGTTACAGCTTACAATAAGAACAGCAAGATGCAAGTAGGTGAAATGCAAAGATGTTAGACTGACAATTCAAAAATCTGTTCTCTACATTTTTCTTTTAACAGGATTAATTTAACAAGATCAGTTTAAACACAACCATTTTAAAGACTGTTACAGATTGTGAACCCTAGAACTTCCTCACAGAAATGAATCTGGAGATATTACTTAGGAGTAGAAAATCTCTATTACACCCCTTCTTTTACCTGTGACTGCTGCTGAAGTTCAATTTAACATTTCTACACCAACATGTTCCAAAAGATACTTTTTTAAAAAAGCAAACTACATTTTCTATATCTAGGTAAAAAAATAACGTTTGTGACTTTAAAATTATCTCGCTCTGCCTTATTACATTCAGTTGTACTTCATGGTTACTTATAACAAAACAGTCTAAATCTCGACGTACAGGGTTTATATGATTTTAGAACACATGCTGTCATTCAGTCAGCTTTTCCTTCTAAAGATGTGGCCAGTTTCAGCTTTCTATATCACTTGCTAAAAAACTCTGCCAGTTTACCTTGATAAATTAATCTTTCATTTTTCTAAGGGATGGATTAAAGTTGTGACTTTATTAAACTTCCTGCCAATTAAATATATTTGGAAGAAGAGGGAAATAGAAAGCAGATTCCTTTAGTCTCATTCTACCCTCTGTTACAGGTTCATTAAGATGAGCCTCATTACACATACAGTTAATGGGTAGCCTGATTTACCCGTCTTTAAAAAGAAAAAGTTGAATAATCAGCCACATATATCAGAAGACTGCTTTAAGAGACTTAATAACTAACAACAGCAACCCATCTGCCTGGATTGAGCATCACGTTCTACCTCAGTTCCTTGGGTTTGGCCCATACTCAGAGCTACTGAAATAAAAGAAATATTTTTACAATAAAGGAACTAAAGAAAACAATATCTCTTCCTTACCATAAAATATAAAACTATAAAGAGGACTAGGGGAGAGATCTACAGCCAATACATTTCACCTGAGGATGATTTTGTGAGTAGGTTGCAGGTAGTACCCTCACAGGTCACCCATGACCAAACACAAAAATGGAAGACTAAACTGGATATAGCCTTCTGCCCCTGATTTGTAATTTTTTCTCCCAACAATCTCTCTTCTATACTAACACTTCCTAGCATATTCAATTCTAGCTTCTTTCATTCTCAAAAATCATCAGCTTCAGTATCTCAGCTTCACAAGGCAACAGTTGAGGAAGGACCCAAACATGCTCTCCTCTCTGATCTTCAGTCCTGCAAACTTTTTTCCACCTCTGTCTCTTCCTCACACTTTTTCCCTATAAATTAGGCCACCTACTCTTTCATAAAACCATTTCTCCTAAATTATTACCTCTTTCCCATTCTGACTGACAGATGTTTGAGCTGAGGGCTTAGCATAAGATTAACCTCATCTAGTCATGTGAGAAAGAATCAGCTGAGCTCCAAATCTTCACAAAGGTCAGTTCATCCAGGAAAAATAATTAACACGCATTTGATACAACTGTCTACAAAAAAAGCTGTGCAATTATAGTGTTGTTCTAAAATCACAAATTATATATAAAATTCACTACATACATTAGAATGTCCAAATTATTGGGGAAAAAATCCCATTTTTCAGAATTACTCGGTCATCTAGGGAAACCAAGGGTTTCACTGAAAATTTTATTTGGAGTCTGCCCTATTAGTTTTATTTGGAGTCTGCCCCATATCTTAGTTTAATCTGATTTTCCTTGTCTTTCTCCTTCCTGTGTTTATTAAGCTTTCTCATAGGCACTGTAACACCTTGAAACTAGGTTCTTCCCAGAACACAAGTATTGTTTTCAGGCAAAGCAATGAAACATATAAGCCTTAGTTTATCTGCCACCTAATGTTCTCCAATTGTTTGGCTGATTTGTAAAAACAACCAATGTCAATAAGCAGACATATCTCTTTCTCCAGTGGTGTCTTAAAAGCAAAAAGTTACCTCATTTTAAGAAGAGGGGATCTGTAACTCTATCCTACAGGGACAGTTCTGTACTCCTGGTTCTATACTCCCTGTGACATAAAGTACAGTACCTAATATCTGGGGGGAGGTGGGCTGTCTCTGCTGGACTTGGCACTTTCCAGGGGTAACCTCTGCACATCTTTTCTTTCCATTTTTGAGTAATTTTATTCATTTCTGAGGCATCTAATGCCCCTCTGCAGGAATAAAGAGTCTGGGAAACCAACACATGTTTTCTGAGTTCAGTACCAGTGTTAAGCATTTAAGAGGTTCATTCCTGCAATGCCAAACACTTGCACATCTCTCTCTGCATCTAGGATTTATTCTCTTATTGAAACCCTGATGCAAAAATAATTCTCCTCAACTGATTGGCAGAAGCTGATAACAGATTGATATGAAGTCAACAGTAGGTAGATAACTGCTATCTTAAATGTGGAGTCACAATTAGATGTTGAGAGGTCACGCTGGAGGTAAAAGGCAAATATAAATACGGATTAAATAAATAAAAATGTTCAGGAAATTGTATGTTCTTTTTCTTTCTTAATCTACTTAGATTTATTGGAAAGTATACTACAAAGTGAGTTTGTTATAATCAGTAGTGAAATTAATGTTATCAAACATTTCAGGTATTTAATTATATGTCACATAAAGAAGGCTTTGGAGTACATTAAAACAGTCTGAATTTTTGGAAGATATAAATAGAACAAGAAAATGCCACTTTGCCTTTGAAATAAGGTTTTAATTAAATTTCTAAAATATAATGTAGTAGGTAAAATGAAAATGAAAGTTAATTGGAATACTTTCTTCCTTTGAAACTTTTTAGTAATCTTACCTGAAACCCATGACTAAAGATTAGTATTTGATTTTAAGTAATATTTCAAAGAAAAGGATAGGGATTGAAGGGGAGTGTGAAGGAGAGGAGAAACAAGGCAGGCACGTGACGTTAAAATACCTGTCTGAACATGTTCAGGTCCCTTTAGTTTTACACCGTTTCTTTTCCAGAATTTGAAAAGCATATAAACATGGGGCAAAAAAAGAACTGCTGAATATGTAATTAAGTCTTAGCATTGTACTGACCAGTACCACTAGGTATGTTGTATTGTTCTGTGACTGCTAAAGCTGTAACAAGACTGCATGCTGTCCAAAAATTTGAATTTCTGAAGTAAGCCTCTTCTCAGCCTTTCCTCACACACAAAGATGATCAAGGTCTCACATTGTCAGGAGAACATAAATGTTTAATGTGTAAAGACAGAAAAATACACCATTCTGTACAGAATATACTTCCATTGCTGCTTGCTAGTAGCATAGCATAGATGGCATGCAAAGAGGCTTCAGAAGATGAATGTGTACATAAACACACGCATGTGTATATATATATATATGTTTATAGACAAAGATCTGGCATTCGTTGGCTTTTACCTTTAAAAAGTTTTAATGTTAAGAAAGGCTTTCTCTTGTAATTTTTTGCGTATGAAAAAGGCTTGAAAATGTGGGTCTGACTCACACTCTCCTAAGAAACAGTTGTTGATATTATAAGGTATGTCTGCCTCCTCAAGACCTGGCAGACCTGTAAAGATCCAGGCAGGGATGCTATGAGCTAGGCCAGTCCAGCCCTGGCCATCCTGGCAGAGGAGGCTGTCCTGCCCCTGTGTGTCCAGCTGGGCAGGAATGGGCTTTCTCTCAGTTCATGCTGGTCTCTTACCTGGACACCAGCTCCAATCCAGCCTGTTTAAATTAGGTGTGGGTTCAGCCTCCCACCACCTACATCTTACCATCCATCTGACCAGTGGCAACATCTTCCATGTAATAATCAACAGAAGAGACCATGTTTCTGCATTTTGACTGCTGCAGTTTGCAGTTGGATATTTCAACACAAACCATCCTCATCCGTGGTGTAAAGGATCTATCTTGCATTTCTGATCGCAGCCTCTACATTGAGGGGAATCAACCTTCAGCAAAGGAGTGTAGGGGCCAGAAATTACTTAAATAGGCACAGTGAGAGTAATCTGGAGTAACAACTTCAAGAGGAGTGAATTACATAGTTACCAGGGAGCAGAGGTGCTCCAGACACCTCCTCTGTCTCGGCCATAGACTCCCTGAAACTGAATCAGGAGCAGTTCTTGTTGCTATAAGTTTTACATTATGAGTGTAATGTTATTAAATGTTTGTATATATGTTTATACAAAATAAAGGACACTGCCATGGCCACTGTGGCAGTGATTTGTTCTGATATTTGTTTGACTAAAGCAGCATGTATGTGCAATACCTCTTGCAGAGAAGCCACGTCTCTAGGATCAGCTCTCATCTGGCACAAGAGCACAGTATTTGAGCTGTGATCTTGCTTCATCCACAAACTTGATATGTTGACAGGAATTATCTCGTTAGAGGAGCAGGCAACAAAATCATAAATCTTGCCTTGCAGAACAAACTATGTGCCTGAGGAAGACTTTGTGACCTATCGTTCTACCCTAAGGGATCCCATATTTGGTCAAAACATCTACTTTGAACAGATGCCTGCATGTTATAGTCTTTTCCCCACCCTGTTTCTTGAACATTTTGATATACTGTAATTTTTTTTCTCAAGATTTTAGGGTGGAAAGGCAGGGAGGAGTGATTGTATGATTTTGTTTGCAATTTCAGACCAGTTTTAATGTTGATGAATTTCACAGGAGAGCTATATAACACCAAATATAATAAATAATCTTTTTTTCCCCACATTTTATATGAATTAATACAATACACACTTCTGTCTGATTGTCATGTTCAGGTCTGAACAAGTATATTGTAGTGGAATTCAAAAGTGTCTGGTGTTTATGGCAACCTATATATGGCCTATTACAGTGTATTTTTCACAAAAAAAATTACATTTTTACTCTGCAGATAAAGATGTTCCTGCAAACACTGAACTATTTGACAGGCCTTATGTTTCCCACTTTTTAATCCATTAAAACCCAGTAGCAGGTTATTACCCATGGCATTATGTATGCACATCAGCTATTGTAATGAATAAGATTTTAAAATGCTAAATGCTTTCCTCTTCTCTCTCAAGCTTGAATGATGAGCACAGAAAACCTTCCCAAATGATCATTGAATATACAAGTCTGATAAGTCTGGAAATTTCAGAAAAGGTATGACTTAAGTTTCTCCTATTGCTTTAGCTCTTTGTGACCAGAAAATTATTTTAAGTTGTCAAGGTGCTATGGCAACATATTGCAGATGCTTCTAGCACATTTTTCAGTAAAATAATCTCCTTCCAAATGATGATATTTATATGTGGGTATAACAAACATTGGCATAGTTTCTGCACAAATTTCTGAACTTTGGTAAAAGCTGTGCTTTTATTCACATTAACAAACTCTCTCAGCTCAGTAGTTATCATTCGTCTAATATTTCCTACTGCAGAAGAGAGGAAACTAAAATTCTATCATTATCCATTAAGCAAATTACCTTTCTCATTTGTAATGATTTTTAATACTTCGTCAAAAAATAATATATTACCCTTATTTATAATATATTACCCTTATATTAAAGATTATTCTTCTGTAAACAACTGCTCAATATTGTAAAAATTCCACTTCATTTTTCTAAATATGAAAATTCTTAAAGTATGCCTGAGTTAGGTCTAGTTTCCCAGTTAAGCTCCAATCTTGCACCACCTCATCACCTCCCCACAGGCCAAGTGATGTCAGTGGGAAACAGACCAAACACAAGAGTGGGACTTTATGAATTCTAATCTGGGATTGAAGCTGTTATTGTACTTAAAGTTTTCAAAATCTGCATATACTATTTTTACACTCTAATGTAAGATTTCAGTCACAATGGATAAAACAAAACTGGCATTTAAAATGCAGGGCCTTTCACACTCCACAGATATGCTGAGGCTGGCATAAGAATACATCAACTCTTAAATTTAGCCTTTAATTGAAATCTCTCCTCTTCCCCAATTTCGCTTTAGTATGTATTTTAATGGAGTATTTAAGGTTGAATTTTAGATACTATTGGTTAAAATGAATTCTGTTGGTTTATTGCAATATGAGTTTCATTGTTAATGCTAACATAATTACATAAAATATGAGAAAAAAAATATGGTGAAAATATATACTGCTGTTTACATTACTTATAATGACCCTTGAGAATTTGTTATCTTCTTGACTAGTCACATACTGCATGGATGCTGCCTTCTTTTCCATAATTGGACACAGTCATTCCACATTCTGATGATAATACACTGAAGAGGATTGAGAAAACCCAACCTGTTTAAAACAGTTTTGCTCTGACTCACACATACAGACACGGTACCTTTCCTCCATCCACTCACTGGTGATAACTGTTTTAACCTTTTGGCACGCAGTCAAAGAATCTCCTTAAAAGATAATTTATAATTTATGATCTACCCCTACAAGTTTTCATTGTTTTTTGGAAATAATCATGTACAAGAGCAACTCCTACTTAATTTATATAGAGAGTTATATTATGGATGATATATATAAAAGCTTGTCTATCTTCAATTGTAGCTGTAAAGATCTCAATCCCACCACTAGTAAGGGGCTCCATGTGGAAGTACAAGACAGAATGGTTTCATTCTTTCCTCTGAAGAATTTAAAAAATAAAGTACAATATCTATACATTACTGGTAATCAAAACAGTACATAATGCTTATGTATAGGGGACAAATGCATCTTTCTTCAGCAAAATTACCTATGTTTATCCACTCCTGAGAGTCTGACTATGCTACTGCTGTTGCATTCATCAATCACAGAACATAACTAAATCCAAAATTCTTATAAGAATACATTTTCAAGTTACATTTTTTATCAATTCAACATTACAGAATTTGCTTAAACAAACCAAGCTGGATTTCTTTAAGTTTTGCTCAACTAGAAGATACCAGATTAGCTAGATGAGAAAGGACTAGAAGCACTAGTAGTCTATGTGGAGTCATCTATTACATAATGCTGTGATGCTGTCAGTCCAGATGAGAGTAAGATAAAAGCTGCTGGTAAAATGGATGAGTCAAACTAAGTGTCCATAGAAGACAGATACAATCCCTTACCTCCGTGACTGTGATAGCACTAATACTGGCCATAAATCACACTTATGAGATATATTAATAAGTAAAATGCTTTGTTGATGATTCTAACAGATGGATTAATTAGGAGCAAGTGAAATGACAATGTGAATGAAGTGCATCTAAAACAAAGCTACAAATCAATGATAGAATAACCATCTGAATTGCTCTGTATAATAAAGAACATCTGTTCCTGCCAAAAATAGATTGCTATCATATGGAACAATCTCAAAACATAGCTGTAATTCAGAGTAAGATGAATGGCAGGTGCTCAAAACAGAAACTTGCCAGTGGAGTGTAATATAATTCTTTGCTTAAAGGTGATATGAAGAGGGAGAATTAGATGCTGACAGAACAGAGCATGATATATTAGAAGTTTATTTTGTGTAGCATCTTTCAGAATCTCCAAACAAATTAATGAATACTAACTATAAGGCTCTTTATGCATGTGTAGCATTGAAAAACTTGCAGACATATAGGTTCTACCTATACACATGTAGAACAGAATATAAACACTATAACTTAATGGATTCTATGTCCTTGACACAGTGATGGTGGTGTAAAGGAATACAGACAAGTAGAACTAGGTAGATTAAGTCACTCTCACGTGACAGATGACATCTGTGCTGATGGCAGGAACTAAAGTTTTCAAGAGTAATTTTCAGAACAGGAACAAGTGCACTTTTGATCCCATATTATCTGCTGTGGGCAGTTGCCCCAGACGAGTGCACTAGCCCAGGCAGTGGGCTGGCAGTGGGCATCAGCAAGAGCATGACATGACATAAGGTCTAGAACATTACGTCTTAAATCTCAGTATCATGGGTAGCTCCACTTGTTCGCACTTCACTGGATGCCCACATCACATGCATGCCGCGGCCCCATCAGAGGTGCTGGTATAAGGGCTTATGCACAGCACCACCACTCAGCCTCGGCTGGGTGTCTGCCATAGAGAGACCAACCACCCCTTGCTGGTGCTAATGGAGTTGGGGATGTGAAAAAGGCTTCCACCCCAGGGCCATTTCATCCTATGAGTTGCCCTAAATATTATCCTTATGGGAGGTGATGTACTGTCCAATAACATAAAATTGTGAATTCCATAACGTCTTTCTTGATAAAGTCCCACAAGAACTATCTCTATTAGTGAAACTTAGATTGCTGGTCTTACTTTCTCTCTCTAAGAGAAAAGCTAAGGATCATAAGGACCATATATAGCTTTCAGTTATACTGTGGTAAACCTTCAGAAATTTATCTAATTTGCACTACCAAAATAGTACAAACTGATTGTAACATGTTAGGTATCTCTGGATCAGCATTGTTGCCCCAGACTGGTCCTACTAGTCATATAATTTAGTATATATCCAGTAATACAGGATTTTAGCTTAGCAGTTAAATTTTTCTTCCAACTTCAGTTTATGACGTTTCTGTAAAAAGAAAAATAACAGCAGGTATTGGTGGGGTCTTGTTGTGGCCAACAAAAATATCAGCAGTTTTACTTTGAAGGAAAGGGTAATGGAGCTTTGCATTAACAGAGCCAGTTCCACCTGATGTAACACTACTGCCACGTTATTGGGAAATTGCTCTTGAGAGGCTGGAACAGCATAAAAATGGATACTCATTACAGTGATAAATGTAAGCCTGATCACAAAAAATTTTTAAAAGTTTAGCCTCTCTCCCACCCCAAAAGAAAAAGACCCCAAGAACAAAAACCTTTCAACTTCAGCTATGTATCTACATCTCTCTATACCCACACACACATACATTTTCCTTATTTTGTGTCAATACAAACTAAGTTTAAAAGACCAAATGACTGATCTGTGTTCATTAGTCACTATCAGAAACAGGATTGTTATATAAGATGTCCTCACTTCTGGCCCTCTGAGTGCCAGGAGGACTTGGGTCTGTCACCTTAACACAAATTCAAGCTGTCTCCAGCAATCCTCTGGGGGTTATGGGAATTACGCAATTATGGGTGACAAGGGTCAGTGTCCTATATTCCCCAATCAACTTGCATAATTTGTATACTTTATATTTTCTCTCGTAAAAGCCAGTGGTTTCTAAAAAAAGCCAACAGTCACTAGCGACCTGTCTATAAAAAAGTCTTGCTATTAGTCCTTTAAATCAATGCAATAAATAATTTCTTGGTAACTGTTCAGTAGAAAATGAAAAAGGTGTATAAGACTTTCCTTTAGATAAAGGAAAGATAGGTGGTTTAGACATAAAGGACATAGGGACCGCACGGATCTATTCAGTTTTGATGTCTAAGCTGATACCTTCTAATGTGTAATGACAATCTTCTTTACGATTCAGGGAGATAAGCACTGGAGAGAGTTTTCAACATACCTTAAAGGTACTCTCTGAGATAGAAAATTATGTGTCTATCATATATTCCAGGCTAAATATTTTTCAAAACTAGAGGAAAATCTACTTTAGCCTCTACTTCAAAATGCTGTATTCATAAGTAAAATCTATCAGTTACATTTCTCTCTCTCTCTTAAATACTCAAATTCTGCCATCTTTACTTAGGATGAAGTGCAGCTTACTTCATTAATAGTGCCAGTTAGTTTCCATAGAGTCAAATACAATACAAGTAAGACAGATTATATTGTCTGTCCTCAGCTGCACTTTCTTCTGTAACTTTTTTTCCTCTTTTGAAATGCAAGGTGTGAATGCAAAACAATTGCTGAATGGGCTATTTTGTATCCTAACAAAATATAACTAGTGACAGTCAAGTTTTATGGTATAAAAGGAAAATAAAATAATCATGCAGTACTTGGAATGGAAGGAACTGCAGAGAGACAGAGAAAGGAAATTATCCTTTAGGGATCTACCAAGTGGACTGTTACACTGTAAGTATTTCATAATATTTCTGGGGAGAAAGAAAATTACATTCTTCCAGTCATTTTACTGGCATCCTATCTTTCTAATGAAATTTTAATAATTAATGTAGTTCGTTCAATAAGCTACAGTCAATTTCATGGGCACATGTCATTTCTATTTTAAATTCAATGTCCTCTAACAAGATTTTTTTATATATCTACTTTTGGGAAACTGAGAGGAACAACAGTTCAGATCATAAATTTAAATTGTTGTCTCATTATCAACTTTGACGCAGTGACAATTTACATCACTGATAGTTGTGTCCTTGTTATTCATTATTCCATTCTGTGTGGTTGGGAAAAGGGAATGTTTCCCAATTGATTAATGTTTTTAGTAGCCTCCCTTGTATATATTTTTTTGAGGTTTCCAAAAGTCTTTAGATTTAGCAGCCAAAAATTGAAACCAAGCTGAAATTATAATCAGCCACTGTTCCAAGTCTAGCTCCATTTCAATATCTCCTTAGGAAAAGATAAATAAAACAGCTGAAAGTGACTAAGATGAAGGACCAGAAGCAAGAGTGCCAGCAGTGCATGCCCACTGTAAAAATCTTTAGACATATAATAGAGACTGCCTCTCACTTCTCCCCACCTGGTTAAAAGGTAGTGAGGGCTTTCTGAAATGCTGATCTGACGCTGTGATAAAGCAATTTATGTACACTGATGATAATGCAAGCAGTTAGAAATTCAGAAATGTTACCAATACATTAACACTTCTGAAACATTTTAGGAGTCCATTATATTTTTACATTGGTTAGATGATCTTACTTTAAAACTGCCATATCTGGCCCTTCTACAACCCATTTCCATTTCAATTTCCACTGCGTCATTTATAAATGTGAGTAGTCAGTCGTATCATATAATTAATCATGAAGATATCTCTACTCCTTATAACTCGTTTTTTTTGCTGATTTCCCTTATGCACAATGGAATTAAACTAAAGGAAACTAGATGACCCTCATATCTATACATATATATATATATCTTCTGAAGACTGTTTAGTCAATGTTCACATTGAGGTGCTCAAGTTCAAACACAGATGTCCCTGTTTTCAAATATACTCCTAGTATGTTGTCATTTGGAATTCTCTTTGCCTCTGAACAGCAAGATTTCAACATCTGCTGTCTTGACTTGTTAAGAAATCTAATAGTTAAAAAAAAATTAAAATCCTGTTAGGCAGGAAAATTTTCAAATGTGATTCAGGGAATAAAAATATTCCAATATTAACCCAAAATTCCATGTCCCATAAGGATGAACAGTTCAATCATGTAACCAATAATTACTTAATAAAAACTGTACTGTTAGAATATTAAGCATCAAGAAAATGTATAACTAGTGTCTCATCATGTTGTTCAGGAAAGGGACATAGACCAAGAGACTGTAATTGATGAGTTCGTTAAATAAAATTCCTTGATAATATGTACTAACAAGCATAAATGTGTGTGCCTCTAATACTAACTGATAGTTTGCCTTTAAAAGAGACATCTATATAGCCTTTTGCATAGCCAGACCCATGTGTATTCACTTATTGCTTTCTACTAGCTATGGGTGAGTTTCATAATAGACACTTATTTCTTAGTTTTGCAGAGTTTTAGTCAGAATTACCAAGAGATGTTATGGTCTCTATTCTAAACTTTTTACAATGAAGTAGGAGAATCAAAGGGAAATAAAGAAACATTATAAGATAAATATATCAGTAAGGTGATCTCTGTTTCACAGCTTCCTCCTTTTTAATACTTCTCCTTCTGAGAATTCAGTATCTGTTTCTGTTCTTAGGCCAAATTTCTGTCAGCAGGAATATTATTGAGAAAGGCTGATGAAGGCAAGAGAGGTATTAAATATCCAGAATTTTGATTATATGGACATATCCACTTGAGGCAGTTCAAAACATTTGTAGCCATGGGGTGGAATGCTGTTATAGATTAAAAGCTGATTAAGTCATATGAAAAACAGAGTACAAATAAATAACCAGTTTTCAAAATGGAAAGAGTTTAGAATGAACGTGTTCCAAGCTCCAATACAGTACAAACATAATCTGACATGCTAACACAGATTTAAAAGCCATGATCACCATCATGACAGTGTTTACTAAAAAAACACACAAGTTGGCATAAGGATGAGTCTAAAAATACCAACAAACACTACACTCTGGATAAATAATTGATATGGTGAGCCATGAATATTGCAAATACATGTGAAAAGTTCAAAACTCTTAAATATTAATAAAACACATTTAGTGTTTCAGGAAGAAAACAATCTAAAACACCAGCAGGTACCTAAGTAAAACAGTCAGCTCATTCTCCATCAGAATCAGAAAGACAAGCAAGGTATTAATCTGAATGTAGAATAAAATAAAAAAGGAAGTTATGCAATGCACTACTGATATTTGGGGTGGTTTTTTTTGTTTTTTCCTTAAATTAATTCATTTTAATCCAAACACCTGCAGTGTACAGTACAGGAAGAAGAAAGGATCCAGAAAGATCGTTATTGTGGTTTATGAATACTCTCTGTGTCTAAATACTTTGTGGGTGTTTGGATTATGTAAATGCACAGGAGTGGAGAAAAATGTTCTCTCCTCTGCAACATAGTTTAAAGGTATTACAGTTCTTCATCAAAGTTTTTAAGAGTATATTTTGAAACATTAAAATAACTAAGACAAATGTAAATATTAAACAATTTTTACAAGTCTATGATTACTTGGGAAAAAGTAAAGGGAAGTAAAAAGAGATATATTCAAATAATGGCAAGAACCATGTTTTCAAAACCAAAAATAAAAGCCAAGTAGGTGTTCCTTTTGACTTCTGCTGTACCACAAGATAGGGTATAGCTGGTTTGTTTGTAATGAAAATAACCTTCTCTGAGCCTGAAAATACTTTTGTTATAAGGATTTTTTCAACAGCAGTGAAGGACAATGTCAGCTTAAAAATTAGCCAACAAATACGTCCTGAATATCAATTGCCAGTGTCACTAAGTATTAGATGTGACTCTCATAACAATATAATAACAAGATTACACTGACACCGTCCTATACCAAAAACCACCAAATCCAATGGAGATATGACCACCAGAGGAAAACTACAGTTACTTACTAACTGACAGCAATCCTCTAAAATATCAGACAAAATTATTAGCAAAATACTGGAAGAGATATTGAACTCTAAATAAATATTCTTCTGTCTTCTTGGCCAGTTCCAAATTGAGGGATTTGTTATTTGATATCAGAGAAATAAAGGGTTATATTGTTCAAATCTCAGTTATTAGTAGCATGGACAGGAGATGTTCTGCATTACTGAAATTTGACAAAGCTAGACACCTGCTTAGAATTCTTGTATCTGTAGCCAATAAACATATTTCATCACTATGGTTGCAAAAAAACAAATACCGACTAGCAAAATGTGGTTAACTGAAATAAAGTTATTGAGAAATAGAATGACACACTGTCTGAATCAGATTAGCCACCAAAGTATTGGAGCAAAAGTGGATTAAACTGGATGAACTGATGGAGTTTACTGTCTTAACTGTTATAGCAAGATATATTTATTTCTAAAGCTAAATTGCAGGACCTGGGAGCAATTCCTACTTCCTTGATCAGGGAATACAGTCCTGCCACATCCCTACCACCACATCAGAGCAAGACCCTGTTATGAATCATCCTCCTACTGCAACTTCATTTCCATAGACAGAAAACCTAGACATGTGGTCATGAAGTGAACCGCAGCTTTATGAAATTCATCTGTTCTTCATACTTCTCTTCCACTTCATTTTCTCTTAGTGAGTCCGTTAACACTTACAGAAAATAACTTTCATGATCAACAATACAGTGACTCTACAATTAAAACTGACAAGCAGAAAGGCAACTTGTTTAGATGCTACACATTTGGACACAGCGGAATGTTATTGAATCTTTTTTTGATTTGTAGATCCCCTAAATTTTTCCACTGATGAAGGGACACTGTGTAATAAATTTAATCTACTGACAATAGTCTCTTGTTCCTTATTCATTGGTGGGCCACAGGTTGAAAACTACTGGTACAGAATCTTGGTTTTGCATAACACATTACAGTGTAATTTACAATTAACCTGGGGAGCATGCTGGACTTGGAGTACTTGTCGGGAGTTTCACCATCGACTGCAGTTTTATGTAGAGTCAGATATTTTCTTTTGGGAGCAAATAATTCAGTAGGAGTCAAGGAAAGTTAAGTTTGAATAATATGTATGTTTTGAGTCTGATCCAAAGCACACTGATTGTCAGAGGGAGTATTTACCCACATATTCCTCTACTAGAAAAGATAACTTTTATGAGGAGCAATCATTTTAATGACTCAGAGCATACATGGATAATATGAGGTCATAAAGGTATTTCCTTTCCCTCCCCTGCAAAACTATCGCTCTTGCATTGCACAGCACTACATATTTAGAACCAGACAGACTACTCACAGAGGTACACTGCTATTCACTATAATCTACAATGGCAGAATTCAGTCTTATATGGGTAGTTATTATAATTACGTCTCCATATCATCTTTCTGTAAACATTTAGGTATGCAACACTACCAGAGGCAATATACCAGTTTACATGGATCATCAGGCTTTTCTGGATTGTACATTCTTACACTATGTTCTTATTTACAGTTATCATTCAAGAAAACCATCACTAAGTAATGCATAATTTCTAATGGATGTTCTCCTCACATGATTTTTCATGAGTCAGTTCCTCAGCACCTTTCATATTATTTAGCATATTGTTCTCAAACAAACTGTGATTAACTATTTTCTGAATAATTGTTTTTTATCCTGCTGAGTTTATTCTAGATGAAGGAACCCACACCTAGTCAAGCCTGACCAGTGTTTTTACAAGACAATGTGCTACAAGCTGCTTTTATCAGGTAATTCACACCATCATTCATGATTGAGCTGCTGCCCTACTGAAGTCAGTGTTCACTTAGCCCATCCCTGACCAAGGACATTCTTGTTTTGTCTACATGTTGTCTCCACAGCAGGTCAAACTTCAGCCAGGGCAGGTGCCTGGGTCTCAGTGAGTAGGCATTGATGCTGGGTTCCTTTGGGTACAGATATCAATTATATATATGGATGTAAAAATCAAACAGATATTCAAAGAAGCTCACAGCTTCCTTCATGCAGGTGTTTTATCACTCCCCGTTTTCAGCTAAGACAGCAGAGGAAATGTCTGGCTAAATTGTATGCCGTTAAACACACATTTTGGGTGTTCCTGGAGCACTGTCTTGAAAATGACACCTTTTTTCTCTCTCAATTTGCAGACATGAACTGCCCAGGAATTTATTTGTCAGCTATACTGACTATGCATCTACTGTAGCTAGGCCACCATTGTCAATGTCTTGCTGGACATTCAATCAACACACCAAAAAACTTCAGTCCTGGTCAGAAGACTTCTCCCCAGGTTCTGCACATGTGTGTGAAGGAACTTCTCCAACTAGCAGGTATGGATTTGCACAACATGAGAGTGCCATAACCATATGGGATCACAGGAATTTAGTGACTTTATTTTCAGTTTAGTGAGCTCTCTCATTGACCACATAAGCCTGTCAAGACCACATGAGCTTATTGCGTGTAAGCATTTTCAACTACCTCTTAGTACTGGTTGTGCTGTTCAAAAGATTTATCAACAAAGTAATTAATGAATGAATGGAATATAAGTTTCAGCAGATCACATGAAAGGGAGAATCTCTTTCAGAATGTATTTGATGACACTTTTTCTAAACTGATAATCAGATCCAGAATCAATCTATCAGAAGCTAAACGTGCAATTTAACACAAGGTACCAGTGAACACAGACACTTCATATAATGTCTTTGGTATCACCAAACCTGCTGCACAGCCTGGAGAGATTATAAAAAGCTTCTGAAGTACTAAAGTGAATCCTCATGCCTTCTTTTGAGACTGTAATAGCCACATAATATGCAGTATGTGAAATATAGAGAGGTCTGTACCTTCTCTTGTAAATATAATCTCACGTTAATTCAAAGGGTGATTAAAATTGACTCAGACACGTTAAATGAAGGGAAAGGAATATCAGTAAAACAGCTTATTTTATTTAACTAAGATAGATCCCAATGTTCCACGATAAACAAAACAGAAATCTTTAATGGAAGTATTTCAGAGGAGGATTTAAAAGAAATGTTCTATACTATTTTTCAGATCAGGAGATCACTTCTCCCCTCACAGATTTACTTGTATTGCAATAATAAATAGTTGACAATTAAACCAAAATACAATCTAGTGCATCATCATTGATAAAATATATCCTTTGAGGATCCTTTCCAAGTGGCATAATTTGAAACTGAACACTTTATTCTTTCTAAAAAACCCTGAATACTTCCCAGAATTTGCTCGTTATAAATCAGAACAAGCTTTAAGCAAGATTTACAGTAAACACCACTGTCAGCAACAGGTCTAAAAGGTCAAATCTTAATTTAAAAGTTAACCAGGTTATCAAAATATGAATGCTTATTTTCATATCATAGGATATGCAAATGCAACATCAAGACATATGTAGTGTTCCATTTGTAGTACCGTGTGTAATTATGTTGTTTATGTGTCACTAGATAAGTTTAAGATTGGAAAATTCAAAGAATTAAAACCTCAGAAAATTAAGAACCTTATGTTGTTTCAAAGGCAGTCCCCAGCTGAAACCAGAAATATTAATGATATTGATATATGTCATTCATGGGAAGTGTTAAGCAACATAATTTCTTATTGATTCCCACCTAAATTAATTATGTTCTGTGACTTACATGATGAGACTATAATTTACAGGATGAGGCTATTAAGAGATGACATTAGAAGAATGACAGAAAAATTTTACATGCTTTCTATGTGTGATCATGTCTTCTTCTTTCCATGTCTTGTGATTTCAGCTATAACAGGTATTCACATCATTACACACTGGGGGGTGTGTGTGTGTGTGTGTGTGTTATTATTTTGCTGTTTCTTATTCTATTTTTATTTCATCACCAAATAAGCAATAATAAAAAGTATGATAAGATTGTATAATGAGACTTGTAGGAGTACATAAATATACCTTTTTGATTAATATTGTATTATTATTTGCATTAAAATAGTACTTAGGGACTCTAACTAGAACAAGGCCTCATTATGCTAAAAAAATCTACATACAAAATTGGAAAGAGACCCTAAGTTAAACTGTATAAAGTTTATAGTCCCAGTCATACAAGCAGAACTCAATACAGAATTAAAATGTTCATTACTTTTTCTTTCAAAATTTTTCTTTGTAAACAAGGTACTGCCAGATCACAGTATCTTATCTGAGATGTAAGAAATAAAAAAATCCAAACTTTATTTAATAAAGAAAACTCTTGGAATATGGTTTTAATTTGGAAACCATTAAATATAGAAAAGAATGTTAATAAAGAAAGATAATGCTCTGTGACTATATATTCTATTTATACAAGCACCATAAGCTGAAAGTATTGTAAAAATCCTGTAATTGTTATTCAATCATAACTGAATTACTATTTAATAATGATAATTAATATTCGGTAGCTATTATCAAACAGCTGTACTGTTTTCCAGGTTAGAATGCAGAGTTAATCAACACAAGATTTCAGAGAAAACATGGAAGCATGTGCTTAGCTTAAAGAATATGCAATCTAGTGAAGCCATCAAAATTACCTTTTTAAAAAAATGTTATATGGGTTCTTAGGTGTTTTTCTGGATCTGTGCCTAGATCAGGAGCTCGTCTTTCAGAATTTCTTCTTTCAAAATAAATTGTATCTATGTATATCTTTATTTAGATTACTACTCATAATGTTTGTTTGGGGTTTTTTTGTTTGTTTGTTTGAAATCAAGCTCTGTCTCCACAAATTGTGTCAGCTTTTTTTGATAAATTCACCAAATGCTAAAGAGAAGAGATAAGGCAGAACAAAGTGAGGAGACTGGAATTTCTTCAGAAAGGACTAAATGAAGGTGGGGATGGGGACACACAAATCAAAACAGAGGGTGGTAATAATTTCAGGAATGCATGTGTCCAGTTAATAATCTCATTTTATTTTGTGGACACCAAACTTGTAAAAGATAATGTGAATTAGACCCTTCATTTGGCCATAGAATCTGGAGTGTAGGGACTGGCCCGGAAAGTGTGGAAAAAGCAGTCACAGGGTCAGTGAATAGTTCTCTCTTGCCAAAAAAAATGAGGGAACTGCCAATGGAATCTGCCAATCTTGGCCACTGACTGAGCTGTAGCTTCAAGGAAATGTGTTTTAAGGACAAAGCAGGATGGGAGTGATAAACTCCTTGCTTGCTCATCTGTGTGGAAGAGCTGTGGTTTCCTGCCACTACAAGGGAAAGAGGCATTGAGAGTGAAGACAATCCTTGGCAGTATGAGAAGAAAAATAAAATAAGGATTAATTCATCTCAGTGTACGGCAATGGTTAGACAAATTCTGTTGTCTTGTGTCCATATAAAAAAAAAAAAAAAAAAGAAAAAAAAAAAGTGTTGAATAACAGTTTTAGCTAAATAAAAAAAAAAAAAAAGAAAAAGGAAAAAAAAAAACAAACAAACAAAACATGACCCTAAAAAAATCCCAAAACCCACAAAAGGAAACTGAAGGTTGGAGAAGATGCCTTACAATGAGAAAGTGAGATGCTCACTCACTACTTTATAAACAGGAAGATGACTTGCAATGTACAAGTATCTGAACAAATTGCTAAATGTATTGAAAAGCTCTTTAATACAGTGAGGAAGGGTCTAATTAAAACCAGTATCTGTGCAATGAAGACATTGGAATTGAGGCAAGGAAGCATCTCAGCAGATAGACAACTTCACAACAGAGGTGATGGATCCTCTGTCTTTTAATAATGTCAGACCAAGACTGGATTTTATTGTGCACTCAAAGTGATGTAAAGGTATACTTAAATTACAGTTAGTGAATTGTGGTATGAAAAAATCTTCTGACCTTACAGTCTGTGATTTAAAATATAAAAACATCTTACTGAAAAGAAACCCTGAGTTTCTGCTTTCTGTAAACTGACATATTCCAACACTGGTGGAATTATTTTTTTAATTCAATTAAAGAATGTATGCAGTGCACTGAAAAAAAATATAAGGTCTTTTTGATCCTCTGTTTGTGCCTAGTACTAAAAAAAAAGTGGGAGAAAGAAAAGTTATGTAATTCCTTAGGACATGGAACTGAGCCTTTCCCTGCTCAGTTATACCTGGATGCTGTGAATCTCAGTTTCCTCAGATTATGTCAACCTCTCAACCAAATTCCATTGCCATGCAGCAATCAATGGACAGGTTTTCAGCCTGTAGTATGAGATCACAGTTTTCTCCTAACTTTAAAATTGCTATAAATTACCCACGAGCACCAAGACTGTTTGTTTTTGCAGTAGATGTGTTCATCCTTAAAGAATGTCTAAGAGCTATAAATAACACTTAACCACTTCATGATTGAACTCAAGGAATGAAAGCCAGAAGTCAGAAGCCAAATGCTTTCACTGTACACCATAAGCATTCCTTTCAATAAAATAAACTTCACATACTTTAGAACTTAAGGCACACAGGCTCAAAAACATACCAGTACAAATCCAATGTGAGGACAACCTCCTCTGGTAGATCAGCAGGTTTTGGAAAACTTCAGGCCAAATTTCACAATGGGCAAAATGCATTGATTTTCGCAGACGTCCTTTTGTATCAACAGAGAAGCTAGCCATAGGGTATCATAAGGCTCCTGACTTGAAGACATCTCAGGACATGGATCCACAGTCTCTTTTGGCCTCTGTTGTCCCACCAGAAGACATGACCATCCCCAGAACTCCCAGAGCTCACTGCAGTAGCAGTTTATGGTATTAGTTATTGAACAGCTTTCAGTCAACAGCTGAGATTGGAAAGATCAAATATCTCATCTGTTTAAGATCAAAGAGGCTGATTTTGACTAGAAGGGTTAGACAGCACTCATTTTAGGAGTTTAGCTGGCCTTTTCAAAGAGATAGTGACTTGAAGCATGATGTTCAATCCCAACAACTGCAAGGAACCATGCTCATAAAGTCAGAGTTTAGGGACATAGATAAAGCAAACTCAGATAAGATGACTAACTGCTTTCATAATGTTGTATCTAGGAGGTATATATTAGCATTTTAAAGATTCTGAGGTCCCAGATTAGTACTTTATTCCCATTTCTCACTGAATTAGAGGACTGCTGAGAGGCCAGGTTTGAGCATGATTCTGTTGATTAGGCACTTTACCAACACTCAGCAAGCAAACAGCCCCTGCACTGAAGAGCTTACAGTTTGAATTAAAACAGCAACAGAATAGAGGCAGCCAGGAAAACCAGGGAAGGGAGGATATAAGTTATTTACATAAATCAACTCTGGAAGGAGTTAGCAAATGCCTAAAAGCAGAAACATTTTACACTCCCTGAAAGTAACAGGCAAAGCCAGGTCCAAACCAAAGCAGAATATACAAGTGTTCAGCAGTTTGAGATCTAACTGTGAGATCTAGATCTAGTCTATGGGGTGTGCTTCTTTCGGTCGAAGAAACCATGGTCCGCATCCAAAATCAATATAAAAAGTCCATCACTACAATCACTCAGAAAAACCCAACCACCACCACCACCACTGCTCCCAGAAGGTCTGTTTCATGAAGATAGGCAAAACGAAGATGTTATTACCTTTAAAATAATGGAAAAATATAGTTTACTCCTAACTGCATTACAAATAGTGCATGTCCCATACAGTATCCCTTGTGTTCAGCTGCATCACACTGTATGCAGAGCTCCAGATTGCAGCAGAATGCTGAAGGTATCCCTCCTAGCACAGCTCTGAGATAGGATATGAAGGCTACTATTGGTGAGATGCTTTTCTTGGGTAGGTGAATATAGGATGATAATTATTTATTTTCATAGATCTTAGATTTAATCTGTTAGGTAGAATAACTTTAACTGATTCATAACTGCACATTTTTGTAACCTAATTTTCCATTTCTTTTAGGGCGATTACATATATACAATTCTTTTCCTGAAAAAAAAGCCTTTTGTGTAAAGATATGTTGCAGGGTCACAGATCCTACATTTACAGCTTGTACTGAAGACATACGTCATAACCTAGAAAATGTTTTCATTCAACCATTTCTTACAGCACTAGGAGACTCAGAAAGTATACATTTAAACTGATATATTTTGAGGAAGAATTTTTAATTGCTTAGCTGAGGTTTTTTCCATTGCTTTAAAACTCGAATATTATGTTCTGAAATTTTTGATCAACTAGACAATTTTTCTTATAAACAGAAAACAACCTTGACTACAGCATGGTGACCATTTGGTCACAAGTCAAGCATTTGCAAACACTCCCATACAATGAACCTGCAGTATCTTTTCACATAGTCTGTGTGAAGTTTTACATATATATACACGAACAGAGAGCACACGTATATAACAAAATTTACAGAGGCTGCAGTTTTTCATGGAAATATACCATGTACCAAGATAAGCTAAGGGTTCTGGTTTCTTGTAAAAATGTTGGAAACAGCTTTTTTGCCTAACCATCATGGAAAAAGATCCAACTGAGGTGTTGCAGTTTGAATTTTGTTGTATTTCTTTTTTTGGCTTTCTGAAATGAAGGAACAGGTTTAAATAAACATTTTGATTTAGGTTCTGCAAGGTCTTAGAAAGGAGTAGTGTATGAACACTGACGTATTTGGACTTTACGTAAAGATACTTTGCCATTTTTGAAGCCAGATCTAACCTTTGTATCAACAAATCATACACAAAAACTTCAGTCTAAGCCTCAAGGTAAGAAAACATATACTTAAAGGGTTCCTTTGTATTTGGTTTTAAAAATACACTCATTTACAAGCAGATTTTGAATGTCTGCCACCAACTAAGAAAATAACCTTTTCATTTATTTTTAATTTTCTTAAAGATGGGTCTCTTTTAGCAATCTATAATAATCATACAGTACGTAAAATAACTTACAATCACATATATTATAGCGTCTGACTAAAATCCACAAAACCAGTTACAGTTAAGCATGGACTTAATCTCCTTTTGAAGGGCTTCAGGGCATTTATACTGTATTTTACAAAAAAAAATAATTTTTACAGGTCATATAAACAAGTTAAGCAAGTGAATAGGATGTAATATAGATAACCAGTGTTTTCAGTCACATGAGTTTAATTCAAGCTGACATTGTTCGATGCATATCTTATTAAAGGGACTTCTGAAGATGAATGTTTCCTGCTTTAAGTCAATGTTAAAGTAACAGTCCATGGAAACTGAAGGAGGTCAGGTGCCCCAAAAATATCACAAATTTGTCTATATCATAGTACTTGGTTTACACCCTTATGATGATAAATGGCAATTTTTACTTTCCTTCTATTGGTGCACCATCCAGTGTCTGGATGTGGTCTTCAGTTATGCCCTTTTTCTCCCCATTCTCTGTTGGTTTGTTGCTTCAAAGCTTATTGCCCTTTTTTGTGTGTGAGATCTAGGGACCATAACTCTGCGTGTGATGTCATTGTACTTAGCAGGGGAAGATCTGACCATCTTTTTTGCTCTACATAAAATTTTGGATCAGTTAATCAAACTGGGTAAACAACTATTTAGGGAGGTAAAAAAAAAAAAAAAAAAAAAAAAGGACAAGTTATAAATCAAGCCTTGTCTTTCAATTCTGGAAAAAACATCTTTATTTCGTTTTCAGTAAAATTTCTATTCTCAAGAAAAAAAAAAATCTAGATAAAATTGTAATGAAAATTAAAAGGTTCTACAAAATTTGTATCGATCCTGTTTACTTTTTATTCCTTTTTTCACCTACTGAACGATGAAATACACATCTGTGTGTAGTGGCAGCACCATGTAATAAAACTCACCTTCTTTGACTTGATGCAGAGCACAGGCTCTCAAGGAATGAGGACATAAATGATAATAAAATCCAAAAATTCCACTTTATGTCTATAATATGACACTGGCTATGTGTGGCTGTGCACCCTTACAAGTTAAAACTGATATTTAGTAATTGCTTTTTGACTCTCCCAAGGACATTGTTACTTTTTTTTTTTTTCTTTTTTTCCTGGGGACAAGTCCTGATTTTGTGAACATATTTTGGAATATGAGCAACCCTTTCAAGACCAAAGTAACTAAGCATGAGAAACAGATCCTTTCCATCAAATCTAATGCAAAAATATATCTTTAATATTTATTTTTAAATTTTTCAAATTTCATCCATACTATAACCTTTGGCTGAATTACTTTGTATAAAAGTGGGAATCCTGATCTCACATGTAAGAATTATCACTATATAGTTTATGCAACTTTGAGATGCTGTCAGACTTCTTTTGTCTAATTGTACAAGTATGTTGCTATAAGTAACCACAAGTATTTGAACTTTCAGAGTAAATATTTTCTTATTAATGAACATTTTCAGAGGATAAAATAGCAACCCAGTAAAAAATAATGAACTTCAGAAAAGCAAGTGTCACAAACATTATGACTCAAAATGACAAAGGGTGATGAAGAAATTAGTGTTAGCAACAGAACATCTATATTCTGCTGCCGAGATCACTAGAGTTCAGAGACACATGAAATCAGCAAAGCCTTGGTGTCTGGCTGCATGAATGGCCACTGACATATTTATATCAACTTTTTCTCACCTGTGCAGTGCAGTACTTCACTTTGAAAACGTGGGTTTGAAAAAGGCTGGCTGAAAGGCAAGAATAAGAACCTACAAATCAAGAAACACTCCTATAGTTGGAAACATACGTATGTTAATACTCCTTTTGTTTAGCATCAGATGTGGTTTCATGGCTTCAATTCTGGATTGCATTTGTCTCTGGAAAAAATGGATGATTTCATTATTCCTAGATTTATATAGCTCCTATCTCTTCAAGGCAGTGCTGGCAGCGATGTGGTGAGCCTGCATTTGAAACTCTTGTCATCAACTATCGATTATTCTATGATTTATTAGATGGTTTTCTGTGGATACTGATCCAAAACCTAGAAAAGTTTATGGAAAAAATCCCGTTCAATTCAATAAGCTTTTTTGATTGGGCTCTAGCATAGGATATTCTGTAATAAGAAATGGGCAAAATCTCCACCATTACTGAAAAGGAAGTTGGAGTCTTCAAGTCTGCCTACGCGCCTTGGCTAGAGAGAGCTTTATCACTAGGTTAGGTATGGTGTAATCACCTTCTGAGAGGGAAAATGAAAATAAGATACTGATCTCCATTTATATACACTGTCATTGTGAGTGTGAAACTCTTACATTTCTGCTGCGATAAAAATAAAATTGCATGTTGTTATTGAACAAAAGTGGACTGAATTCTGCAAAATGGAGAAGATCTGAAACAGGAATTGTGCGGAATCTGGGATTTCACTGAGGGAAGTGAGATATCTCTATGAATTAATGAAAGAGAATAGTAGATCACTATGCAGTTGGATAGGTGGTCTGGGTGTAAATTGTCCATGCTAACTGGGGAAAGTTTACAAAGGCAAGGAGAATGAAACAGATTAGAGAGACAGAGATTTCACAGATGCAACCAACCAAATGCTTATTATTGTAAGATGAAGACTCTTTTTTTTTTTTTTTTTTTTTTTTTTTAGGGTTAATAAAATGTTTTCCAAATCAATGGAAAAGAATTTGTAATGATCTCTCCATCCATGGAAGCTGGAAATGTTTAAAGTTATGCAAGGCCAAATAAGTGATTTCATGAAAACTGGAAGCATGGAAATATATACAATTTTGTCTAAGTGTTACAGATGAATATAAAATATAGAAAATTCATGTCATTATTAAAACAAAATATTTTAGTGAGCCTTACTGAGCTAAAAAAAAATTGTCTGAGTTTTTTAAATAGACAGTCTTTTCCAGCAGAAAGTCTTTTCCACCAAAGTCTTGACTGACTGAAATTTTCCTGAAAACAACTAACCCTGGAGAAATATCTTTTGAGAAAAAGAGCCTGACTTCTCTAAGGAAAAGTGATGTTGCACAGTAAAACCTGAACACTTCAGATCAAGAGCAAAGATTTGTTACTTAGGAAATACCATTAAAACGCCTCACAGACAGTCTAGACTGGGTTCCTCATGCCCTGTTGGCCTCAGGGTTGGTATTCCCCAGCAGAAGATGTTTTCATTCAAGCTGAATCCTTAGAAAATAATTCCTAAAAAGGGTGACTTAAAAGAAACTGTGGTATCGTCATTTAAAAGAATAATGAGAAACTGTCATTACTTGAATATTTAGAAAATAACACACCAGGAAGATATTAATTAAACAAATTTCATTTTCTATGAGTAAAATGGCTAAAATGCTTCAGAAGACATTTTCATTCACAATCTTAGATTGGCTCAAACTCTACTTTTAGGTTCCAAGCAAAACTTCCATTGATTTCAGCACATTAGAAGAGGAGAAGTGCCCAGGTTCTCTGACCCTCTGAGCTGCATACAATAGTCTTTATACAGCCAACAATCACCAGGCATGCACCACCTAACCTAAAAGAGGCTTCTCTGAGAATGGGTCATAGTTTATCTATGGCTACAGCTTTCCAGCCCCATGGCAAGCTCAGGTTCACCATTCAGCTACTTCCAGAAATTGTTTACATTGTAAGGCCAGTGAAGATGAGACACCAAGTGAACATGCACCATCACACCATGAAGGCTCTATTTCCTTCTTTCTTTCCTTCCTTGCTTTTTTCTTTCTTTGCTTCTTTCGTTCTACCTATTTCTTTCTCTCCTTTTCAGAGCAGGAAAGCAGGTATAGAAGGAGACATATGAGGACGATGAGGGAACCAGGACTGTCAGACACACTGCAAGATGTCTACATCTCACAGTAGAGATGGAGACATTAGTGAAATTCTTTTTAGACTAAGGAACAGAGATAACCCAGAAGCACATGCATTAGATGACTACAGAGGTTCCTTTCTAGCTGAATCATGTTGACCATGAAGGTGAGCCAGGCATGAAGGTGAAAAAAAAAAATGCTCAAGAGCCACAGTTTAGCAACCTGTTCCCTAGGTCTTCCAATGCAAAGATACACTACTATAATAAAAACATTGGAGTTCTACAATAACCTGCATCTCAGCTAGTCAGCGGAGGGCCTACTGAGAGTTTCTAAAGAAAGGAACATGATTCATCTCACTTGAATAACTGTCCAAAATAGGTCAGGTGAATCCTTTAAAAGTGTCTGCTTCACTCTTATTAGCAATAAAGAGAGCTCAGCGTGACTGTCGCCAACATGAATGTGTCCTGTGCTGTAACAGTTTGCTTGAGGCCAGCAGTGCCAAAAGCTTTCTGCTGCATTTTGTTTCACATTTCCACTGATCTCATACCTGAAGAAAACACAGGATAGTAAGGTGTTTAAACAAACCTCAGGCACCCATTATTTTAATATTTTGACAGGTAACAATGATGCTTGTTTATTCTGCAGGTATCATGAGGAGATAAATATCTGCACGTTATATCTGAAAAATGAAAATTCATTGTTAACATGGTGATTTTTGAGCTTGGTACAGGCCATATAAAGATTAAAATTTGTAAATAGCAAACATCATCAAAATAAATGTTTTGTAAAAGAAGGGTTTATATGATCATATGTAGCAGACGCCAATAAAGCTGAAATAGTGGTAGTCATTTAATAGACTGTATACTTCTGTAATTTATAACTTTAGTGTTAAACTTGTGCAACAAGAAAGGTTTTTCTTGTATTATACTAATTAATCAGTTGAATCTCACTCTGTCTTAGTGGCTGATACCACACCTACTGAAGACCATGTGAATCTTAATTCACCCTAGTGGATTTTGGATCAAATATGCTTCGGGCTCATTTTTATAGCCTTAATTCACCTTTCAATGCAGGGTAAACAACCTAGAGACCTTATTTCATCGACCTTTCTAAAACTGTTTGGAGCATTAATGTTTTGACATAGTGTGTCTAATATATTCTTTATGTTTTAATCCGAATTTGGCAGCAACATCTGAACTACAGATCAGAGCACTCTGATCTTATGAGCTGTGTATCTCTAATGAACTGGATAGTGTCCAGTTCTAGTGTTGGATTTCCAATGACTTCAATTCTCAATTTACTACAAGACTCTATTAAGGGGCAAATTTCTAAATACAGATGAAGGTGATTTGCAGTGTGTGTAGTGGGTTTTTACAAAACAGAATTAAAATACTGTTCTGCTCACCTCAGTTACAAAATATTCGATAACTTCAGAGATACTTAGGTGATAAGACTTTTTGAAATGTGATTAAATTAATGCCTGATAAGACTGTTTGAAATGTGAATAAATTAATGCCATTTGATACCGGCAAGTCTTTGCATCTATTCTTAGTATAGATCTAGTCCCTTTCTCTACTGTTTTGCACAGTAAAACCACAGGTCACCTGAACTGCTGGTGCATGATGTTACAAGTTCTCCTAAAATCTACCAGGTATCCCAAGGCAGTTATCCAGCAATTATCCTGTTACTGGTCAAAAACCCAAAACATACCAGTCTTCTTTAGTCAATCTTACTGGCACATCTCTTATGCCCTCATACAGCAGCTTGTAATATACATTTTCTTAACAAAGTGTTTAAATACAGGTTGAGACTATTGTTTGACTGTAATGGTACTCACCTACATGTTTAGAAAAGTGAGCCAGTGATGGCAACATGCAGTAGCATCCTGTAACGGTGCTTCCACATCCTGCAACGTGTTGTATTTTCAGCATGCAGGTGAGAAGTTTCTACATTAAGGAACAGAGTTTTAATTCTGTCAGTAACACCTTGGTCCTCAGAATGACAACAGATCTGCAAAGTTAGGTGTCACCATTCAGAGAATATACAACTAGAAGCACAGAACAAAATGAGGCTAGAATAGTGTACAGTACTAGCTAGTACAGTACACTACAAGACGTATCCTCCTTCCACAGGGAAATATTTCAGTAACTACATTGTTGTCCAGTTTAAGTTTACCTCATAACAGTAACTTAACTGTTGATTAAAATAGAAATATAATACACTTCTTTTCCTCAAGAGAAACTTTACAGAAAGTTTTCTGATCAGAAGAAAAACCTTTGTCACTATTCTGTGCCACCCCTTCAGCTCTGCACTCTAAGCGTGGCTTCCCACCCTTAGTTTTCCAAGCCTTGTCAAGCTTGCCAACTCTAAATCCAAACCCATCTTGTTCCCTAACAATTTACTGTAAAACCTGGCATAATGTGACCTTTTTCCAGTCACACTTGATGACAAACACAGTATTATTTACACTCCGATTGTTTCAGACCATGTTTCTTTAGACAGAGCCCATTTTCCTCTCTTAAGTGATTATTTCACTGCATAAAACGACCGTGATATCAATCATTTGCAAGGCAGAAGATCTGGACTGGCCAGAGCATTCTGAGTCCTCTCAGTAAAAACTGGAGTTTCTTCCCATTTCCCGTTCAAAACGATTCATTGTATGTCATACAGCACCACAGAAATACGGTAATTTGTGCTACAAACTAATAGAAACAAAAGGCTAAAAAGCAAAATAATATCACTATCAATTTACAAAAGGAGAGCTGAAGTTCTCTCATATGATTATGACTTCTGGTTTTGGCAATCATCCTGTCAGTGGTTAATAAAAAACAGCTCCTTTTTTTTGGCAGTCCCATTCTATGCTCTGTTTATGCCCTGATATGATCGTTCATAATGTATATATTAACAAAACATATTTTAAAAGCAGTAGTGAATTTCCACAGTATTCTACCTTTTATCAGAGCAGGCATACAGACCTTTTGCAGACAGGAACAGAAGAGAGACGTAACTACTTTAGTGGCTGCACAAATTTCTAACAGTTTGTCCTGTACTCTGAAGACCTGAACCTTGTCTGGGGCGTCCTTTTTGCATGCAAAAAAATCCCTGTGCTCATACATTTCACCATGAGTTCAGATCACAGCAACTCACAAAGAGAAAAAAAATGGATTAAAATATTGCAAAAATTGCCATTTTTAATGAAAACAGCCAGGCAAATTCCACATTTTATTTATCACTCAATAAGCTGATATTTAGAGCCTGAGCAAGAAGCATCCAGTGAAGATACATCACAGACATGCACACATACATATGACTTCATACGTCATCCTCAGATAAACACACTGCACACAGCCTGCGACCATCTGTCAGGACTCAGTGTGCACTGGTGTTTTTGAGGTTTTAAGGCAGGGTTTGTAATAGACAGCAAAAGTGATTAACGTGTTCAGGGTGCTCTGTTTCTTTATCTGAGGAGGACAAAAATTCCTTGAAATTAATCTGTCATTGTCAAGGAAAATATGCCGTGAGAGGATATCATTAAGAAATGTCCCATTGCTTGGCATCTCTTTGCTTTTATGGGTTTGCTTTGGCAGGGGAGGATGGCACTCAAGGAACTTTAATACCTTTTAAGAAAAATGTTATTTTTAGAATAAACAGAGCTGGATGCAATTCTTGCCCAGATGAGCTTACAAGGTTAATACTGCTCCATGCTTGTTTAGTGCTTCATATTTCTAGACTTTAAAGCAGTATGGGAGCATGACTATATATTAATAAAGAAATAACCCCATGGTGATTACTGAATGCAAAGCTAATAGAAAATGTTTAGCAATCTACTTTTTTTCATAAGTGGACAATGATTAAAAAATGCTAAAATATTCATGAAGGATAAAGGAACGATGCATGAGCTGATACTGATTACATTAGCTCTGAAAACCACAGTGGGATGGCTCCGTCGGGGCAGCAATCATTTCAGGACACATGAGAGGGAGGGCTTATGCTTCCTCACTGAAGCTTCAGTTTGACTCTTTTGACCTCAGGGCCATGTAAGCAGCTCTGTACAGCACAAGAATTCTCTGTCTAGATAACCTGGCTCATGCTGGCAAAATGTTAAAGGTCTCTATGCTCATTCCCCTAAGGCATCACCTTGTGTTGCCACAGTGTTTGCAGATGGAGAGGGGCGCATGAGAAAGCCCAGCTTTCTGAACTTGAGTGGTGCTGTGAAGATGCCAGGGATGCAGTTAGTGCATGATGCGAGACAGATGCAAGAGGAAAGAGCTTTGTCAGTGCATTTCAGTCCCAACAGAAACAGTGGCTCTTAGCTGGGCTCCAGGCCACTGAGGAAGAAGCATAATGTGTGCAAGCTGCCTCCCAGCATGGAAGTATTTCCACTTTTGACCAAAGAACCATTTCAGTTTTCCATAAATGATAAATGAGCCACCCCCTGCAGGTCTTATGTTTCAGATATATCCATATATTGCCAGGCTAAAAGACTCTTCAGTCAGTATAATTTCTAGGTGGCATGGCAAAAGTTGTTACTGTGTAAAGTGGCTTCCTTCTCCTCTTCTCTAACTGTACAACGGTTAAGGACTCTGCCCAAAAGATCTGATAAATATTTGCACATTCTTAATGGAAAAGAATAAGAGAACAACTGTTACACAGATATCACCAGTAAGACACAGGCCATTGCAAAGTAGCTCATTGGCTGAAGCTAGGCTGAGAACCATTACTCCCAAGACCAGTGACCACTGCCACCTCTGCTCTCAAACGGAAAGCCATCACTTAGGAACACATTTTACAAGTGGGATGTACATTTATGGGGTTGTAGAGCAAGATTTTAATTTTTATTATAATTCTCATTTAAATATCCAGATCTGTATTTTGTTATGAACAAATAATTGGTGGGCATCCCCCTATGAGTCTGCATTGGGAATCTCACCTACAGCGTATTACAGGAGTTCAACTGCAGCTCTGTGAGGCAACTGCTGATTTTTTTAAGGAAGCTATTCTCCATTTTAAACCGTATTTATAGAAGTTATTTTGCTTGTGAAGTTAATGGCAGCTTTTTGTTTTTTGATGGAATGGCATAAGGAAGTCATGAGTTTAAGCTGATTAATCTCATTTTAATTGAAAGGAAGAAAGAGGACTTAGGTTTACTGGCTTAAAGGGAGAGAGTCCAGTGGACTCTCAGCAGAAAGTCCAACAATGACTAGGGGATAGTTAAAATAATATAGGCTTGTATGCTTTTGAAAGAAGAAAGGACATATGCAGTGAGCTATTCAGGCCATAATCTTTAGTTGCATGATATCAGTGCTGTATATTCAAACACTATTCAAATAAATTTAAATTTATTTTAAAATGAACCAAACTAATCATTAATCTGTTGAAAATCTCATTTTAAATGAGATGATATGGATTGCTTTTAAATCTGGAGACATGCAGGCATTGTCTTATTCACTCTGCATATGTGCATGAATGACTGCCCAAAGGCCTTAATGTACAAAGACAAGGATCAAAAATGAGAAGCATCAAATAAAGTGTGAATTTAATGTATTCTGTGTATCATCCTACAGCTGAACAGCTTTAGCTATCATCTTACCTTATTGTTTTCCATCCTGACGAGTGTTCTGTAAATGCACTCTAAGAAAAGACACTTTTCAACAGGACATTATTAATTTAAGTTTTCCTGATAGCTTCTGTGTAGTTTCCTCATAATTCTGAGAACCTCTGTTCTGTGATATGCTGCTGTTTTCCACTTAAAACTGAGCTGAGATGGGACTAATGATCTTGGTATGGGGTTGGTTTGTTAATTTGTTTTTCCCCCAGAAATGAATATTTGTATGAAAATAGCATATTCTAATATTTTATCCTGGGAATTGTCTGAATTACTCAGAATAAAGGTGTCTAGTGTCACTAGTCAACACCTAAAAACACACTTTGGTGTTTAGGTACCTGAATGCCACCCATGTTGTCACAGAGAATTTAGTTTCTAAGCTTATGAACATGAAACCAACATGAACAGCCTTAAAGAATGGTTTCAGTTGTGTGAGTAAGGTAAATCAAGGAAATAAGTCTTTTCAGAATCACAGTGCCAAACACTGAAACAAATGCTTCAGCTGTCTGCCGTTGAGCAACTTAGAGCCACTACTGATACATTAAACTTAACTAATGTGTCTAGGCTTCCTAATCCAGCAGTTTGAGAAAGTCAGTGAAAGCATTTCCCATTGTATCTACACTTGCATGTCTTACAAAAAAGTACAGCTGACCACTATATTCCTTGAAATCTGTGTAAGTTACCACAGTAGAGAGAAGGAACAGTCCCATTGTATATCATAAGGCTATGGAAACAGTTCCACTAATTAACTAGCCTAATTTCAGGTGGCTTGGTAAGATTAACAAAACAGATGTGAGGCTTTAAACACACATTACCCATATAACTTATAAACTGACCTGGACTACTTTCAGGCATAACATCCTTTTTCAAGAAATAATAATGTATCTCGTAAAGAAAGGACCATTCTGTAGCTGTAAAAATCCCACTGTTCTTCAAAGAAAAGAATAAGAGGATTAAAAAGGCAAAAGAAAGCCCAAGAAAATAACCCTTCTGTGTGCAGCTGCTTGCCTGGGTGTTGTGATCTGCAGCTCCTTCAGAGGATTTGCTCTCAGGGGCAGGCCTGTATTACTAGCCAAATATTCACTTTAGGAGGATGTTGTTTCCACTGAAATAAAGAAGCATATACACTGGCAAGAAACAAGCTTCAATTAAACCCTTAAAATGCTTAAGTATTATTCCAGTAGGTTATACTGAGATACAAATATTAATTTGCATTTTCTTCTTGGCATATTTAATAGGAATCTTTAGTGGCCATGGCAGGGTTCAGGGTAAAGATCACTTGTTAGAAGATATCTATTCCTTCTCCAAACCTACAAGATTTTAATTATATATATAATTACTTCTTTATCCCTAGTCCCTCCTCAACTGCAATTAGAGAAGCAGGAACTTCATACTGTAGTGGTTGAACTAAACTATCACTAATCTTTTAATTGAAAGTAAATGATGGAGAGATAGCAAATGAGAAAGAAAAACGGGAAAACACAGCTTCCCTATGTCCCTGCACAGTACCTATCAATCCACACCTCAACAGTAAATATAGCAGTATTAACTACAGTGTACCTAATCTTTTCCATTAAGACAGAACACTGAACCCTTGAAGAGCAGTTTTAAAGTTTGACCTACACACTACTGCCAAGAACTTTCTTCACTTAAAGGGTAAGGGAGTTTGATAAATGTCTCGGAAAGCCCTTGAGTGCTTCTGAGTGGGCAGAGCCTCAGGCAGCCAGAAAGCAATGTCACTTGTCAGTGCAATTTCCCGTTTTACACCAGCTGATCATCTGCTACCAAGTCTGGCAGGCCGTTTCTGGCCAAACCCTCCTAGCAGATCACTGCTCTTGACAGGCAGCAGTCTCAGGGTGCTCCCAGGGGCAGCAGGGCTCTGCCGGCACCCAAGTGAAAGGAGAGAGCCACCGTCACTGCATGTCTCTCCATGAAGTGCTTCTGCAAATAGATGTGTGGGATTCAGAGGTCAGGATGATGCACCACATGCTTTACTTATGTGGCACTTCTCAGGGGAGGTTTAGTTTATCAAGACTGGCAATGGCAGACCAGCCTCTCCACTATCTGGTTTAACAACCACCCTGTTAGTCAAGGAGAGAGGTACCTGGTGGATATGTTGCATCCCAGAGAGGTGTTGCATCCTCCTGCCTCAGGGTACAGGGCATCCAATCCAAAAGGCAGTTATAGTCCTGACTTTTGTTTGCCATGCCTGCTCTTCACCTGGAGGAAAGCATTCACAACAGCCACAGGCTGTCTAGACATGGTGTCAGCTTTGTAAAATTTTCATTTATAGAGATATAGTACATATTTTATTTTATTTTAATAAACATTAAGTTTACTTCAGAAACTATCAGATTACTTCCTAGAAGACAGACTTATTCTTTTTTCCAAGGTGATTCTTCATATGTATATACATATATATTTCTGTTAAATTGCATTTAAATCACCACTATCTGTATAAAACAACAGAGTATTATTTGAAGCAGACTACAGTCTATGTCAGACTTTAGTATTTCCCAAGTTTCATGGCATAATTAAAAATGTTTAACATCAGAAAGTTGTAGGAGGATATTTTGTTGTTTTAACTTGCACTTTTAAAATTTAAGCCACTTTTTTGGCCTTCACAGGTATTATGTTTTGAAGTTAGTTGACCGTATTTCTGATCTTTTAAAATTACTTGTATGCTGACTTTCTTATTCCCTTTTACTAATCCTTTAGATTTAATTAAAAGATTTATTTATTTAGCCTCAAAGTAGTCAAAGATAATAATGGTTTCTATGCTGTTTGCTTTTAGGTAAACATGACTTGTGCCAACACCACTAAAGGTTTAACTTCATGAAAGAAAACACTGAAAGTACAAACATTAAAAATTTTAAATAACTACTGAAGCAAATACATGCATACATATACATTCATAAATCATAAGGCCAGAAGAGACCACTGTAGTAACTGAGACTGATGTCCTGTACAGCACAGGTCATAAGACATTTCCAAATTAATTATTGTTGGAATAAGTGCATGTCTTTTACAAAAACATTATACTTTGATAGAAAATACTAATGATGAAAAATCCACCACAACCCATGTCAGGGTAATCCAGTGATTAATTACTTTCATTGTGAAAACTCATGACTAATTTCTAGACTAATTTTTTTCTATGGTCAAACTCAGTATAAAATGTAGAATAAAAGCCTTCAGTCACAGATGTCTAAAATAGCACAAGGTGGTTCCTTCTTTGGAAACAACAGGTTCTTCCTGAAAAAAAATGGATATAATTTAACAGTATTCTACTGAAATGGGTAAAACCCTATGAATTCAGAGAGAGAAAATTTGCTTTTCTTGTTTGGAAATGCTATTTTCCATGTGGTCAACAGCCTTACCACAGAATTATGCTTAAGGCAACGCACTTGCTGTCTCACAGAGGTGAATGTAACCTCAGACATTCCCACAAGGCATACCTTCAGTCATGCACAGCAGCTGCAGGTAGCACTACTCTCCTGATTCCGGTAGTTCTCCTTCCCACCCAGGCAGGAACCATGACTCAGTCCAACAAATGCCCTCTTGACAATCATCATAACACTCCCTTCTTTTGCAATATTTTCCCACATAAGTACATGAGGCCTGGGAGAGGATGAGGGCTTGTGTTACTGGACACTACCAACATGTAGCAAAAAACAGGCTCCCACATTCCCCGCAAATGAGGAGATGTGGGATGAGAAGACCGCAGCAGCAAAGCCCCATTTCCCCAATCCTGAAGCCGGGGAGAGGGCAGCATGGCTCCCAGCTCTCACAGATCCACATGGCTGTGATGCCAGCATCAAAAAATACATGCAGTGATGCACATCCTGGAAGAGTGGCTGCCTGTGTCCCTGCCTGCTGGACAATAGAGCAAAGACGGATGCTCCCAGAGGCAGCCTGTGCTGCTACCAGGTCCCAGCGACAGATGCAACTGGTCCTTCAAACCGATTTTCTCATTAGCACAAAGTTAAAGCCGAATCCTGCCACTGGACAAGCTTTCGCAAACTGCAGTTTTAGCTTGAGAGTCCACAAGTGTCCTCCTTTGTACTGGTGTGTTTTATTAAAGATGAAAAAATGAGGACAGAACAGTAAGTGTGTACTGTACCTTTTCACAGGTGAGCAGCTTATTCAAACTTCCTAATCCTTGGATGTTCATTTTTTTCACTGGGGTGGAAGCTCATCTCTGAAGTCTCTGTAGAGGTAACATATTGAGGTAATGCAAAACAACAATAAATTATGATGTTGCTATTGAGCAACTTAATTTTAAATTAATCCTATTTTACATATATGAAGAAATATTATTCCTAGAAGATATAAATTTTTTTTTAATTATATTAGCCTTCTGGTATGTAAATTTAATATGCACATTTACCAGAATGCTGGTATTCTGCCACTATGCAAATCTAATTTGTGATGTGATCTGTTTAGGTCTAATGAAATTGCTTTTGTAAATGCACAGTGGCTCCAGCTTATCTGTAATCCTTAATGTTGAGAGACATTAAGTTTATGGACTTTGATGTGAAACATTTGAGACCATGTTATGCAGAGAACACTCTCAATACTATATCCTATCAAAGCAGAAAAGTATTTAATCTTCTAACTGCTAGAAATGACAATAGAACAGTAAGGAATATTTGTATTTCATAGTCAAAATAAAAAAACTAAAAAAAAAAAAATGTTAGCACTCTAGTCAGAAGAGCATGACTTTTCAAACATCATTTAAACATGTTTAAATATCACTCAAATTCTTATAACTGATGCACGTAGTTCATTACAGTGGAACACCTAAGGAGGTACATGTTGAGCACTTCAGCTTTAGAGTAAAGCAAAAAAGCTCTTTTTAATTTTGGTAGAACTACATTATCAATATAAGTAAAATAACACTGATTCTTGATTTTGGTTGCCTAGAAACTTTGTCTTTGACTTACAGACCTGCTGTTACATCAGTGAAAATAATGGAAACTTTGCAACTCTTTTCCATGAGCACAACTTCAGCCCACAAACGTAGGTGCAGCAGTTGTGAAAACTTTCCCCTGCATCCCGCTAGCACCGAAGGGCCTCTAGTGGCAAACACTCAGACCCGGAGCACTGGGCACATCACTGTGCAGAGCACAGGACAAAACCCGAGAAATTCAGCAGTGCTCAGCTAATACTTTTCCCTCATTTAGACCTACGGCCCAAGAAATTAAGATGGTTTTTACACTGGATTGAGTTTAGATAAGTCCTTACTCCAAGGGAAACTCTCCCATACCACAATTATGTATCAAGTGAGATCTCAAATATCTGTGCCTTTTAATATCCACTCTGTAAACAATAAAAATACCTAGAAGGGCAATACAGGGACATTCCATTTTGTAGTGCGCAAAAGAAAACCTTTGGCGCAAATCTTGTTTTGTTCTTTTATAGTTATACTCTAAACAGAAGTCCAATATATTTTTTATTTGTGAGGCCAAAGAATTTGCTGCAGATTTTTTCCTAAGGAATGATCATAAAAATAGATTATTTTAGAGTAAACCTTTATATGCTTTAATTTTGAAGACTGTCATTAATATATGAGTAGAGTTTGAGCAAAAGCAGCAGTACCTTCCTGAAAGTGTCAGCAGTATGGATCAGCAGATCACAGGATTTCGATTATTTAACACATTTCAATGGTCAGAGAATTCTGAAGTCTAAAGAGGAAGAACCAGACTGACACTGAAACTCTCAGTAATTTGACAGCAGATACTTTTCACAACAGTATACAATTAATGTGCCTATTACATCACCACAAATGCTTGTGACACCTGCCCTACTCCCAAAGGCCACTTGTTTCCTGACAAGTTTCCAAAACTTTTAAGGTTCCTTCCAACAGCCTGTTCGATGGTGTTACAACTTCAACATATTGAACATTGGAATCAGTTTCAACATAAAATAAATATGATATTCAAATACAGGTGCTATTACGTGGATTTGTGTATTTACACATTCCATTAAACTCCTTACCCCCTTCAGTTCAAAAAGAAGCTGTCACTTTTTCAGCTTCTGTTTTATTGGATACTCATATCTTTTGAGCCCACTCTGCCAAAGAATCCACAGCAGAATTTTTTCCCCTTGATGAAAGTGGGCAGAGATTCAAAAATAGGTTTGACTTTAAGGTGTGCAGCCCCCTGAATTGTCATACATTTATAAGGACATTACTGACCACCTTGCATGAGGACAGTACCTTTCAGGACTGGGACTTCCAGTTACACATTGGTGGCTAATGCACAAGGAATATGAATGCAGTAAAATATGACAGCTTTGTATGGCTTGTATTATGTTGTGAACAGTTTTTCTCCTTGTAAAAGAAGGGTAAATGTATTTAATTTCTTAATTGCCCATGTTTGTATTAATTATTTCATATAAAATAATGAAATAATTCAGGAACAGCTTACTGATCTGAGCTGGTTTTTCTAATTCTTAGACACTCCTGGTGTATGTGTCAGCTTTCTTAAAACTGCCCAGGCTACCTTAACTAAAGAACATCCATAGAGCCTGAGAGAAACTCATGTATATTTAATTACAGAAAATTGCTTCACAGTCTTTCACTGACACCCAGTGGTCAGACAGAGAGGGTTTGTGGGAAACAGAAAAAAAGCTACAGCAACTAAGTACAGGCTCAAGGTATCTCAGTGGAGAGCATTTACACACAGTAGAAATAGTTGTTTGTTTAACTGGGTAAGAGCACATATGAAACTTAAGCTTAGGCTTGCAAAATCATCAGGTCAAGTTCTGTGCTTAGCTCTACTTGGACGATTTCTTGTGAAGTCAATAGGCATCATAAGCAAAGGAAGAATCTAGTCCTTGGAGAGGATGTGGGTTTTTTAACCTTGTTCCTTTTTTCTTGGCTCACAGTATCAGGCATTAAAAACCCCTCCACTAAAAAGGATACAAAAAACCCTGAAACAAAAACAAATCAAAGAAACAACTTACAGTGCAATTATTGTTCAAGATTTCTGACTAACTTTAGTTTATATATTGCAGAACCACTCTTTCATTTAAAAGAATGCCCTTGCTGACCTTTTCCTGCATGGTAAAGTAAGATAGCTGATCAGCTAAGATTCTGCCTTGTGCAAGCATTGCAGCTGTCTTTGATATTAAACAGAGCTGGACTTTAACACAGAGACAAATCTGAGTTATTCTGACCCCCAGCTCATTTCCAAGACTCTGATAAACAAGCAGCTTAAAAATTTCCTCTGCACCTCCTCCCTCCACGGTGGCCAGGCACAGGCATCATTTGCTTTCCTCCTTAGGGGAGGCACCAGGCAGGCAGGACTGTCCACCTCCAGCTGGTGACCAGTTTGATGGGAAGAGAAAGGAGAGGTCCCTGCAATCTCCGCTGTCTGCAGTAAGGTACCGTAACACAAAGTACAGAGCTCCCCAGAGGAAACACAGCCAACTACACCATAGTTATATATTGTGCGATGCTGACATCAGTGACGTCATTGCTGCCGTTCGCAGCTCTGGCAGACTGCAACGAAAAAGTGTGGAGCATTAGGCTTTCATAACAAAATCTCTGAAGCACATCTGTGCTGAAACAATCTGCCAAAAGATAACTGAGAAAAAGTCTTCTGGCAGTACAGAAGACCTGATGAACGATGCGTGTGGATACACAGCATGCTGTTGAGGAACGGTATAGATAAATTTTTTTTTTTTTTTTAAAAGAAAACAGAAAAACCCAAGAAATTATCAATCTTTATTGCAAAAGCAGAGCTCTGGTCCACACCACAGTTCAACCCCACTTACTTAACTTCAGTGGGAAATTGCAAAAGCAGCTGCTTAATCAGTTAGCACACATTGCGAGGAACTGTGGCTGTTCACCACTCTGATGTGCTTCCTCAAGGTTTCAGCTCCATTATCACCACTAGATGTTTATTACTGGGAGGAGATAGGGAAAGTAGGCACCTACATGGGGAGTGTGTACCTTGGCAGGGTAGGGAAAAGGCCATGCTACTTTTAACCTATGCTGCTTATGCTGAGCCCTGGGAAGCAGGTTGGCTGCTGTTCCTGCTGCTCAGGGCGGTCAAGGATGACAAGTTATTTTTAGGGAGCAAAGGCAGCTCCATTTAGGAGCTGCTGATGGCTGTCCCAGTCCTTACATTTCTGCACCTTCAACAGGACCTGGAGGCATGCTCCTCCAGGTCTCATTTTTTGCCTCCTTTTCCATGCTTAGCTCACCTCCTTCTCCTCAGCTTCCTATTACAGAAGTCCGAGTCTGGCTTTATATCTTTGGGTAACCAAGTTTGGTTTTGCTTCTGTTACTGAAAAAGCTGTCACCAAACCAATACCCTGTCACATCGCCCCGGGGGCTGGGGAGGTGGTGCGGGGCAGCAGGAGGCAGCAGAGAGCAAAAACATCTGCTGCAGATGTGCAGCTGGCAATTAGTCACGATACCAGCACACTAGGAACCAGCACACAGCAACAGTAGTAGCTGAACCAAATGATGACAAGTTCTCTTAAAAAAAAAAAAAAAAAATTAAAAAAAAAAATATTAAACTTACAGACCAGGAAAAATATATAATAATGTATAAAGACCACTTTGCACTTTGAGTACAGTGTCCTCAGACACAGTTCTATACAAATGTATAGCGCATGCAACACATTGAAGCAACAAGAAGACAGAGTTATAATGCAAATAGAGCAACCACTTTGCTCTATTACTAACTCATTATGTTACATAAACTTATCCTTCCTGTATCTTTCCAGAATAAAGATCACATAAATTAGTTCTGGCTTGAACTCCAAATGGGGAATGCTGTAGGTTCCAAAAACCTACTATTGCATCAGAAATGGAAATAGCACTACTTCTTACAACATCAAACACTAATTCACATGGCAAATCTCTGCTGAGATGTCTCTTCCAGCCTCTCTTGCCAAACTACAATACACAATTGAGTAAAAGACTAAACTGAACTGATAGCACAGAACAGAATCTTTGAAAGTTTAATGGAATTTTATTTATCTTTTGAGCTTTTTCTTCAACATTTCATACATTTTAGGACTCAGGACCCCTGTTATAGTTTTCTATAATGATGCAATGTACCATATGGCCTGCTTCGCATTAGTGACTGCTTTACTGAACTAAAAAAATCAAAACAAGTACGAGGCTCTGCTCTCATATGTTTGGGACTGCTCTAATTCATCGCTTGTCCAACTCCATTTGAAGCATATAACGATTAACAACTGTAGTTATTTTTCCTTTTATAATAAAATACGTATTCTTCAAAACATGTAAGCGAATTTATTCTCACTGTGCAACAGGCAAGCATGAAGATTTTCATTAACAGACCATGAAACACTGACCATTATAATGCGAGTTTTTGCATCCTGCACCTTTTTATTCTTTCATGCCTAAAGGATGCCCTTACTTTATTTGCACTACATATTGCAGTCTTTTAGCAATTTTCTTGGGACTGGACACAAAACTGTCATATAAACAGGCTGCCTTTGCAACAAAATCACCACCATAGCTGAAACTATTTGGGGTCAACTGAAGATGCAGAACCATAATCTTACCCAAAATATTCTGAAAGAGAAGGGTTATCAATTGTTATTTCAATGAGAATGATTCTGGGTTCTATTTGGGTTATTTATGTGGTATTTCCTTTTCGCTGAGGTATAAGAAGTTTGTGGACAAAAGATGCACAGAAATAAATAACATCAGTTTTGCTACTGTGTTTTTAACAAGATTACTAAAATGAAACTCCTGAAATAGTAATATTTGTATCTGTATTTAAATTTTGAAAGGTTAAGACTTTAAGATTCAAATATTTATACTTTTCGAAATCTCACTATAGTTATATCTTATAGACCCTAGGAGCAAAAGGAGCAAAAGTTCAGAAGTTGAGGGTTTGGACATAAAAGCTACTGAGAAAGCTTCACAGGTTTTCCTTATGCAAGAAGTCAGAGATACAATTTTCCAAAAAACTCTGCTTCAAAGGTATTCACGAACTTTAAAAATTCTACCCATCATTTTCTGCTAATCTACTAATATAGTTCTTAGGAGACAAACTAAATTGATTTCTTCTTCTGTTTCCTGCTCATGTTATAGTCAAGAATATTAAATAATTTTTTCTTGTGTTTCTTAGATTAATTTAAAGTTCAGTCTCAGAGCACAGAGAGACCCTTTTTTTTTTCCCCCTGAAATGAAGTCCTTCATACTTCAGCGTTGCTCACTTGTTTGTCTTGCCCTTTATAAAAGACTAATGAGATAACTGAGTGATGTAGTTTGGCTGCTATTCAGCTGAACTCAGGGACAGAGAGAAAGAAAGTGTTCCCAAATGAAAGGAGCAGAAAGTGCTTTTAGATTATACAAATAATAATCATTAGTTTTGTTTCCTATCAGCTGCTGGATCCAAAAGCTATTTTACCCAGGAAGATGAATGAAATTCTGGCAGAGTGAACCATTCTGACACTTGTGACAAGCCAAATTTAATCCAAATAATTTTGTTCTCATCTTCAAGAAAATGAGGCCTGTGAGAGGGATACTGCCGTCCTGTAGAATAGGTCACAATATCCTAACTCTCTCTCTCTCTCTCTGCAATTTCAGATGAAACTAGAGAAAATCTCCACCTGCAGTCTCAGAACTGTCAGTGAGAATCTGAAAAGCTGTAAAAATCTTCCTCTCAATGTTTTTCTTTGTTTCTGTTGTATCCTCGGTTAGTTCACCCAGGTGATGGTTCACAAGCATCCCACTGTGATTCCCTTACATGGCAACCACTGGTTTCAGTGGAAGACCTTCCACTTTGTTCACATACTTGTGAGGGTAGTATTCACAAGTACAACACACTATAAAAGCTATGTGTGCAAAATTACTGAGGAAAGATTCCATACAAAGTCATTGTGTTCTAAGACTAAAGCACAGCCATATTTTGGCAAACCAAGTGTTCTGGTTTGCTAAGTAGGTCATATTTAAAAAGATTATTTTGAATATTTACAAAGGGCAACTAGATATAAACCAATAAACCCCAGATTCTGAAAAAAAGCAAAGCTGACCACATGAATTTGGAATATGGCCAAAGCCCTAAATGTCATGTTGCTCTCACTAGTCTGTAACCATCTGACCTTTATGAATGCTGGAGAGGCATAACCCTAGCAAGTCAATGGAGCTCTGCCAGTTCCTAACATATCTGGCCCTTTGAATACATTCATTTTCTCACAACCATTGCAAAATTCAAGAACTACTCTGTGTGATTTCACAAGAAGGGGGAAAATATCCGCTTCTAAATGGTCGGAGCATCAAATCACAGTATGAGCTTTCCAGAGTGAAATTCAGCAAAACATGAAATGACCAAATCTTGGCTATGCATGAGGTCACACCATAAAGACTTGCAGTACAATTTTTAGTCCAATTAGTCTTAAGGAAAACTAAACAAGCATAATTCACAGGTTCCTGTATAGCCCATCTGTTTTCTTTGTCAAAGAGATGAAGTCTTCAAATTTACCTCATTCTGGGGATATGGGACAGTAACATCAGGGTGCCAAAGAACAAGTTTAATGTTTGCTCTACACTGTGTACAGCTGAGTGGTAAGACAATGCTAGTAAGCCCCGGCATTGCTTTTCACATTTAGATTGTGCTAAGAATTTGAGGGTGCCTGGAGGGAAACATGCCCCTCTGCCGCGCACTCCATGAACAATTCTCCTGCAAACATCTGTTTATGCTGTTTTTCATCCATCCTTTCTGAGTCACTTCTTTTCCTTCTCTACAAACCAATTTTTCTAATCGCATTTCTTTAAACCTCATTAAAAGTAATGCATGTAAGAAGTGCTTATACTATCTATGTGAACAGTAACAGGGCATAAACAAATCGACAGACAGATTCATATACAGCCTGTTTTGAGATGGAACAGGCGACCACCAAGAAAAAAGCCAGAGTGCTGCAGGAAGCAATGTTTGTGACTTGAGTTTAGCTGCCTCTCACTTTTACTGGTATCTCTCTCTGGTAGCTTGCTCTAAGATAACAAGGAATTAAAACAGCAATGTCTATCTTGTGCCGCACTGCCTCCTGATGTAGAGTGGTGGGGCTGAAAAGGGAAGCATGAAGATCAGCTTTTTAATAGCAAGGTTTTGACTCTGAGCTGTTTTATAACTCTGAGTACGAGAGCTGCTTTATTTTCTTGCAGAGAAGTTAGCCTGCTTCTATTACGTATTAAATATAATATTTAAAGCAATATAAGTAAATATTTGGAAATTGCATGGAGGAATGTCATGTGGTGTACGCTCTTCAACTATCCAGCAGATGAAGTGCCACATAAAATTTCTGAGCTACATGATGCTAAAGAGAGAAGGCTAGTAATAATCAGTGAGACCAGTAATTTTTTCTGAGGGTTTTTATTATTTCAGTGTGGGGTGTTAAGAGAGTGATAGATACTTTAACTGCCACACCTGAAATTTCAGAAAGAAGCAGTGAATTCCTGACACCGTTTTAATTCAACAACTTGAAATTCCAAAGCGCTGATGGAGGAAGCTGGAAGGTGAGACATTCCCTTCCACAGGGAGCACTTGAGACATGATCCTTCCTGCATTACCTTTTATTACAGAATTTGAGACACCTGTAAGTCATCGTCTACAGGATAGAGGGTCTCAGCATTTTCTTCTAATTAAGAAGAACAGAGTAAAAAAATCACTCACATGAGAAAAGCCAGGTTACAAGCAATAGATGCCCAGGAAGTCACTGAGCAAATTCTGCTGTGAGTTATACTAACATTTAAATCTTTTAAAATCCAGGTACACAGGTCTCAGCATTTGGGAAAAGTTGGGAGTATTTCTTCATGAAATGTGCTTGTTATTTATTATTATAAATAATGATATTTGGCACAAAGGCAGAGTGTAGAATATATACTGCCTAATGAAAAGAGGGAAATAAATGATACAAAGTTCTATACTGGACCTCCAGACAACAGTTGATTTCCAGTATGCACACAGCTCCAGTCAAAAATTTTGTAAGGGAAAAAGACTACCTACTGTACTGAACTGTAAATAAGATTTTAGAATGTCCTAAGAAATTCAGTCTACAGGAATCAGAATTTCAGAATATCACTCTCTGTTCACATGAGGGCATTAGTGAATTTGAGTTCATCTCCACCATTGTAGCTGAAGTGGTTTCTCACAGCACCAATGTATCCAAGTTAGCATGTTATATACTGGATGGATGACTTCTAGATGGGTGAAAAACTGGTTGATTTGTCAGGCTCAAAGGGTAATGGCTGGAGTCCTAGGCCACCCTGATACCAGTGGAGTTCCCCTAGGACCTTGTCCTGGGGTCTATCCTGTCCATTATCTCTATCAGTGGCCTAAAGGAGACAATGTGCACCCTCACCAAGTCTGAGGACACCACCAACCCAGAGAATTCAACTGACATGTTTAATGAAAGGGTTGCTACTAGGAAACATCAAGGCAAGCTACAGGAACAGGTCATCAAGAGCCTCATGAAATTCAGCAATGACAAATGTGAAGTCCTGCACCTGGGATGGATTGTTGATTTGTATCAGTGCAGGCTGCAGGTTGAATGGCTCTGCTGAGAAGAGCCTGGAAACTTGCCTGGAGAAAGCCCTGAGCAGTGTGGTCTGATCCCAGAGCTGACCCTGCTCAGGGCAGGGAGATGGACCAGAGAGCTCCTGGCAGCCCTTCCCACCTGTGTGACTCAGCAGTTCTGTGATCAAGTTGCTCTGAACAAAGTGCTTACAAGACATGTATCGGTGTATTAATCTGTGCCTCTTAATCAGGAAATCTTATCTTGACCTCTAGGAGATTAATTTACCCTTTCAAGGATGATAGATCTCAGCCAACATAGCTTAATGTGGTTTTTTCCTAGTTATTTAACCAAAACTTATATTCATGAACTAAATATAACATCGTACCCAATCATACAAAGTTCTATGGACAAACAAGAAATTCCTTGCAACACATGCAAACAAATAAAAATTTAAAAGAGGATCTGAACAGCGATGCCCTTGGCTGCACTACCTTTAAAATCGAGTTGTTACTTAATTCATATGATTGATGATTCAAATTTTAAAGAACAGTTTACTCACCACCACTCAGAATATACCGATCTTCTACAAACTCCCGAAGTAATATCAGTCTCCAAGTATTGAGATACTTAGCATGAATTACAGGCAAGTCTGAAAACCGAAGTAACTACTTATGTGTGTCATTGATGTCATGCATGCAGTTTGAACAACTGGAACTTAATCAGTTATCAATACCCTTCTTCTAACTGCAAATATATAAGCACTTCAAAGGAAGTGATTAATCACTGCTGTGGGAGCAAAGCTTAGGAGGTATGTTCAGACATTTCCTGCATTTGATTGGACAACAACAACAAAAAAGTGTTATTCTCTTCATATGAAACAAACATGGCAGGAGTCCACAGAAAACATGCCTTATATGAAAGGAATAATTTAATGTGCTTGGCAATAAGTCTATTTCTTTAAAGAAAGGGGGGAAAAAATCTTTTATTTTTTCCCCCATATATTTTATTTTTCAGCACCCCAAAGAGAAGTCAGATACGGGCTTAGAGGAATACTCCTTTATCTGCTGAGAAATCAATAACAATGGTTAAAGGCTTGATGGTATGGTAGGTCTTTAATAGCACAATTCCAATAAATGTTTCATGACAACACAAGCTTCACAGATGACCTGGAAGCAAACACAAATTCTGCAGGACTCGGAAACTATCTGGTGGAAACCTATATTACACTATTTTTATCACTTGACTGAGATAAAGAAATGGAATAAGCACATTGTCTCTGTGCAGTAACACTGCATGAAATGGGTCTTAAAGTGAGTGGAAGTAAGCGTAAGTTCTGAATGGAACCAGAAATGTGTACTAGAGCTTTTGCTGAGGACATCTTAACTGATATATGGTGTCTATTATAGTCAAGGTAGGTACTCAAGAATGGTGAAAACAGACAACCTGAGTACCATGCCCCCAGGTTTTCTGACTCACGCTCTGATGGGGTGGGGAAAACAGGGCCCCTCCTGCAGAGGGGACAGGGCAGGCAAGAAGACAGTTTCCCTCCACACCTTACCAAGCTCCTGTAGTAACTCCTACAACTTTAAGCAGGAGAAATATCTTCTAAAGAAAAAAGCTCTTCTGTTCCTATATAATCACCTACCACCTCTTCTTTCCACTGATTATTTGACCATATTTAGCAGATGATCACAGACTTTTCACTGATTACATTATCACTAAGTAACTCTGATAAACTAGATTTTCAAAATGCAAACTGTTCAGAACAAAGCCGGTCATAGAGGATGTAATCCAGGGAAATGTTATCAGTAGCCTTTTTCTGCCACCTGTTCGAGTGCCAACAACCACGAAGATAAATTTGAGCTGAGAATTCAGAGACTCTTACACTCAAAAGGAATTGGCATTCTGACACAGATGGCAAATTTTAAGGGAAAAGCAGAATGCCTGGCGCAGTAAAGTAAGATGCCAGTAAGGTATGTGAGCCTTTCCAAGTTTCTGTAAGTGCAAGTAATTTAGAACACTTTGATATGATTCTGTAAGAAATTCATGCAATTAAGGTCAGTGTGTGCTCATGTATGTAGGAACTTTTCTCTTAACCACAGTTTTCTAATTTCAATCAAGTGTAAAGTGTCTCAAATAGAGGTCTGACAAGACACTCAGTTCCTACAAGATGAGAAAAATAGAACAGTGACTAGGAAAGAGTTTACTAATGCCACCTCTGAAGCAAGTGCTAACTAACTTATCTTTTATTAGACAAGAATGTGGGAGGAAACCTGACATAAGAACAATACTTTTAACCGCTCACTAAGATTTTTGTTTGAAAGTGAAAATAATGCAATCAGCCTTGACCCTGATACTCTCCACCTTTCATATTCATTTTATTTGCAATACATAAACTTATACAGAAATACTCTGAAATAATTACTTTATTCCTTATTAGCCACTTGACTTTTTCTTAAATCTATTTGCAAATTTGAAGTCACTTGCTTTGTTTGTACACTATAATGCAGAGCACGTGGTATCCTGCTTAACAGTTAGTTTTCAGTACTTAACATTTATGAAGCATATTTATCATTACACTCTGAAAATACAATACACCCAAACACAGTTATACACCCAAACACAGTTCAGGTGCCTATGTGTATATATATTGTTCTTAACAAAAAAAGAACTTTTTTTCCCAATTTATATTACTTTAGTGTAATGTTATCCTTTATTTAGAAAATAAGAAATTTCTCAGGTAATCATATAAATCTAAAGTGAGAATCAACAAAACAGAAGACTTAACACAAGGTTACGGTTAATTTAAGATTGCTTTTTGTTGCCAATTTTCCCCAGTTATTGTACTTTCTTTTCCAAATGTTCCCTGGTTTTTTCCCAGTAGAGTCATTTCTGTGTGCATCTTTGCCAGAATACTAGCATTTCTGCCTACAAGCCAATATTTTTTGTTCTTCTGGGTCTCTCCTCTGCTTTGAGGCTTCTCTCACTGTATTTGTCTATATTAGCATTAATTTCAGAGCTGCAGTGCAATTCTGTAAGAAACCCCCTGGTTGCCTCCATTTACCACATGCTTACAGAGAAGTTTTGATGCATGTCATTCCTTCCAGAGAAGACTGAGAAGTACATCTCCATTAACATTTCAGCTGGACCAGAAGCATGGTTTTGAAGCCAGTCTCCTAAATATTACCAGCTACGATGCTTTGGTTCACTTTGCAGAGGGTCCATGAAGCATGAGTTGCATTCCTTTCAGATGAAAAGACATGGGAAGATGAGCTCCAGGAACACATCCCATATACTTACCTACCAACCAGCATTTAGTTAATGGGGCCAGACCAGAGCTAAGGCAAAATAACTGCCACACACTGACAGATATAGTAGAGGCTTAATCCATCTGTTTTCTCTATGGATGTGCTCCTACAGGACCACAGTAATTGCTAATGTAGGCATGGCATAATCTAGAATATCTGTCATGTTTGCACTAAAAATGCTGCAAACTCAAGAGATTCAAGACAGTGATTGATCCTTTAGGTAGCTCCAAATTATATGCACAGTGAGGATATTCAGTCAAAGGGAATGGGCTCAGTCAAACCCAAATTATAACCTGATCCTCATACAGGGCAGATGTAGGGGACAGACCTCAACCCCACTTGCTCTGATCTGCTCCTATTGCTCTGAATTACTTGCTAACACAGACATAGCCCATGTCCTTCTAACAGTTTACAGTTTCCTCTGTTGCTCTCTGTTAAACAGTGCTTCAGAATACCTTTTCTATGCAGGATCCTGTCATAAGTTACACTGTTGTATCTAATAGCTACCAATCCCAAGTAATGGTAAATAGGAATAAGCAATGATATATACAAGTAAGAGTAAATGGGAGTAAGATTTCCTATTGCAGTGTAGTCACAGTTGAAGTTTCAAGTTTGTGTAATATTCTTTAGGTATCCTGCCCTGTAGTTTTTCTGTACAATACCCTCCCTCTGCAAGTTTTTTAGATACCTTGTTTGCTTGCTGCAACTAAAGACTAGTAACTGTTAAGACAAGAGAGAAAGTAAAAGTATTTGATTTCTGTCAACCACAATTTATGTGTATTTGTTTTATATTTTTTACTTTGTTTACTCAAACAGGTGTTCAAGGCATTATCACCTCAACCATCATTTATGTTACACAGCCTATCATGAATTACTTGCACATGAATGCTTTTGATTTCTTTTTAAAGTAGGTCTACTTGAATTCTTGCTTCTGAATAAACCAGAGTGAATAACTAATTATTGATCTTTATGGTGCAACAGAGTGGCAAAGAGTGTAAGGAGGGGAACAAAACTGAATCCATCCACACACTCAGTTCTGATCTGCCAGGTGTGATACATGGCCACACTTTTCCAAATGTTAACACACATCACACTTAAAGTAGAAGCAAACTGCACCACTTGGGCCACACAGATTAAACTTCATAATGCAGTTTTCCCAACTCTTCTTCACTTTTTCACCTGCTTCTCTTACTTCTTTTCACCCTTCCACTTCTCTGACTCCATCCTCCTTCACCCAGGATAGGTAATCTTTCACTTTTGGGTTAGATATGGAGAGCAGGTGGAGCATGGATGCACCATTAATTAAGATGGTACCCCACAAAATGAAGAATATATCACCTGAATGAGTTAGACCTGTACCAACCTACAGTTCCTCTATATGACAAGAGCAGATAAGCTGTATTTAAAACATTCGTACAGCTGCTCACTTTCCAGTGCAAATTGCTCTCAAAGACTTAGTAATGCCCATGAGGACCAGTAAACCTGTGACCACAGAGTACCCCAGAGGTGCTTATGATGTGAATACCTACTACTACTTCAGGTTGACTAGTTACCTCCATCAGGGACGCCAGTGGCATCCTGCCCTGGTTTGCAGAACCAGTATTTTTGCTAAGAAATGTATTTATCACGCTAACAAAGTCAGTATTTCTGATGAAAGAAATGTGACAGTGATTTCTATGTAGATATTTTGGTTTGGTATTAATATTACTTTATTTAATAGCAATTGCAACAACAGTAAGGCTAATATTTGTGTTGTCAGTAAACCACACTCAGCCAAGGACTGGCCATCACCCTGCTATGCAAAAGAATATGACAGAGAGCTTCTATGCAAAAATCATCAAAACCCCATACAAATTGCCAAATACTGAGCACTTGCAGCTTGAATCAGGGGGCTGACAGAGCAGAGCAGGTCCCGCCATTTAGGGTACAGACAGAATCTTGCTGGAAGAAAACTTCCTTCTGGGTGTTGAGGACACTCTCAAAGACTGAAGCAGTGCACAGCCTCACTGAACTGCTAGCAAATCTGAAACCAAACAGTTGCCACGTCTCCTCAATATGATACGAATAATGAGGGTCTCTGGCACTTATTGATATATTAGATTTGTAGCTCTTTTCTAAACTTATTTTATACATGACCTGATCCTCATCATTTTCACCACTCTTCCTGCGCGTTCCCAGAATAAAAATCACCTCTCTTCTGCCTCATTCTCCCTTATCTGCATCCCACCAGCTCCCACTATCTCTTTCTTCTCACATTCTGTGCCTGAGCAGTGAGCATGTTCGGAGGCAACTGTCTACATTCTCTAATGCCAGAACTGAATTCAGATTTTAAAAGTTGGATGAAAGGTTAGAAATCAAATCTCCTGAACCTCTTCTGTAAGCTAGGTAGGTTAATATCTTGGCTAATATAAAAGAGGAAAGCATTACCAAAAAGTTTCAGGATCTTAAAAAAAAAAAAAAATCAAATTCTTTTCAGTGAATTTACTGTTTATTGCTGTAATTTAGTCTAATTTACACTACATCTCCATTTCCAGGCTCAGCAAGTCACAATAGCTCTACACCACATAGCTATGAACAGACATCAGCATGTATGAACATGACCATATAAACAGACATATAAGCATATAAGCATGGAAAAGCCATCCCTTTCCCATCACTTAAAGGCTCTGTTGTTTACTTCTGCACTGATTTCCTCTCCACTGTCCTCCCTACTTTTTTCCACAAATACAGCACTCATTTATTGCAAAGGGGCAAACTGACCCCAGCCCTCTGCAACCTAGTCTGAAGTCCCCCCTCCAGTGGGATTGGCATCTCCAGGACAGCACCAAGGAGAGAGGATGCCACAGACTGAGGGCACAGAGCAGGCACTATGACAGCACTCACTGGAGGAGGCAGGGTAAGCCATTGGGTATAGATAAAGGTTTCCGCTAAGAAGACAGAAAACAGTCAGGGCTTGTGTGGACTCTTGGTGAAAAAGAGTCATATCAAGGTCACGCCATCCAAAACATCATGTCAAAGGTCCAAAGGTCCGTATGTCCATGTGCCCAGTCATGAAAATACTAAGCACACAGACCCTGAAACACCACACAGATACATTAAAGCCCTGCAGAATGGACTTAACTGCAGGTACTATAATATACATGTTCGACTTCATGGATAACTTATAATAAGTGAAGTGAAAATAATGCCTGAATTTACAGTCAAGACCTTGCTCATAGTAAACTATTAGAAATAATCTCAAATTCACATAGGTATATGTAATAGACGTGCAGAAAATACTCTCTACTTCTTATCATCTGTTATAAACATTTCAATTGTTTCCAAACATTTTTCATTGCATAATGAATGATGTTAATGTAAAATTTTCCAAAGGAAAAAGGTTCATAAGTAGTTTTCAGGAACATTAGGTAAAGCTGCCCACTTCCATGATCCCAGGAATATCTGAAGAACCGATTAAAGGATGCATTTCAGGAAAGGTACACATGTCCTCCAGAGCACTGAAATGTTTACAGTGTGTTGGAAATGCCCATGACAGATAATAGATTTCAACTCATTTGTTCAGATACTTTGGAAAAAAACACAGAATGGAATTATTAAAGAAAGGTAAGTACTCTAGCACCTCTTTCAGCACAGTGCCTTGGAAAATGTAGGTATTCATACAAAATGGTCTTGTATTTTCTTGTCCAGTGTTTGTTTCATTTGATTGCTAGTGGGTCAGGTGCAGCAAACATCTCATTTTACCCATGTTATTGTATAAAAGCTTTGGCCTTGGAGCACCTGTTAGAGCTGGTTAAAGTTCTTTCCCCTGGACACAAACTCTCTCAGCTGCTAGTAATTAGAAAAAACAAAGCAGAACTACCACATGGACACAGGCCCTGAAAGAGGGGAATGCCAAAGAAAGCAGCACAAAATTTACAGGGATGCATGTCATATTTTTTCCCTTGGCAGTACAACCTTAGAGCACCAGGGAGAATGCCAGCTACTCCAAGTGTCAAGCAAACAACAGAATTTGCAACAGGTCTTCGAAGCCTTAATTGGAAAGTGGAGCACCTGGACACAAGCCATAATTCTGTAAAATAACTTGGTTTATAGGTATGAATAGAGAGTAATTCTATAAGAAAAGATGTGGTTTTGTAATTGCGAACTTGCACTAGTATTTGTTTTATTTACCATTTTTCTTGTAAGCTGTGTCATCAAGCTGGTCGTTATTTGTTGCTATAAAATACTTCAGAAAGCATTTTTAGGTTATGAAATTAATGCATCTGTAGAGGATTATCTATTTCAATAATGTCATCTTTGTGCAACCAGAAGATTTACTCACTAAAGCACATTTTCTCTGGCAATATATAAACAACTTTAAATTTGGCTTTTATCACTAAGATTCAATTCAATTAGAATTGATTTCAATGGAAAAACTGTGGTGATCATAACAGGAAAAGAGTCAAATAACTAGGTATTCTGTACCACACAAAGTAAATTTAATGAGGCTGGTAATATAGCACATTATATATAAAATATCTAAAAGTCTAAGAGAAAATATCTTAAGTTACTTGTGGCCCTTATAAACCTCTCCCAGAGAACTTCACAGGATGACATAGCAAGCAGCAGCAGAGTCCTCAAGGGGTACCAAATATCTTGTATTATTCCGCTCTAGTGGACACTTGGCCACCCAAGTCCTTGGTCTTGGTCTCAGTCTACTTGCAGGATGAATTCCCTCACACTCGCAGACTCAGACAGCTTTCTGATCTGTCAGCTCAAAAATATATCACTGTGGAAAACAAATAGAATAAATGAGCAATGTTACTATTTGATAGTGGCAAAGCTAATATTTTAACTAGATAAGTTATAAACCCACTACAGATAAAGACTGAAACTTTGGGACGAGACAAGAAATCTTGTTTAAGGAGTAGGGATGATAAAATCCTACAGAATACATATATTATTATAGTGCTGAAACATATTTAAATCCAGTCCTGGCTGATGAGTGAATGAAGAGATGTGAGTTGAATCATTGCCTTTAGAAGATGCTCAGCAACTGGCAAAAACTGACTTCCCCTAGAAGCCTCAGCACTGTCAGAAAGCTGCTATTAGCCTCACAGGACATGGTGCTGTGCTTTTCTGGAACCAACTTTTTCGAAGTTCCTGTTTGCTTCACCTCTCTGACCACGGGGTGGATCATGTCTAAGCTACGGCAGCAGAATAATGCGGCAGCAGAGGAGGACATGGGAGGGAAGCATCGAAGGGATGCTGTTAAAGCCACCCATTCTGTCAAACGCTAATGGTGGACTGTCAGAAGCCTGGGAGGTGCTTTTATACTAGAGATCATTTGTACAAATTTCAATAAATCTTTGTTTTGACTACTGTTGCAGATGAGAAAAAGAGAACAGAAAAAAACACTAAAAGCAACTTGACTTAATAAGGTGAAAGTAAGCTATGGCATGGAGAATGGCTAGGAGTCTGATAACCTTATCACTTCTGCAGCAAGTCCTACCCTACTCACAGTCAGAACTAATCCCTTTCTAAAACAAGCACTGGAAAAAGATGAAAGAGCTGATATATCTCTAAGGTTTAGCAGGTCCAGAGACAGAAAGCAGCTTTCTACATGGGAATAATATAAACAAAGGAGATTAAGTGTTTACAATAGTCCTTTGAAGGAAGGCAACAATCCCCCAGTTGGCACTACATTAAAATGATTTTAATCATCCTAATAGAGGAGATGGATGCTTTGTGAAAGAAAAATTCCATAATGATACTTTTAGGAGGGGAATTTTTTCTCCCTTTTTTAAGTAAAAAGCCTCTGTTTGGTTTGGGGGTTTTTTTTAAGCACATGAAAAAGGAAAAACTAGTCCAGTACAGAATGGGAACAATGAATAATTCCAGGTTGTTGAAAGAAGGGATGGGGAGAGAAGGCAGAAATTTCTGCTTCAGCACAGTCAATTTTTGGTCTGATGTTGTTTGTGGGTTTTTTAATTAAAGGGCAAGGGGTGATTTGTTTGATCTCCACTTCTCAACAAGTAGGAGAGTATTTTATGAAAATCTCATCCCAAATATTTTGACACAGAGTTCACCTTACCAATTTTAGGGACAAATGGCCTTGCTTTTGCTTTTGCTATCTGACAAAAATTAAAGATCCAGTCAGATTACTTATAACAATTTTATACAGGAGGACTGTGTGACGTTTTACCATTTCACATGGCTTTTTACTATGAGAAGCCACACAACAATGATCATGTAGGTAGAGACAGAGTAGAAAATGACAGAAGAGAGATAGATCCCTATGATAGACCTCACCTTCTGTGTCCTGTGGATCGAAAGGAACAGGAGGCTCAGTCCCTACAGTCAGAATCAAGTATTAGGTGTGATTTCCAAATCACAGCTTTCTTCAAAGCTGCAGCAATATTGTGCATTTTAAAGCCACAATAAAAACAGAAACACAAAGACGTACATTGCTGGATGGGTCAGCAATGTGCTGCTTCTCTCCACAGGCCTCTCTCCCTTTCAAGAAATTGTTTTTCCTCTCTGCCTTCTTCTGGCTGGTGGCCATCTTGAAGGCCTCCAGACTCAGCAATGGGAGTCCTTCCACAACAGGGCGATCACTAACATTGCCTAGCTTGCTCTCCTCAGAAAAACAGAAACCAACAAGCTTGTGGACCACCCTGCCTGAGATCTAGTCATACATGTGTTTATTTTTCAGTTTCCTTTTTACTTTTGTGTAACCCTAAGTTCAGAAGCTTCTGCCTTCACAAGAGATAAATGCTAGGAGTCAAAGTCCAGAAACCTCCAATGGTTCATTGAACCGAAGCCATTCAACAATCACTTTGAGTTTTAAAAGCAGTTAATCACATTTATAATAAAACTTTGTTATTACTGCAGATTAACTTGGAATCTTGTTGCACAAAATAATAAATAAAAACATCTGAGGAGCAGATGATTCCCTTCAGCCCTGGTATATAAGGCAAAGACTCAGTGCTGGCAGTTGCATAGACCTGAACTTGGCCCCTCTCCGTGTTGGCTCCATAGATTTCTGAAGATCATAAAGGAATCAAAAACCTGCCAAAGAGAGTTCAGAACCTCATGTTTCTGCAAGACATACAGCAGACGGTATTGTTGCAGCATAATACTGTTCTAAAAAAAAAAAAAAAAAAAAAAAAATCTGCTTAGGTTCCCATGCTGCTCTAGATTCCAACTCAGGGTGCAGTATGGCCCACAGTGACATGGATAACAGAAATCTGCTGTTATGGAGCAATGAACATGGACCCAGACAGGCTGCTAATAATGTTACCCTCAGCCAGCTGAACAAAGGGCCCTCCCTTTAGACTCTGTAGGTTTTTGAGTAAGCCCTAGATTTGGGAGTTATTTATTTTTTATTTCTTTTTAAAATTGCAAAAACTTTAACACTTATCTGGGATTTTGAAAATATGGTTTTATCAGACATTTCTCTTCATAGCTCTTAATTTCTGCAGAATTGGACTCTGAAATAAAATACTCAGAAAAATCCAAGCAACCTCTTGTTTTCTTTCCTACTTCTTTGTCCATCTTTCTCACTGTATCCTATTGTCCTGCATTGACTATTTAGTGCTCTTCCCGCAGAGGTGAACAAGAGATTTCTACATCCCATGTCTAGCTTTTTCTCTTAAACACAGTAACGTTCTGAGTCAGGATCTAGGCCTCACTGATGATTTGCCTGATATCTAGCAGGTTGAGAATGCTATCAGAAATCAACAACGTTGCTTGCTATTCTTGTTTAATAGAGCTAGCAAGATTTCTTGCTAGAAGAAAATGGATGGAAAACATACCCACATATATAGGTTGTAAAATTATCTTTTCTGTCTGGCTCTAAAGGTTAGTGTTTAAATGGTGTGGCAGATGTACTCAGTTATGGATCTTGGGCAGGAGGCCTGGCCTTGTTTTGACTGTCAATCAGGATGAGTCTTGGAGCTACACCATCACACTACACAGACTAGTGTGACCCAGAGGAAAATCGCAGTGTGATATTGGGAGGAAGCTGTGGTGGACCTCAGTGTTCAGGGCACCTGCTGAGAGCACCCTTCCTGCTCTCAGCTGACTTGCAGGCACCTGGCAGCTCCATCAGTGCACCAGAAGATACACATTCCCAGGGCCTTTTAAAAGATTTTTTCTCAGGAGTAACTTATTTTAGCACACATGAGTGAGCTGTCAAGTCAGTGCTCTGTTGCTGATTTTGCTTGAAAACAGAAGATTCACAGAGAGATCAAGGCAGTGCCATTACAACAGCTCTAAGGGAGAGTTGGTGCTACCACTTTATGGCCCAAACTGTATCTTCTTTCAAAGTGTTTCTGCGCTGATGTCGTGATAATGGTTTCAATATTTGCTTAAATTTGTTTAAATAACTTTACCAAGAAAAAGAGAAAGCAAGAAAAAGTCAAACCCTTTGTAAATGCATAACAGATGCACCGGTGCATGCCGGGATGAATGCAGACCAGACTTGGACCTGTCATCACACTTCTCACAGCCGCATACTTTCCTCAGCTCATGTGGCCTACACCTGGGATACACTGGCAGGGTGGCTTGTGAGGCTCCCAGGTTCAAAGCAAATGCTCATACCTTTGTTCCTGCCTGCAAGTCTTTTTAATTTTAACCTTTTTCCTCCCTGTCATCAGTGTTGTCTTTTGCTAGTAGCAGCTCTGACTATATACCAAGACATGTTGGGGGTGTTTTGTTTGGGGTTTTTTTAGTATACAGGATACTCATTGAAACAAAGTACAGATACAAGAGCTAAAAGTTATATAAAAGTGACAGTTACAGAAAGTTAATTAGGTGCAAGCATGAGAACTCTTGGCAATCTCTGGACATTTGTTACATTGCATGAATATAGATTTTTTTTAAGATGTGAAAAGTTGGAAATTTGTTCTCATTTCTGTTTTTTTCCTCCAGCAATAACAAAGGTTTCTTCAATCAGATTCAGTAATACTGAGTAGTAAGTCAATAATCCATCTCTAGGATTTTTTTAAACTGGGGGACTAGTGTAAACTGGCTGCACAATAATCAAAGGTCAGGCCGTCATTTATATCAAAGGCTGCAAAATGGCACTGATGAACTGTGACCCATCATCGTCAGAATGTGCTAAAATATCTCACTTGCATTAATAGTCCTTGCTCTTACAGGAATGGCATTCTTTGAAGACTGAGGCTCAAAAACCTAAGATGAAAAAAATGTAAAATACCCCAAACAAAGAAAAAGCCCCAAAGAAAAAAGGGAATGGCAAGGCTACAACACCCTTTCCTATTTGTAACTAGGCCAAATAGATTCCTTTGACTTGGGGTTTACCATCCTATCTGTTTCTAGCTACCCATAGTGCAACATGTTGATATGTAGCTGGAAGTTGAAGTGTAAGTAAGAAATATCTATTTTCTCTCTGATGCTTTCCATACTGGCTTTTACATATGAATAACATTACTAGGAATAAAGTCCATACATAGCTACACTAGTATTCTGTGCAGTGGGGTCCATTTTATGGTATGTGTTTTTGCTCTTACTCCTTTCTGTCAGCGCTCTCTCTGGCACACACTACAGCAGATCAGGGCAAAAGCTGCCTAGACAATGTGATATGACCAACAAATTGTACACTGTACACTTGTCATGCTTTTACAGATCCTGCAGAATTTTAGTAGCCTACTGGAATTAAGATATTTGAGAGGCTTGTCTACTCTTGATTTTTAGAAAGTGGCTTTAAATACATTCTCCTTTAAAAAATCTGATTATATAATCTTCTTGTGACAATACATTATCTAATTTTGTCTGTCCTAGATCTGTTCTGTAACTGTCTTTAATGACCTCCCTTCATTCCAGGCTTCTCTGCATTAGCTGGTATGTATCTGACTGGTCAGGGCCAGAATTCCTGGTTTCTAGAAAGCAGTCTTCTTAAAGTAATATAGGACCTTGCTAAAAAAAATTAATAGCTTTGTTACAAAGAATACGGTTTTAGTCAGTACCAAACAGAAAGGTATTTTTTAATAGCAATAAGTAAAATCTCTTGGTGACTTTGCTGAATCTGTAGTTAGACTTCACTCACCTCAAAAACATTTTATTCGTCTTAATACTTCCCAGTGATGGAACAAATATGAGCTTCACAATTTGCTTATTTCACTTATATCTTAATATATGGTTCCACACGGAGAATGCTAACACTCAAGCACCTAAAATTAAAAAAAGCTGAAAAGAATTGACTCATCTAAGAGGAAGCAACTGTGGTTTTTGCCTTCCCACTAGAAGTTATCTGCCACTTTTCTATCCCAAGCTAAGAAGAAAATTACCATTCTTCTTTTAATTCCAGTGTTTAACATAGTTTGCAATGCCACAAAGCCAGATAACAGCTCCAGAAAGCACTTACAAGTGAAAACTGAAGTGTGACCCACCTCACCTTCTACCAGTTCAGCACCAGTGCAACTCAGTCACTGGGAGCCTATGAGAAGATCATTGCACAGTCTGCACTGAAACCCAGCCTGTCCTTAGTTCTAATGAGACGATTACTCTGTTGCTGATGGTTTTTTGTATGCTTAACAGGAAGATGTACAGAGATATATGCCATCCTCAAAATATCCCATCATCTCAGAAAAAAATTAAAAGCATCAGTCACAGTGGTGAGGGAGGTAGGAAGAGAAAAATTCCCCAGATAAATGAGACAGAGAAATTGCTACCTCTCACCACTGTGCCAGTGACGAGAAACGATCTCATGAGCCAACTCTTCTGCAAGTACCATGAAGGAAGAAAAAATGATTTTGAACATCCCTGATAAGAAGGCTAGATTACAGCGGACACAGAAGAGAATCCATGAGTCCCTGTCACTGCTTGTAGTCGCACCTTGTCCCCTGTTCTTCCTTCTGGCCCTTCCACAGCACCCTGATGACATTCAAGGGTTTTGAAGTTTCCTCATGTTTTGCAACACAACATGCATATTCTCTTTATGCATTGTGAAAAATCCCATCAATGCTTGGAATTATCCTGTTTTCTAAAAATCAGTCTAAAACTGAAATAAATAATTCTGCAATGACAGTTGAATGACTTAGTAAAGTTGGCAAAGAAATTGGAAATTAAAAACTTGCTTAGTTTAGTCCACTTCTATAAATGGTGAGGAGACACTATCCAGCTATGATAACGACATGATGTGTGAACCAACATCATTCTTTTGTGTTAAGCAAGAATAGCTAAGCATTTAATTTAGGAGTGATCAGGAATTTTAAAATGAAGCTTCTCACAAGTCTGTTAAAATAAAGTTTAATCATGGAAAGGATCAACTGTGTAAAATATCTCAATTCCAGAAAATTGATGTTGAATTTCTTCAGCAGTCAATACTTCCTATGTCTTCAGTTTCTTAACTAAAAATCTATATTTCAATTTAAACTTTTTCTTTTTTTAATCGTAACACATACCAGAAAAATTAAAATGAAATTTGAAAGCTTAAAAAAGAAACATTATCACAAAATCATCTCAGCAGACCCACAAAAAATTAAGCAATATGCAGTTTACAGTTTTGAAAATTTTGGTCAGATAGAAAAGCTAACTATCTTTAAGCATACTACAGATGATCATAAAGGTCCTTTTCAGATATAACAATAAACCAAGATATTTTGTCTTTGTTTACAGGACAACTACAGTTTATACATTTTTAACTTTCCAGATAATATGAGATTTTCTGCAAAATATTGACCTGACCTATGTTCTACTTGAGCAAGTAATGAAATTTTTGTTGATGGCAACATATACTGGGTCAGGTTGAAATCTTTACAGGGTACACTGAGAAGTCTCTTAACAAAATTACATTGATCCCATTAATTCCACATAAACAAATGTGGAAAGCAACAATGAAGAATATGAGAGAGGACAAGGACATTTCTATAACCTGAAAAGATTAAAACCATTTTATAGTGAAGTATGACTATTTTCTCTCCTGTACAGACAGTATTTTATCTGACTGAGAATGCATGTATTAATGGATTACTTTCCAGGGCTTACATCGACATTTTCAGTCACTTACCCATCACTATGAAGTGAAAATTAAGAAAATGGAAAACTGTTCTCCAGAACAATGACATAAAGGGGCCATATATGCTTTTTTCAAATATCTGTCACTTTTTTTTCTCTCCAGAACATTCAGCAAGTCCCCTTTATCAGCAAATTCAAAGGAAGTAACTCATTAAGTGTAAATTGATGTAGGAACTTGCCTACAACAATAATTTCAAGTAAAAGACGTTATGTGTGAAGTCAGTAGTAGCCAGGAGTCTTCAATCTAAGCTGGAGGTGAGGATTGTTTCTTCCTTTGACATAATGCTTCCATATGAATGGTTATAGTACTAAGTGGTAGTAAATCCTTTGGTCAGGCTTCCATCAATGAATAATGACTCATATCAGCATTCACGTACCACATTATCTTCAAATAGCATCTGCTCTAAAGAGGTAATATCATTCTCTCTGTGCATCAATGTGATGCTCTTGCCATGACAATTTCATCACCCAAGTCTTGAGCAATAAATTTGCTTTGAAAAATCAAGTATAAAAGCCAATCACAATAATTAAAAAAAATATAAAATTTCTTTTAAAAAAGCCATGTGTAAGGAAAGTAAATATGGTAGCAGATATTGTAATGAATACAGCTAGTGTTTTTTCATACATATTCATCTTCCACATTCATGCATACCCATTAATCTAAGATGCTGCCTCTAAAAACTTTTAAAGCTGAATAACTTTGAGAATTAAATTATGTTTCAAGTGATGAGGCAGAGAAATAGAGGTTCAATCTCACAGGAAATATTTAATTCAAATTTCTTTTTATAGGACCTGAATGAAAACTGGTCAAAAATGGAAGGTTCGGTTCAAATTTAATTTGAAGGGACAAGAAGTATGAAATAAATGTTTTCTTACATAATTTCCTTAATTTAAATCCTAGACAGTAATTTGTGGGACTGGTCAAACATTTCCTTAGGTACTGTGTCAAATTAGGGAAAGAGAAATACAACTTTTTGCTGTTCTTATTTTCTCCAAATTCTTATGGTTGTGCAAAACTGATTCTCTTCTACAAGTCAGAACAACTTTAAAGCTGTTTTCTATCTGTCTACCAGCTGGGTTTTCAAGGGCATCTTCCACATGCTATGCAAAATAGAAGCAATTTCTAGAAGTACACCGGTAAGAGGTTGCTTGGGTCATTTCACTTACTGTCAGTGATGACTGTAACCTCACAGTGGCATAGGGCAGCACATACAACACCTGAACTGGGACCACTGGCTGTCACCTCATCCACAAAACTTGTGGTATTTCTGCTTATTCTGTAATCTTTGATTTCCTTCTCATTACTTAATGTCTCCCACTATTTATTTTATGTATTTAAGGATACAAAGGTTCAGCTCAACAAATTATTTTCATTACATGCCCTTTTCTTTGCACCAGTTTTAAACTTTTTTTTTTTTTTTTAATTATTCTCATTATCTGGCAGCATTGAAGTCCAAAATGGACTAGGAATTTTAAACTGCATTACTGATGTCCTACGTGAAAAGTGAACCTGTAAGAAACAGATGAAATCTAAAACATTTATTTAAGGTAAAAGAGACTCAAACACATTCTCAGCTTACCCTCAGATGTTTGATTACATCTCTTATTAGAGATTTGTGTTACTTCTCATCTCAGCTTTAGTTTGTATTATTGAAAGCTTCCTTTTCTCATTGCAAACACTGAATTAAATAATATAAAAAGCTCATTATATCCTGCATTTTTCTGTAAAAACAAGCCAAAGCAATAGGATTATTTTTCTAAGCTGGGTTCCCAGAACCATGCATTCTTCTATGAGGTAGGACGGTAAAACATAGGAGAATTTGGGTCTAAAATGAAGGGTTTTAATTTCTTTTTACTATCAGATACAAGTTTCTTCAGAAAGCCTTGTACAATATGAGTACTCTCTTGAAACATTAAAATACCTTGGAATAAAGTCAGTTGGGTCTTTCATTTTTCTCTTTTATTTGGATAAAAAATAGAGGTGCTATTTCCTAGCAGAGTGTAGCCATTTGTATTCTTAATACTATGCATCAGTTTGTATTTCTCTATAACTGGCATAGAGTGTTATGTCCTGATTTCTGAGTATTTGGTATTTTTACCTCTTTATTATGATACTGTCACGCTTCATACAGATAACTGCATAGACATGAGCTAAAAATCGAGCTCATCCTCCAGTCCCCATTTTCCACATTTACTCATTGACATGATCTTTTGTTCAATGCTGGAATAAGTTACTTGTCTAGCAAGGAAACTCAGGTTTATAGTGACATTGGTTATGTGCACAGGTTTTTGTATAATCAAACTCACTTGCCTACCAACACATGACGACTTCTGCCCTGAACTCAAACTTTCCCTGAGGCATGACTAGGGAAGGCAGTACAGATGCAGTGTGAGACACTGCACCAATGTGAAAACCAGACACAGGAGTGATTCTGTCAACCTGGAAACTAATTTTTTAATCAATAGGAATTAGAACTATGCTTATAATTTAGCTATATGCTAAACCAAGACTGAACTCCCCACTATGTTTCAGTTGACTAACAATCTGATTGTGAATCTGTTCTTACATTTGATACCCTAAAACTGTGTGTAGATAGAGAAGAAAGCCAAATATAGCATTTGTGCCTGGGTTTTATGATACATCATTGTATTGGGGGAAGAGGGTTGTTGACTTAAATCTCAAGAAGACTACAATCAAGCAATCCTCAAGGAGAGCACAGTCAAGCTTCGGATATGCTTGGCTAATAAAACAAGAGTTCTTCATCTAATTCTGGAGAGTAAAATGATAAAAATGCCAGGTAACATTAAAACTGAAAGTCATAGAATAAAGTAAACTCCAAATTCCAGATATATGAAACTTTATACAGAAGAAGCATTTCAGTGTGCCTTCACATTTCTGGTGAGATTTTCTCTTTCCTTCTGTGGACATGTAGACTATCACTTGCCATTAGAGGTGGTGAACAATTTTTTCAAACTTCTGACTAAATTGTCACCAGTTTTTCTACACATACCTTTGCAGCCACCCTCTGACCAGCATTATTACATGCAGGGGAAGGTCTCCCATTAGGAAGAAACACATGCAGGGAATAGCAACAGCAATCACACACCACCTATCTCACATTTTACTTCTGCACCAAAGGAGAAGGCTTGAGTTGTGTGGCCTCTTTCCCTGTAAAACTGCCATTAGTTCAGAAGCATACCTTAAAGCAGGTACTTCTTCTTCCCATTTTTCTCTTTCTTCTGACTACCTCCCTTTGTTTCTCCTTCTCCCCTTCACAGCACCCTCTTTATTCTTTTGCCATCTACTAGGTCAAAAAATGTTGGAGGACTGCAATCACATCATATTTCCAGTCTGATGGAAAACACTTGGATATCTTCTAACAAAGCCTTCCATGCTTCATTTTATCCCCTGTGAGAAACACCATTACAAGAGAACATTTGATACCTTGTGGAGGAAAAATTGGCATTTGACCTTCTAAACAGGAAGGTAAGCCAATTTACCATATTAAATACACATGGCATATTAATAGTAACAACAGATAATCTAATTGTACTAAAACAGTGTGGCATAAAGTGCAAATAGATTTAATGTCTTTACTATTAATTTCCCAATCCAAGTTTGACTAAAGAAAAAACTGTAAGTCACACATGATGTAGTTATTACTAAACTTTATTATATTATTAAATATTTATAGACATGACTAAAACTCTCGTTAAGCATAAAGTGGATGTGATAATAAAATTCATTAAAAGTTTGGTTTTTTCCCTGATTGCTGTCCATACATTTTTCTCACCAGTCTTTTTTTATTTATCCTACAGTAGTGGCATGGACATAAATGAAAAAAATCCTGAACACCTGTTATTTTTATAATGTATTTTAGATTAATTTTCATTTGACTTCTAAAAAACATCCTGGAAACATGTAGGTGCTGAAACCCAGATATTTGGCACAGCACTGAATCAGATGCAGGTGGAAATTAGTACAGTGTATTTTCTAAAATCAGTATTTACTTTCTTATAATTGCAAACAGCTTAGTTTTAATAAAGAAACAGTCACTGTTCTCAGTGGATATTTGTTTTGCACTTAAAATTGAAACTGACAACTTCAAGACTTTACTAAGGTTAAAGCACCCAAAGCTTTCTGGAAAGCCTGGCTTCTGGCTCCTAGACAACAGCAGCATTCTCCTGAACTAATGAAGATTCTGTCTTAGCTTTCATAGCAGTGCCTTGGACAGCTTGAGGAGCCCTTCTGAGAGCTGCCTATGACCAGAGACCATGAAGCCGATGTCATGTCAGGAGCTTTGAGGATGTGTCACAGTGAGAAGGTGTCAGCAGGGATGTCCCAGGTATCCCACCATACTTCTGGACAGGCAGCCCACTCCTAACCAAGGCAGGCTCACCAGCCCCATTGGGCTTACTCTCCTCATTCCGTATCTGACCTCCCCAACAGCCTCAGCACTATCAGAGCTGCAGAACTGATCATGAGCTGGTGAGTCACCAGCAGCTGAAAAGTCTCCCATAGGCTGCTCTTGAGCAGTATAAAGCTATTGTTCCTTTGTGGATTAGGCATATCAAACAATTTGTGCAAGAATTTGACATATGCCCTTGTATTATGAGAACTTCAAAGTGGCAGTACAAATACAGAGCATCAACTAAAACATCAGGACATGAAATGAAAGAAGTTTACGAAAATCTCTGGTACTAACAGTGCTGGTCTGCAGCAGTGTCATACCTATCCAAAAAGCTATGTCAGCTAGTGCGAACAAAGTGTACTACAAAAATTGTATTTGCTTTTATTTGAGGCAAACATGTCTTAAACTAAATGGAAAGTCACAAAGCTGATGTAGAAAGATTATCCCTGCTGATAAAAGAAGCATTCAGAAACATCACTAGTTATCAGAGACACGTGAGGGAGCAGAAAGGGGGATCAGTAAAACTGAAGTGATAAAGTACAGCTGGAAGACTTGGCAGTGCTTTTCAAGTTTTACTGTACTACAACCTAGTGCTGTTACAAAAGAAAATGTCAATTTTTCCTTCTAATCCAGCTACAGAAACAAAGTTGTTTGAAAAAGCTCCTGACTGCTAAGGAGGAATCTAGACATTAAATGAAATGTGCAATTAGTTTTAAAATAAAGAATTTGAAAGAAAAAATCTAGTAGATACAAACAAACAAACAAAACCCTGAAATGAACATTGTCTAGTATTGAACAATAGAAAAAATAATTAAAAAAAAAAAAAAAGTAGATAAGAAAAGGGAAATAAACATCTCCACAATTAATGTGCTTTGTCTTGAAGTAAGAAGTCCCGAACTATATGTAAATATTTATGAACTCCAGGTAGCTGAGATCAGCTGATACTTAGCTCCTTGCTGTAGTGTGCAGAGCATCAGGCAGAGATGCTTAGAAAAGATTAATCTTCAGATTGACCCCTGTGGGTATTACAGCCTTGGAGCGGCCACAGAGGACAGTAAACATATTGGGGTTTCCTTTACTTATCTTTGAATCATGTGATCTTAAATATCCATTGCAAAACCAGACTGTTTATTATCCTATGAGCAGTTTTAACCTGTGACTGATATTAAATATTAACGGAGGTCAGATAACTCTGATAACAATACTAAGGCCTATTGATTTTGACTTGAAGCCAAGAGTTACTGGGTCAAAAAAACCCTTATTTTTCTGCCATTTTCCATAAAACCAGAAGTTATTTGAGTTTTAATATCTGGTTTGTCTATAAAATTGTAAACTATACTGTCAAATGCAATTGCATTCTTACAGAGGTTTATTGCTAAATTAACAACGCTGAGGTTAACTTGTGAGTTTCAGAAACAGAATACTATGGACTGTTCTGAAATATGTTTTTTCAAGTTCCTGGAAGTACCCAAAAATCAAGCAAAACTTTACAAATATTTCAGAACTTGCACTGTGTGAATTGATTCAGAATATATTACCATTAGAATAAAAACTTTAAAAATTTTACATTAACTCATCTATGTCCCTGGAAACTTAGCTCATACCTGAGGAATGAAAAATAACCCTATTTAATAGCAATATACCTGAAGTTTGTAATAATGCATACCATCAAGAAAACAGGAAAGAAAATATAATTTAATCTAGCTGAATTTGTTCATATAAGTACTATAGATATTAAAGAAGTTTTTCAGTTTTTACAATGCATAAAGCAAGTGCCTCTTCATATTTGACCTTTTCAGTTTGAACATTTTAGCTTAAAATTCTGTTTAAAAAAATATATATTTATCCTTCTAGCTTTTGTGTAGAATTCACATGGCATTGGTCATTGATCTTCCTTTGGTCTTCAAGGCTGTGCTTTGGGGAAGGGCTCTGCTGACACCCCTTAACACTTGATGCGGGACACAGACAACAGCTAGTTAGAAGCAGGCTTCATAATTCCAGTTCTGAAACCACCTCCAGCAGCATTTCATAGGCAAGTGGCCTTGGCAGCTTGTATTTTAGGAAACCATATTGTAGGTTCTTACGAATAGGAAGAGCTGTTTGAAGCAGTAAGGATTTCCTTTATCCGCCACTTAGAAGTTGCAAAGACTGATCGGAAGGCCACAGAAAGGAAAATGATGCAACTTCACTGGAAAGTTAAAAGCCCAGACTGAAAATTCAGATTCAGATTTTTGTTCAAGTGGTAGACTATTATTAAAACAGTGGTAGACAACTTTTAATGCAACTCTGTTCTTTGTTCATGATTTTCAGCAATCAGACTCTGAACTGAAATATAAAAGGAAGACCGTGTTATTAAAATATGAATCATTAAAATGATTAACATTATTAAAATTCAATATATTTCAAGTGCCATTGGAAGAGGTAAAAATTTAATGACAGGAGAAAAAAGCCAAACAAAAAACATAATGGAAAGAAAGGGAAAACAAAAATTAGGAAGTGAGAAGTAGTAGTAAATAAACCCCTTTCATACTACTTTATGCTATTGCCCTGGAGCTGACAGAATTAGAAAAATGAAAATTAATCCATAATTGATAACACTGTTGTTGTCTACGTAAAACGAAAGGTCAGAATATGATCCACAAGGTCAGCTTAATTCTTTGTCAGACTACATCATGGCTTTTTATGTAGCATAAACTATGATTTTACAGCAGACAGACCATGCAAGATGGTCTGCTTTATTTACATACGGTTGGTGGTTAACAGTGACAACTGAAAAGACAAAAGAATAAAACATGATGTTTATTATTTGAGGACAGGGCTATACGAAGAAAAAGAAAGTGCTTCTTTTTAGTAGAGTTGGACTAATAGCTAAAGTACGAATCAACATATGGGGTAGTTCTCCAGCAACTTACTGGGGAGACAGTTCTGCTCTCCGTATTCACGCTATGCACAACCTTACTCCTTGGGTAGTTATACAAGGTGTAAAAATCCTTCTAAGAATTAAAGTTTTTACTACAAGTTTTGTGTATATCATCAACTGCCTTTTCCCTTCCACAGATGCCCTCTTAAAGAATCAAAACCAAGTCACTGTTTCCAGCATGCTTAAAGCACTACATGTGGACACAAACCAAAAAGCTGCCTTCACAGCTTTTCCTTGACTTGTAGTCATCGTCACTCAGCATCCCTGCTCTGCCAGGCATCTGGCTCAATCCAACCACCATGCTTGTACCTTCCTCAGGCAACTGCAGCTCAGGAGTTTCTTCTGCAGATCTCTTCTGTTGTCACACCTGCACTTCACTGGTATGGCGTTGTTCTGAAGATGAGAGCTATATGTAAAATCTCTGAAGTTTTAAAAGTACAGCTGACTGAGGGACATTTCCTTTTTTTCTTCAATTTTTTTGAAAAATGTGTTAAATGTGTAAAATATGGAGAATACTTGAGAAAAAAGAATTCCTTTTCCTTTAAGTAGTGTGCACTAGCTTTATGCTTTAAGTCTTAATGAACCCTTACTCTGCTATAGAGAGAATACAGCAAAAAAGAATTGACATTTGAAGAATAATTTAAAGTAAAGGTCATGAATAGCATGGTCTCCCTTCTCTAACTGAGCTTAATGAATAGACACATTATCCTCTCAAAGCAATATGACTACTGGAGTTGATCTCCCTCAGTAGCTTTAATCTACTACCCACCTGAAGAAGAATCAATTTGCTATATATTGATCATTTACTCTTTTGTGTAAGCCCACAACTGTCATGTATAACAAAGCAGCCTCTTTGCACTCTTCTCTACACTGCCAAGACAGTCATCACATTGGTGGTGCTCCTCAGTAAATTTGAAAGTTTGTTCACAGTCCTTGCTAAACAAAGTACATTTGGTTGAAGTTTGATATTGTTTCTAGTATCTGACTGGTTCAGGAATACAAGAATAAATATTTTTCTAGAGAACTGCATGTGTAAGGTACCACAATATTTACTTTGAACACAGTCCTGATGTCACTAAAATAGAAAGATATCATCTTTGATATCAGTGCAGATCTAGGTACAGACTCAGCTTTTTCTTGAGACTTCTTCCAGGGTCGGAATCAACAAGCTGTAATTCTGCCTGTACTGCAGTATAATATTTGCAGCATTTTACTGCGTGTGTTTCCAAGCACTGAGGTATATACAAAAATTGAGTAATATACAGAGAGTGTCAGAGTTAAACGTAACATTCCTTTTCTATTAATTACCATTCTTTAATCACTGTTATTCAGAACATATACGTTTGTTCCATGTTATCAGTTCTATGCACTGTATTCTATATAGTTACTTAGATCATCGATATCTCTGTTCTACATACAATTGCTTTTCTGAAACAGGAAGAAAAAGGGAGGTTTTTAATTGTATTCCGAAACAGTATACCTGATAAAAAGAATTAATTTTCAAAGGATGTTTCTGTAAAGCAGATTCAGAGCTAAAAGAGAAACTGGAAGAGGAGTTATGGTCTCTGGGTTTTCATTGAAAAGCTAGACCAAGTTCTCATTCAATTGAACTTTCCAAAGATGTTAATTTTTGTTCAAAAAGCTACTTTTTATTTTTGTCCAAAAAGTGATACTATTACAAACTTCAGCTTCTCTTAATGTTAAACACTGTTAGTCATGAAATGTGCTCCGTACATGAGAAATCATCTAAAACAGTTGCAATCATTCTGCCTAGAACCAAGACTACAAGCCAAGACAAAAATGCCAAAAGAGGGCTGCCCAAGCTAAACAGGATGTGGTGACAAGTATCTGCATTACACTTACTTTTTTACTTGGTGCCTGAGAGAAGGTGGTACAAGCTACTGGTGTAACCTATAGCAACTGTCAGTGTTGCTAATGCCAGCAGGATGCTAGCTCACTGAATTCCTACCACTAACATCATGCAAAAATGTCCCACAACATCACAGGCTTCTGCTTGTGTGCCTGAACTGGATCTGCACTGCTTTTCATGCTCTACCTCAGTCCAGGAAACTATAGAAATGAGCAAATGCTCAGGGATCCAGATTATTGAAAACTTGAACTAGACTACATTAGGCAAAATTGCAAGCCGTGCAATGTATGAGAGAATATGAAATAATCAATGTTGTATCTCTACCTGATTCTGCCCAGTCACTCCCATCACATCCTTTTAGCCCAAGACTTATGTCAGCCCTTGCTTTGCCTCCCCTTATTATGGTGCACCACCCTTTTGCACTTGACTAACTCAAAAGAGGTGCTGTATTCTATATAGATGGAACTCGACTGAAATGTAAACACCTACTTCTGGCATCTATATATTCATTTCTAGTACCAGACTGCCAAAATCATTCTGTTTGAGTACTCAGTTTTGAAATTTGATCCATGCTTCCTCACGGTGTTTCTCTCTGCTTGCAAAAAAAAGTTTCCAATAAATCTGTCACCGATTTTTGTCTGTGTCCAGACCATAATTCCTCTTTGAAATATGTTCCTTCAACTTAACTAGACAGTGTTGAATAGAAATGCTGTAAGGTGATCATGACCATTCAGTTTTTCACTGTAAAATTAACACCTGGATGGTAGGTTTACAAGGCAAGAGGATTGACAAAGCGGGTTATAATATGTAGCTACTGTAAATGTGTCAAAATTGTCACAAGCGTCCAGGGTTTTAATGTCTCAATATGACCAGTTTGAAGCAGATGTTTTCAGAAGCTTGAGCTGTTAAATGAGTCAAATGATCATAGCTTATAAACAAAATTACCTTCCCCCTCCTTTTTTTTTTTTTTTTTTTTTTGTTTAACACATTTGATTCTTCAGTGCTTTAATACTAGAGTGCTCATTTGTTGGCTTTTTCTTGTTTCTGTTTTTGCTGTCTCCTCATTCTGTGCACACGGCATCTAGCACCTACCCTGACATTCACTCTCCATAAATTCATAGTGCTCTGTCCCACTCTTGATCCACTAACAGCAGCAGGAACAGTGTCATACCACATTGCAGTGAATCCTCAGAGGATTCTGAAAACAACCAAGAGAAGACAATGCATTCCCTGCAACTGCCCAGATTGCCTCTCTGGTGAGAATGCTGTCTAAAAATAACACGCTACATATTTATGTTCACAGGAGCTGAACAGAGATTTATAGGTTGGTTTTTTTATTCAATAAGCACTTCAGATAATAGCAAGTTTTGACAGCAACCAGTCAGCCACCTAGATGATTCAAATCCCTTGAGTAGTTTCCTGAACCTCCATATCCCACTACTTATTCCCCATGATAGGTAAAGCCCTCACTTTGTTACACTGTGTTCATTTCTACATCTTAATTGCCAAATTCAATAATAATGGACCCATGTAACATGTATTTTATAAATTTAGTTGTTATGTTTATAGTAGATGTTTAATTTTCCCCATAAGAGTGCTCCTTGAAAGTCTTTATTCTGAAAAACAGAATGACAGTACTTTGGATTAAATGAGCCAGGTCTTTGGCTATGGAAGGATAATTTTGTTTCACTCCAGTGGGACAAGGTTGTTCACAAGCCAATTCCCCTGACCTAGAGGATCTTCCCTGACTTCATCTCTCCTGTTGGACTTTTCCACTTTGTAATTAAATATTCACTGGGTGAGAGGGAAACAAAGAATAAAGAAGGAAAAAAATAAGCCCTTTGTAGATGTTCCAGTTCTCTGGTCCAAGGAATATTTAATTATTTAGTCAAAGTGGAACTACTTCTCTGGAGAGGCTGAGAGAGTTCCACCACGGTGGTTATGGTCCAACAGAGAAAACGGACAGAGGAAACCCAGTGTATAAATCTCAACAAGGAAAGAGGTACCTGCTTAGCTCTTTTGAACAACATAAAAAATTACACTTGCTAAGCAAGTTGACAATGAAAGGCATATTTGACTAGAAAATTGATTGTCCTTAATTACATGTTTCATATTTCTCTAAAATTATGGTTCTATCCTAAATTATTCAGGTAGCTATCAAGGAAGGGAAGCAATGTGAAATTCATCAGATTTAATGTGCCTGCTCCTGTAATAAATATGGGATGTTTGTTGTGATGGTTTGTCCTAAATTATGTTACACAAACTTTTCTAATCTTTAACAAAGTTAACAAAAGCCAGAGAGGGAGGTGCCCTTAAAAGAAGTTATTTCTGACAGGGAAGATTTTTAAAGCAAGGTTGATTAATTAGGGGTTTTACATACACTGTGTACCTTTACCAGTGACATGTGCTGAATCCAGCTGATAGGTCAAATGCACAAGTGAAGTTTTAATGAAAACAGATGCCTAGAGGATCCTAGAGCAGCTGTGTCTGCCCATTGCTCCATGTGTGGAACATCTTCCTGTTGCTTTGTGGTGCTGCACTCCCCCACTTCCAAGAAACCGGGGGCCTCTTAAAACAAGGTTGAAAGGAGAAAGGCTTGCTAGTCAGCTGGCAACATATCTGCATTTTTAAACTAGCCTGGATACAGCAGAGAAGAGCTTAGTTTCTGCTATGTGACTGACCTCTCTTAGCCAAGTTCATAGCAGTGTGAGCTATCAAATATGACAGGCTCTTGGCAAGCATTTGCATGCTTTTGGCTGAAATCTCTTCCAAGCCCAGCTGGGATCAATTAAACTAAATAATAGTTCTTGCAATAACTAGTTCCTACCACACTCTTCAGAAATTGCTTAGTGTTCAAATGTAAATACTGTTAAGTTCATACCTTGCTTACCCTTCCCCCACTTTGAAGGACTGTGACAGAACCACAAATCTAAGATATTTAAAGCAAGATCATAAAGGTTGAATAAGAATGAAACATGGCATGTGCAGGCATACATTCTTGTCTTCTGGTTTGCCATCATGATATCCATTCTGCTTATCTAATATCCTAAATATGAATAAAACCCCCACAACATATTAATTTCTCTAGACTTCACATTAAATGGAGGTGTCATTGTCCGTAACTGATTAGTAAACTGGTCTAACTAAACTGCTATCAAATCCTGCTTTGCAAATTTGGAGTAATTGACCAAAAAAACATCTATTGTGCTATAAAGTATTTCCAGGACCAGGTAATGCTCACATTAGAACAAGAAGCATTTAAATTCAAGATTAATTTTTCCTAGTGTTTTTACTACTGTATGCAGATTTCCTGTGAGCAACATGAATAATCAGCCTTAACTTCTAAAAGATGCAAAACAATGTAACTAGAGCAAACACATGAATGTTTTTCATTGTGACTGAAAAGCAGAATTATTTTCCATTCAAGTTAAAAAAAAAACCCTAACTTTTATAATCAAATAGTCTGGAGATAAGAATCTATCCTCAGAGAAGCCCCTGTTATGCATCCAAGCAGTTATTTTCTCTGAAGTCAGAGAGTATTTGCACAGTTGTAAAGTCCCTGATCATTCTATATGTTGTGGGATACAGTTCTCTACTCAAATAAAAAGAAATATAATATTTTCTTTCTTTATTTTTTTAAATGAATGTCATGTAGTTTTACATGCTAGATTTACAAAACCTAACGTAACACTAAGAAAGCACTTGTTCTGCTAGGCACTTGAATGCATTTGGATCACTCAGCTGCTTAAAGGCCCTTGATGAGTAGAAGCCAAGATTTTTATGATCCTCTGAAATGTCCAGTACTACTCTGGAATACTGTGCTGTTTTGTCATTGCATTAATTGGATAATGACTATCTCCCGTTATTTGAGGAGCTGGAATAGCCTATACGGCCTAGGCTCTATCCACCATGTCCTGCTAACCTGACAGTCCTCCTGAGGAACTTACAGAGCTTCTGCAAGCTTTTAGTCAGATTTTAAACACTGTTAAATTTTACAAGTATAGGTTCTGAAAATAATGGCTCACTTTAAATAAGCAGTATGAATAACCCCCAGCAGCGCTACAGGCTTGGGGAGGAGTGGCTGGAGAGCTGCCAGTCAGAGAGGGACCTGGGGGTGTTGATTGACAGCCGGCTGAACAGGAGCCAGCAGTGTGCCCAGGTGGCCAAGAAGGCCAATGGCATCCTGGCTTGTGTCAGCAATAGCGTGGCCAGCAGGGACAGGGAAGGGATCTGACCCCTGTACTCGGCACTGGTGAGGCCGCACCTCGATTCCTGTGTTCAGTTTTGGGCCCCTCACTACAAAAAGGACATTGAATGACTCGAGCGTGTCCAGAGAAGGGCAACGGAGCTGGTGCAGGGTCTGGAGCACAGGTCGTACGGGGAGCGGCTGAGGGAACTGGGGGTGTTTAGTCTGGAGAAGAGGAGGCTGAGGGGAGACCTCATCGCCCTCTACAGCTACCTGAAAGGAGGTTGCAGAGAGCTGGGGATGAGCCTCTTTAACCAAGTAACAAGTGATAGGACAAGGGGGAATGACCTTAAGTTGCACCAGGGAAGGTTTAGACTAGATATTAGGAAGCATTTCTTTCCAGAAGGGTTGTTAGGTGTTGGAATGGGCTGCCCAGGGAGGTGGTGGAGTCCGCATCCCTGGAGGTGTTTAAGAGTCGGGTCGACATAATGCTGAGGGATATGGTGTAGTTGGGAATGGTCAGTGTTAGGTTAATGGTTGGACTGAATGATCTTCAAGGTCTTTTCCAACTTAGACAATTCTGTGATTCTGTAATAACAGAAAGCCTGTAATGCCACTTAACTTTAGAAATAATTCCTTAGCTGAAGAGTCAGAGAATGGCTGAAGGCACCAAGCTCGTCAGTTAAATCCTCCTCTGTAAAAAGACTGGTAAACATAAGGTTGCAAGGTCCTAAATTTATTGGTTTTACATAACCTTGGAGAATACGCTTATTTCTCTAGGGAGAGGGTTCATTATAGTTGCTAGTACTGAATGGTTCCACAGGAAAGCTTATGGTGTGAAATCTAGAAAATCTTTTCTGCCTCACAGGAGGAGGTAGCCTTTGAGACCAATAACAATATCATACAATGCATGAGGATTAAACATTGGAAGTGTTTACCAGTGCATGCTTTATTTTTTGTAGGAGAGATGTTAATCCCCAATATCAGCACATTTTAGTGATATGATTCCACCTAACATAGCCTGTCTACTGGCCCAAATATTTGTTTAAAACAAGTTTTTAAAAAATCACATTCCAATGTAAAGTAAGTTCCTATTCCAGTAAACTCTCCAGTGTAGGACATACCATGCAAAGTTACAGTTGCCCTTTTAAGGGGAAACCTCCACAGTGAGCTGGTAGGATAACCTCCTGGCTAGAAATCAAGTGATCTGACAGCAACAAGAGAATTCATCTTCTTATTTCATATATATAAATATCAGCTTCCATTCCTCAAATCTCATCTCTACACCAAAGACACATCATGTGCTTAAGCATCCGTTCACTGTTTTTGAATGAGTCCCCAAAGGAACTGCCTCAAAGACACAGCAGTTCCCCAGGAAAAAAAATTTTAAAATCACAGCCCAACAGTATTTTCCCATTATATCCCAGCCTATGCCTGGCAACCTTCTAACACTTTTTCAGACAGCATTCCAGGAAAGTGTTTCCATTAGACTCACAGATGAGGCAGGGAAGCATATGGATAACAAAGGCAACATTTCTGCTGGGAATCCCAAGCCAGCTCCCAGCTTTATCCTGTATCTGCTGGCCAGCTATGGTCTCCAGAGACCCGTGGGCACAGGAGCATGGCACCACAGAGAGATTAACCCTTGAAAGAGACACCAGATCTTCTTGTGTCTGTGTAGACCACACCAGGTCTGCAAGATCATATGGACTCTCCCAGTAGGGCTGAGTTTTTCTGTGTCCCCTGAAGATGCAGGTAGATAAAGAAAGGAGAAATACAATAGCTGAGAATGGATACAATAAGGTGGGACAGAGGACACTGAAAGGTTTTCAGTGTGGGGAAAAGAATGAATATTTTCACAGAAAGTGTGGTCAGACAGTGGAATAGGCTGCCCAGGGAGGTGGTGGAGTCACCATCCCTGGATGTGTTTAAGGGTCGTTTAGATGAGATGCTGGGGGATATGGTGTAGGGGAGAACTTGTGGAGTAGGGCTGATGGTTGGACTTGATGATCCCAAGGGACTTTTCCAACCTGAATGATTCTATGATTCTATGAATATGGCAGACTTCAACAAACAGAGCTAGACAAATAAATCGACACACACGTGACATGGGGAAAACAAAAGCATATGGGCTTAGAGCAGTGAAATACAGATATCATATACAGATATGAGATAGCCAAACATATTATTCAGCTCTCCAAAGCATTTAATAAAATGTTATTATAGTACAGCCAGGAACCACAAAGAGGGAATTGATTAGATTTTGCTATAAATTACCATAGATCGTACAGTGTAACAGACTTACTCTAGATTTTCACCCATGTGGCTGATTCAAAACGTTAAGAGTGTGTAGGTATAGGGGGAATGGGAAAAGAATTAAACAAGGGATGCATAGGATGTAGCCAGTCATCTCTACTTCACAGACACAATAGTCAGCACACAGAAATGATGATAGCTGGACAAATTGGAAGAACCAGATCAGTGTGGCAATTCATAGTAAAAGATGAAGGCAAGCTTCAGGGAAGGGCTCTGCCACTGAAGCAAAGGCCACAGCTCAGCCCTTTGCTGCTGCTCTTCCACTGTGCCTGGCCATGTCCACCCACCCAGGGCAAGATGGCTACAGAGGTGCTCCTGCCAGGGGGGGCTTCTGGGAGATGGGGGGAGGAGGAAGCGGCAGAAACAGCAGGAAGAGAAGCAGGGGATATTCCCCTGTCCCAGCACCAGTGAAAAACGGAAGGGTATGCATTGCACCCTTCCCTTGTCTCTTTCTGTGCAGAGTGCTGCTCTGACACCTTCCCCCAGCTCTGCCTACCCCTCACTTTCCCCAAGCTGGCACCACTCAGAAATTACTTTATTGACAGAGAACAATTAAAGGAATAGGAATTGTTCAAACCGCAGCAGAGTTTGTATAGACCAAAACAAATTGAGACCAGCTGTCAAGCCATTGGGACCAGAAGGCAGCGCTTTGCCTGAGGGAGGGTCTAACATTGTTTGCTGCCATGGGAAATGCAAATCACAATCATGGCAGCTGAGCTGGGCTGGGAGAAGAAAGCATAACTGTACCTACTGCACACTTGTCCGTTACATGCACCAGCAAAATCTCCACTCATGGCTGAAATGAATCAAAGTTTCATACAGAGAACAACAGATGAGGAGGGGGGGAATCTATGTTTTGGGATAGGGAGTGGATCACTGTTGCAGGACTTCAATTAGATGTAGCTTTGAGAAGAACATAAGATTTGTCCTTAAAGGAGGGGCAACAAAATAACAAAATGGGGTGAGAACCTAAAAAAATGGATTTTATGGGCACAGAAACTAGAAAGACATGCTATGGATTTCTTTTTCATTTAAAGAAACTCAGAGTGAAATCAAAAGGGTTTGTAAACTGTCTGTCTCTGTGCACCATCGCTTCTGGTCTTGCTCTCAGCCCCAGAGCTTGACATGGGTCTCTCCAACAGTGCTACACAGTCTGCAGGAAAAAGGTCTTTGCTTTTCATCCTCTGGGGCCAGCAGCATGTCTACTCCCTGCCTCGCTGCAGCCTTTCAGGTTCTCCTCAGGCAGCACATGAGCTCACGCTCACAGGCACACACACATGCGCACAGGTGTATGCTGTAACCCCCCCTTCCCACTCCCCACAGCTCTGCACTAAGCACTCAACCCACCCTCAGACCCTCCACTTCAACTAGACCCAGAGTGCGGCAACCTGGGAGAGTCAAGCTGGCCCTTCAGCTGTGCTGCCTGCTGACTTTGAAGGAAACTAACATGCAATACATGGTAGCCTGCAAGCAAATAAAACAGCTCCAGTCTTTTACAGTCATTGACAAAGAGGTGAAAAGTCAGTTGGGAAGTTATGGAATATTACATATCTGCAATATGTGGAAAGAAGCTCAGAAAAATATTTTCTAATTAATACCATGTGTATTAATCTATGTTCTACATTAACTCTCTTCTAATAAAAGATCCACATTACATCCTCAATAAAAATGTGGTGTTTATAATCTTGGTAGGTACTTTTATATATTTCCTTATAAAATATAGCTTACAAAAGCAAGAATTTATTGATTTTAGTATTTAGACTATTAAGGTGGAACATACAAGTCCCAAAGAAGTGAACCCTGTCTTAGGTCGAATCTTACTAGATGGCCTAAAGTGCATGGGACAGAAAGAAGAGACACAGAAGACATGTCAGGAAAAGAAAGATCTATATTATGTTATTAAGCTTTCTGTATGTAACAAAATGATGATATATTAAAATCCACCATCCAATTCCTATGATGTGTTTTACTTTAAACAGGAACCAGCAGACACAATGCCAAAATACCTTACTGAATAGCTAGGTGTAGTGTAATACAACACATTAGAAACAGTCTGGTGAAAGGAGTCAGGTTCTGTACACAGGAAAGGTACATTTTGAGATTTCCTTAACACATGTGGAATACATGCTATACTGAAAAACGTCTTAAACTCAGAATCACTACATACATTTATTGAAAAGGAAGTAACAACACTGGAGTTGGTGAAAGTGAACCTATCAGTCCTGTTGCATGATCTCCTGCTGAGACCTGGAACAACTGCTTGACTGCCATCACTTTCATCTGTAAAAGCAGGGAGTGGAAATTGTTACCAAACCAGAAGCGCCTTGGCAACACATGTGACAACTCCTTGGTAATTTACTTTCTCTTCAGTCTCAGGAATCCACAATACTCATACTATTCCTTTCTCACAAAGCCATCATTCCTTCCACTGTCCACCCACGAGCTTAATACTTCAAAAACACCTGCTTTTGTCCTCTCGGTTTCCTTTCAACTACCTGTTCATCCAATAAGGGTAAAATGTGCTAGTTGAGGATTTTGAAAGTAGTTTTCTAGTTACCACTGGTGAGGCTGAGCAGCAATATTTAAGTCCTTTAAAATCTACTTGAGTATGCACCAGGGGAGGGAGTGCAAAGGTGGGGAGGTGGAGGCAGAGAGAAACAAAGTGCTGTGGACAGAAGGACTTTGGCTGTTTTGCAAGAGCAGCTGTCTCAGGTGCCCATGTGTCCATGGTGCATCTCCCATGTTTTGTCAGACATAATGACAGGTGAGACAAAAATCTTTTCTCAGCAGCTGCTCTAGTTCTGAGAAGAATGAATATGCTCAGGAGGCTGGAAACTTTTAACATGTGCAACTGGGAATTTTCGTGTAAGAGCTGAAAATTTTGAAAAAGAAAAAAAAAAAAAAAGGAAAATCACTTTTTTTTTTTTTTTGGTAAAGTTCACCTAGCTCCTGCCTTTGATGCACACAACTACATTAGAAGGACTAGAACAAGGATAAAACTTGGAGAAACAGAGTCTTTGAAACAGAAGGAAATATATATGCCTGCAGAGAGAGGAGCAGAGAGGTTATCCAGCAGGTTTTGAGCCTGCTGTGGAAGGGTACACATTCCTTCAGGCTTTGTAACCAGCTCAACTGTGTTATGTTTGCCAGGGTGCTACAAGAAAAGTGACAAAACTTGCACCAGTGTTAAAACTGTGAGTTGAGACTTTTCATCTCAAGAACCAGAGAGCCACGCTCCCACACACAGTCAGCACTATCCCTACAGTTCTGACGGAGCTGTGAGTTGGCTGTGAGCTGCACATGATATAGTACATCATGAGCAGTGACGATATTGAGATCAGCACTGTTTAACATCTTTGTCATCAACACAGACAGTGGGATTGAGTGCACCCTCAGCAAGTTTGCTGATGACACCAAACTGTGTGGTGCAGTCAACATGCTGGAGGGGAGGAATGTGCCATCCAGAGGGACTTGGACAGGCTTGAGAGGTGGGCCCATGCAAACCTCATGAAGTTCAAGACTAAGTGGAGAAGTTCAACAAAACCACGTGTAGAGAAGGATTTGGGGGTACTAGTAGATGGAAAACTATGAGCCAGCAATGTGCGCTTGCAGCCCAGAAAGCCAATCATATCTTGGACTGCATCAAGAGCAGTGTGGCCAGAGGGTCAAGGGAGGTGATTCTTCCCCTCTACTCTGCTTTCGTGAGATCCCACCTTGAGTCCTGTGTCCAGCTCTTGTGCCCCCAGTGTAAGAAGGACATGGACCTGCTGAAACAGGTCCAGAGGAGGCCATGAAAGTGATCAGGGGGCTGGAGCACCTCCCTTATGAGGACAGGCTGAGAGAGTTGTGCTTGTTCAGCCTGGAGAAGCGAAGGCTCCAGGAAGACCTTATAGTGGCCTTCCAGTACTTAAAGGGGGCTACAGGAAAGGTGGGGAGGGACTGACAGAAGGTAGATTTAGATTAGATATAAGGAAGAACTTCTTAATTGTGAGGGTGATGAGACACTGGCACAGGTTGCACAGAGAAGCTGTGGCTGCCCCCTCCCTGGCGGTGTTCAAGGCCAGGTTGGACGGGGCTTTGAGAAACCTGGTCTAATGGAAGGTGTCCCAGGCAGGAGCATTGGAACTAGAAGATCTTTAAGGTCCCTTCCAACCCAAACCATTCTGTGATTCTATGATTATGCTGAGATGTGTGAGAAGTTCTGCATGCTGCTGCTGAAAGGCAGAGGGCAGGTGCCATTGCCCTCTTCAGGAGCTATCACACCCAGTCCCAGCTAAGGGACATCCTCAGTGCTCTCTATTACATGGTGCAGTCATGTGGTGAATTTTATTAGCAAAGAAAGAGCTTTGCTGAAATTCTCTAGAGAGCACTGCTTTAGAATTAGATTATCATCCATGATCCATGTAGGATTTATACACATGCAAGTTATGTGGGCCAAAGCCCTGCTCTATGGTGGATCTGGTCCATGCAGTACCTTCATCTGCCCTCTGCCTTTCAGCAGCAGCATGCAGAAATAGTTCTCACACATATCCATGGCCTGGGAAGCTGACAATAATAGATCCACCCAGACTGCTGTGTCCAAAGTAGAGACACTGGGAAAACTGAGATCTGGTCCAGGGTGGTCCCACCCCAGCCTGCTTATAGATGTTCTACACTATGGAGATTATAAATCTCTTCATCTGTAAAATAACCTTTCCTTTCTCTCATTCTATATTATAACAGGTGACATATATGCGGAACTTTGAAACCAAATATGTAGTCAGGAAAATATTAAAAGAAATCCAGTTAAAAAACAGGAAATGATAAGCAAGAAAATAATTTTATAGCTGCCCTAACAGCTTGTGAAGCGATGTGAAGTTTCACATTTCATTGAGGAATTATATTAAAATGCTTTCCTATAAACAAAGATTGACAATTAAATGTTTTCATGATCACAGTTATATATTAATGGCTTGAAAAAAGATTAGGGAAATAAAAATAATCCATATCTTACCATCAATTCTTTTAAAAATAGATTTGCTTAAGCAAAAGATCTGTAGTGTTTAGAAAAGGATTAAGAGAGAATAGTAATAAAACCAGAAGCTTGGCTCAGTAAAGAACATATAGTATGGATTTTTTCTTGAGTTCTCATTAGTCACAGAACAGCAAGAAAATAGACATTTGCCTTGATAGACAACCAGATCCCGGTGCTTATTGCATGGAGTGTTTGGACCTGTAGTGCGTGAAAAATTGAATGTGATTTTGCAAATAGATTTTGAGCAGACACATGCATAATTTTTGGCAAAATGTCTGCATTGACTGAAAATTTTAATCTTTGTATGATCATTAGTCTGAGATTCACAGTCTAAATTTCACAAAGACTACTATAGTAATGATCACAAAACACTTTGAGTGTTTTAGCCTCCATTTGTCTGAGGAATAATCATACAGATTTCTTGTTTCTCAATGACCAGCAATAGTCATTATATATCAAGCTGGAATGCATAATGTAGCATCCTTGGTAATGCCTAACTTTGCTTAGTCATAGATCGTTAGCTTGAATAAATCAGTGTAAAATATTATAATAGAGATACATTTTAAGAGTCAACAGTGGTACATCTGTAATAGTGTGGTGCTGAGCCTCACCAATATACCTTCATCTCTCTCAGTGGTCATCAACCCAGCACAGTGGCCAGATTAAAGTCAGTTTCCCATCAGCTGTCTTAAAATTTGGGCAGAGCGGGAAATGACTGTGCAGAGCTGCCCACAGTGGTATGCCTCATTAATTTGTAAGGTCCACCTCACAGCTATTAAAACAAGTTCAGTGGGATTGAGGAGCCATTAGAAACCTTTTCCATCAGAAGAGTCATCATGCCCTTTCCAAGTGTGATAGCATGCATCACAGTTATTTTCTTTTTTTTTGTCAAACATATGAGAAAAACAACATTTTCTCATGATAAATGGCACCCATCATCTATAATTAAAAAAAAAAAAAAAAAAATCACTGTGCCACACACATATCCTCCCTTTAAGAGGATAAGTATTCATGATGGCTATTAAATGTATCACTTGGGAATCACTCAAGTACCATAGTGCTGAGTGTACAAATTAGGATAGAAGATGCATAAATTGGGTGTGAATGAATGATTTGTTAGTGTGGTCTTCAGCAATTTAAAGAACATTAAATATAAAAGAGTGTAACAAGAGAAGTGTAAGACACTCTGGCTATGTCCAAGTAGGGAACACAGCAGCAAAGTAATAAGAGTCTGAAGCTGGAACAGACTGAATATAGCTAAATATAATATATATATATATATGTAATATATATAATATATTCAGACAGACTGAATAGACTTTAAAAAAACCTCGGAAGGTCTGAGTACCTGTTCCTTCCCCAGAGATTATTTCCTGCATTTTCAAGTAAAATTTCATTCTACAACAGTGTATATTAGTTGTTAATGTCCTGGTACTCCAGATAAATAATTTCATAAGAACGTTCAAAAGTAATTTTATGATACTATTCTGGATAAAGTCAGTTATTCTGGTAAATAAGATGCCTGAATGTTAAATAAGCCAGACTTTTAAAACGTGTTCCAGTATTTGCCAAATGCAGTGAAAGTGTGACTCTTTTTTTCCAGAATTCCTGAGCTGAGAATTCAGCTTGAAATCTGTGATGACAAAATGAACAGAATACTGTTTAAATCTCTGTCTCTCATTACAGAATATGACTGTGTTCAATTCTGTTTCTCATCCAGAATCAATGGACTACCTGCATTATTGCAAAAGAGAAAAATGTATGATGCTGATAATATAATCTGGTGGGTGATCCAGAATTAAAAAATGTGATGCTTATTGCTGTATTTCTTCATGGAAGTTGTATACCTTCAGCTGTTATCTTCAGCTGGTGAAAGTAAAGTAAAGATGACACTCACTGTTTTACACTATAAATTTTATTCCATAGATGTTCTTTTATCATTGATAATTGTTACCAATGGATGTCTCACTTATTTCACTAGCCTCTAGTATTTTCCTCTTTTTCACTAAGAAGATACAATAATATTACCGCACTGATGCCGTCCTGGAATCCTGAACTTTTCCAGAACCACAAACCTGGCTATCAAAACATAGCCACAAGTGCTCCTTGGTGAGCAATAAAATATTCCCAGTGCCAGCACTGGATCCAAGCTTTTATAGACAATTACAGGATCAAATACTTACAAGGAGCAAGATATTTTCAAAGACTGGCTGTGGCTACCTCTGCCTGTGAATAGCTACTAGAGATATACCTAGTTATGAGGAAACATAAGCATCTCTACAAATAAACAAATAGGAATAAGTTGTAGACTTCTTTGTGAAACCAAGAGCAAACAAATCCTGCTAGAGCACTAAATAAACTTTATTTCCTTTATTTAATGCTTACTTTTGTACTTAATCTCCTTAATGTTGAACACTGGAATGAAGTACTTATTCATGGGAAGCACCTGAATTGTATTATTTTCTTTAAAACACTAAATATGTAAACCTTTTATTCTACTTCTCCTCCTCTTTAGAAAGTAAACAAGTAAAGCTAAGCAATGGAAGATATTTTCCAAGCAGCACCAACTAGCTCTTCAACAAGTTTATCAGGCAACGTACTAGTTCTCTTATTGACTGCATTTCGTATATGATCATGTTGCTGTTGGACACATGGAGTTATCCCCGAATCAACTGGGATGTCATTTTTAATTGACATACCTTTGATCTGAAAAATCTATACATTTTCCATGGCAATGATGAGTAAATGCTTCATAGATTAGATTAGGAGGATGTTTTATTGCCATAAAGAGGCGCCTTTCCATGCTCTTTAACTTTCAAGATTCAGAAATATCAGTTCAACAACTCCTTCTAGTCTGTCTTACACTGTGCCTGTCACAGTGGTATTTATAGCTTGGCGTTGCTCAGACATTTTGGATCAGTAGGAAGGATTATTTCTTTCTGTAGAGAAAGTGAGTTGGGCAACAAAAAGGTCAACAACTGAAAAATTCTGAAGGACTTGGGTGACAAAGTGATTTTGTGAGTTTGGGTCGTGCTGCCTACGTAGTTTGGCTAAAAAACACAGGGAGACATTTTCAGAAGTAATTAATCATTTTCCTTGGCTAAAATGTTTCATCTTAGCATTTCCCAAAAAGTTTCTTTTTCACATTAGTCTCCAACAAACAACTCCAAAATGTATTCAGAGATGTGATGCTTAATCTCTGTCATCCTCGACAGATGGGGTTCACAAACATTCAGAGTTGTTCTGTAGCACAACACAAAAGCCCTGCCGCATTGAGTCCAAGATTTCTTGCTATATCTCTCAAACCCAAGGGTGTGGCATAGCAGAACGACTCTCTGACCCTCTGACCCTCCAGCATGGAGGCTTCCCTGTCAGACATCCTTATCACACAGAATCACAGAATCATCCACGTTGGAAAAGCCCCATGGGATCATCAAGTCCAACCATCAGCCCTACTCCACAAGTTCTCCCCTACACCATATCTCCCAGCATCTCATCTAAACGACCCTTAAACACATCCAGGGATGGTGACCCCACCACCTCCCTGAGCAGCCCATTCCACTCTCTGACCACTCTTTCTGTGACAATTTTTTTCCTAATGTCCAGTCTAAACCTCCCCTGTTGCAGTTTAAAGCCATTCCCTCTTGTTCTGTCACTAATCACCTGTGAGAAGAGACCAGCAACAACCTCTCTACAATGTCCTTTCAGGTAGCTGTAGAGAGTGATGAGGTCTCCCCTCAGCCTTCTCCTCCTCAAACTGAACAGTCCCAGCTCCTTCAATCGCTCCTCACAGGATTTGTTCTCCAGGCCCTTCACCAGCTTCGTTGTCCTCCTCTGCACTCGATCCAGCACCTCGATATCTCTCTCGTATTGGGGTGCACAAAACTGGACACAACACTCCAGGCATGGCCTCACCAGTGCAGAGTACAGGGGGACTGTCACCTCCCTGCTTCTGCTGGTCACACTATTTCTAATACAAGCCAGGATGTCGTTGACTTTCTTGGCCACCTGGGCACACTTCTGGCTCATGTTCAGCTGCCTGTCAATGAGAACCCCCAGATCCTTCTCTTCCAGACAGCTCTCCAGCCACACCTCCCCAAGCCTGTAGTGATGCAGGGGGGTGCTGTGGCCCAAGTGCAGGACCTGGCACTTGGCCTTGTTGAAGCCCATCCCATTAACATTGGCCACTGATCCAATCTATCCAAGTCTCTCTTTAGTGCCTCCCTATCATCACGCAGATCGACACTCCCACTTAACTTTGTGTCATCTGCGAACTTACTAATGATACACTCTATGTCCTTATCATGATCATCAATAAAGATGTTAAACAGAAATGGTCCCAACACCGAGCCCTGAGGAACACCACTTGTGACCGGTCACCAGCTGGATTTAGCTCCCTTGACCACCACTCTCTGGGACCGTCCATCCAGCCAGTGCTTGACTCAGCAGACCGTTTGCTCACCCAGGCCACGAGCAGCCTGTTTTTCTATGAGAATTCTATGGGGAACTGTGTCGAATGCTTTTCGAAAATCCAGGTAGACAATATCCACAGCTTTTCCCTCGTCCAATAGTTGTGTCATTTTGTTGTAGAAGATCAGGTTTGTCAGGCAGGACCTGCCTTTCATAAACCCATGCTGACTGGGCCTGATCCCCGGTTGTCCCTTAAAGGCACTCGAGATGACCTGCTCCGTGACCTTTCCCGGCACCAAGGTCAGACTGACAGGTCTATAGTTTCCTGGATCATCCTTTCTGCCTTTCTTGTAGATGGGTGTCACATTTGCCACCCTCCAGTGCAACAGGACCTCCCCAGTCAGCCATGATTTCAGGTAAATCATGGACAGCACCTTGGTGAGCACATCTGCCAACTCTTTCGGCACCCTTGGGTGTAACCCATCCAGTCCCACAGACTTGTGTGCATGCAAGTGGTGTAGCATCCAAGTGTTATCTTTCCTGCCACAGCATAAAACAACACTGGGACTGACCCAAGGCAGTGAAAGGTGCTCCTGCAAAACAAGTCTCTGCTCACCTCACTTCTTGTACTGCTGTATGCAAAATGCCCTGCTCCAACCTTATCATCAGGAGCCTGCAGGCAGGCAGGCACTGCAGGCAGTGCCTCCTCTCTCCTCTCCACCAGACAACAACACTGGTCAAGGCACTTGACACTGACTGTGTGAGAGCAGAGGGAGCAAAGAAGCTGAGCCTAGTCACCTTGACTAATGCACTGCTGAATGGGAGCCCTAAACCAGACCAGCAGGGATAATACAGGAGCATTTACTGAATTAAAACAGGAGTGGAATGACCTAAGCAATAAAATTGCAACTGTATAAGCAGCACTAAGATACCTGGCTAGCCATATGCATTAATTAGATGTTTTAAACATCTAAGCAATAAGTACATGCACGATGTAAAGCGTCACCACTGCAGGCGCAAGGGGAGAACACCACCTTTTCCACAAGTTGCTTCTTTATTATCTAAAGTCCATGAAAATATATAGGAACTGAAACTCATGAGAGTTAATCCCTGAGAATTGTAAATGGAAGGTTTCAGGTTCTCGTTTTTTATTTTCACAGACCTTGAAGGCTCTGATTTAAACACAACACAACTAATGGCAACCAAATCTGAGGTGCTGCCTACAATGACACATGTACAGTTTTAGTTATTTTCACACTGTGAGATTTTGGTGGGGTTATTTTAAAATGAAATGATATCATAGCTTTTGAGGTCTGAAAGTTTCCTACCATTTGTCAGTTTAATAAACTGAAGATTTTAATAGAGATCTTTTAACAACACATTCTGTACTCTGAAGGTGTGAATACTTCCTAACTAGCCAAGTTTACATACAGCTTACGCAGGAAACTCATAGGTTTCTTTGTAGCCTGACAGTGAAATTTAGTTATAACTGAGTAACATTAATAAAAAAATAATAATCTTTAGGACATCTGCTTTACACACTGAAAGGCTTGGGTCATGCTTTAGAAGAAAAAAAGTACCATAAATTAGGCTTCTGATTCCTGCTTTAGGATGAGAAATTCTTCAAATATCCTAAGTGTCCACAAATCTCAAGACATTTTGCTGTCTATCTGATACTTTTGAAAGGCAAACCATTATGTTCAGAAGCCTCAATATAAAATGAAAGCCTAATTTTACGTTGCATTAAGGGCACTGTAAGACTGATCTTCTTTGTACCAAAAGGGAAGGATTATGAAAGAAAACAACGGAAAGAAAAGAAAAAAAAAAAAAGAAAAAAAAAAGAGCAGCTAAGCCTTCTAAATGAATAATTTAAGAAAAAACTCTGTCTGTCTTCATAGATCTGCTGTTAGTGCACATTTCAGCTAATGCAGTAATAAGCAGTAGGATATATGCTTCTTCCCTATTGCAATCCAAACTCTGCTGTGTGGAGGGTAGATACCCACCAAGGGGGAAAATGTTGGTATTTGATGAGAATTTTAGATTTCTATAGAAAACTGTGTTGAAGAAACATGGCATTTCACCAGTACAAAACAACCCTGAACTACACTCATTAAAGCCATTTTCGTCTTCGACCCATCATAAACAGCACACTGCTGCAGCATGCTGAGGTTTAGAGGGGTCTCAGCATAGCATACTAACATACATGAAAAGGCAATAATTCCTTCTTAAAAACTTGCAAAGTTTATGTCAAAATCAAGGACAAAAGTAATGCTGCTAGCTCTTTTTCACTGGTTGAAAACTCTGGTGCAAAGAAAGAGCAGATGGCACAGCCGTTACACCAGCCTGCCCTGGAGCCTTTGCCTATGGCGGAGGGCTTACATCCAGGATGGCTGAGCACACTGGCAGCAGCTTGTCTCTGCGAAAGTGCTGCCCAACAGACACCATCAGCACCTTTGCTCCATTTCTGCTGTATCAAACACAAATGAAAAAAAAAGAATAAATCATAATCCATGAAAAATGCCTGAAAATCTCACCCCAGGAACTGGCTAAACTAGATGCTTCAAATTGAAGCTGTTGGACCAAATCAATTAATAGTTATTGCTAGCAATGGCAACAATAACGTTTTTTTTGGTAGGGTAGATGAGGAGGAACCACAGTATGATTTATTGGCATTTATGTTTTATACATAAAGGTGTGTAATTTTAATAATTTTCTTATTTTATTGCCTGAGGTGCTTAAGATACATAACCTATTTTTTCAGACCACATCAGCACTGAGAAAGAGTATTTTACAGGGTAATCAAGCTGGGATCTACAAGTTATCAACAAAATGCCAGCTGAAACAAATCCATCAGCTTTAAAATGTGCTCTTTATATTTAGCTGGGTGAACTAAGTACCTCTGGAAAAAAAAAAAAAAAAAAAAAATCATTCAGTTTGCATTCATGGTTCTTCATGATGAAACTGAACTTTTTTTTCAATTCTTGTTAAAATTTGGAATTGCATTATTTTTTTCCTGGACAAGCACTGCAGCTAACACATCCATGGTTTTGCTCACACCATGATCAGTGGGTAAGCAGAAACAGCAAGCACAAGTACTTTTTTGCTTTCATTTTAGTTACCCTTAGTCACCACGACATTGCAAGTTCAGGTGACTTTCTTTTTAGAGACATCTAGACAGCTGATTTCTTGGGAGAGATGTACATCTGCCACTGCCAGGGAGATGCTGGCCATAGGAAATAACACCGATCAACATGCTGGAAGGTGGAAGTAACATTCTTTCAGAACAAGAGGTAAATGGCAAAGAAGGTATGATCAAGTGTGAAAGTATCTGGGATTTGCCTTAGAGAAGATGCCATGTAGCTGAAATTCAGACTAAACAAATATATCTACTTCAGGTGTGAGATTTTAGATCTGTGGGGCTCCTCTGCTATCTATAGTAGGGTTATACTAACCATCATGTGCTTAGAAAACACACATTTCTCTGGAAATGTTTCTTTGCGAAACAAAAAATAAAAACCTCAAATAGAGCCTGTGGCTCCTGTTGCTCCCCTTATCCAACATTGTTTGTTCCATTCCAAAACTTTCTCTTAGACTACCAACTGACCATAGAAGTTAATTTCCCCGGTGAAGTGTCAAAGCTGTTTTTAACCACCTTTGCTGCCTCTTAACATTGTGGGTGTCTGGTTTAATATTCATATTTTTGGCGCTGACTGCAGTTGGAAGTGACTAGTCCCTCAGCACAGGTCTCCTAAGGGAGGGAGACTGGTGCTGGAATAGAGGACGGATGCAGATCTTGTCACAGCCCTGTCCCCCCTCTCATATTCTCCCCTATTTTGCTCTGTGACCCAAACCTGTGGAAAGGGAAGAGCCATCTCACAGGCTGGCCAGCAGGGCAGAGCAGTGATCTTGGGGTGGCAGAAGCGGTGGCAGACACACTCTGGCTGAAGACCAGATCAGACTGATCTCTTCCCATACCTGGCTCTGTGCTCTGGATGCAGGGCAGGAGCAGGTGATGAGCACCTGCTCCTCCAGGCACCATGTTTTAAAAAATTGTCAGTGGTGACTGTATTTGTGTTGGACGCCATCCCTGTGAGCAAGGGACATCCAGAGGATATCCACCCAGCCAGGCTCCTCCTCGCTATCCTCTGACATTCTGTTCAGATATCCAGCATGGGAATTGTCATCTTAACAAAGGAGGCATTGTGATTTGAGATGGGCAGCTGGAAGAGGGGTTGGGTAATTTTGGTGTTGTACTTCAGAGTCTTATATCCCACTAAACCCCATTTAAGACATGCAAGTAATTTTTTAAAATTTGGTTTTACACATTAGTGTTTCATATTTAACAGTTCTCTTGCTATATTTCCAAAAGAAATAGGAGCCTCACTTGAAAAGGGAGGGATTTCAGATATACCAGGGAAGGACTTGCTTTTCAAATGTCTTAAAGGCAGCTGTGCAGTCCAAGCGGAGGCTTTGGCAGAAGTCTGAGTGCGGTGGTAATACTGCCCAATCCAGACTTTTTTCTTTAATGGAAAATGATGGAAAGTTCTGCTTTAACAGGATTCAGACACTGGCTCTTGGAAACAGGCTTTGGTAACCAAAATAAAAAGGATCTCAGAAACTTTAATGGCCTCCTTCACTAAAGCCTGGCCAAATATTTGCATTTAATAATTGAAGCTATCAGTTTTCTTTAACAGAGTGGATCTCCAATACAGACAGAAAATCCCCCTGGCTTCACTGTCTGTAGCCAGAATTTGGTAAAATGTATTTGTAAAAAATGAGAGACAGTTATGTTAACTAAGGTAATTTTGTCATTATGGTTAGAAGATGAGGTGGCAGCTGATAATCCTCACATCCTGGCGCCAATGTGGTGTTTATAGGTGTCAATGAAATCACTGTGACCTCAAGTAGCTGACAGGGTCCCCTGTGTAGCTGAATGAGCTGCATGAAAGGAGCCCATATCCACCCCCAGCAGTTCCCATGAGACTCCACAAGTTTCCTGAGAGGTGAGCTAGACTTCACCGTAGGCTGAACAGGTCCTACTAGATGAACTCAGAATTTGGCCCAGGAAAATTTGGATCCCCAAAATTTTAGAGAACATCTCTACTGTTGTGTTATAAAATTAATAACATTTGAATTTTCCAGGTGAAGGAAAACATGCAATTTTCCATTAGAACAGCTGCTTCATATTATTTGTAGAGAGAAACGTTACAACTCAAGCATGTATTACACCTACAGCATACTGTATCACTGAATGAACTGCCCTGTATAAAAAGGGCTGTAGCATCACGGCCCAGTGAGAAGTACGGATGATGCCCCTCATCTGGGTTCTCACCTCCAGAAAGTGCTTAAATCACCAAAATCTATTCTGTTTAAGAACTCCATACACTACGCTTAAAACACACCTTCAAAAAATTTTTTTTCTAAATTAAAATACACATGCATGTAACTTTCAGTCTCCCCTTCCTTAGCTCCCAAATGTAGATCACCACTGGGCTCAGGAAAAGAAGTGGACAATGAAATTAACTGGAATATAAAAAGTCCCTCTGTCCACTAAAACAGGGGATTGGAACAAACACACAAAAACCAGATGTGGATCCATCCATTCTTTCCAGCCATAGACAGGTGGCTGTTGAATTAATGCTCTTTTTACTTAAGAATAAACTAGATTTATGCAATTTTCCTTTGGAACTTGTGGAGTGCCTGTATGTTACATACTGTAAATTTGGTAAACAGGAGGTTTGTCTATGTCTGTGGTAGCTAACAGGTTAAAGTAAAGCAGAGATACATGTTTTAAGCTGCAAAAGAAGAAAAGAACAGTTCTGGAGGAATATCTCACTCAGATAATCTTTTTTCCCACAAAAAGCACCAGATGTTCTCTGCTTCCAAGATCTAACACTGGTTTTCTGCACAGTCTGGCAGTGTGATTCACTTACTGGATTACCACAAAATAAAATGCACCATTTTGTGTTAAGTGTGTGGTAACTACATGGTAGATGTATTGGAAGCCATGATTGCTATTACACAGTAACTTGCGGTATCAGTACAATATTGCTCTATGAGATAATAGTAGGGGGCAAAGAGCTGCCTTGCGAGGACACTTGGATGGATACAGCAGTCTGACCAGCTGCTTAAGATTTCAGCCCATGTCATTATCACTCTATCAGCACTAGAACAATACTATTGGCAGCTGGGTAATTACATCATTTTATTTCCAAATACTACAAAGACAAAAAGTTGTAAAATATTCTAAAGGGCAAAATTAACCCTTGCTCAAAATATCATCAAGAGCCATGCAAAATGAAAATTAGGGTTTCCTATGACCTGCCAGAGAATTGCCCAGGCTCTTGAAAAGTTTAAAAGTGCATCAAGGAGGGCATATACTTTTTGTTCACACTCAGGACAGTTCATATTCTGGCATCTAAGAATTTGATTAAGTTTAACAAGTTAATGATGAATTATAAAAAAGCAAAAGAAAATATTTATGGAAAAAGAAGAGAAGCAGCAAAAGCAACAAGGACCAAATGTCTGTCCAGTATAAACCAACAATGACCTAAGGTTTCATGTGGAATTACAGTGCATCACCCTCCCCAATCCACTGTGGTTAAACACTTTTGTCTGGAACTAGTTACATTTGTAGAAACCTGACAGATTAACCTGCTGTTCCTATAATTAGTCTTGAAAGGATTTCTTGTTCGTGTTAATAATTCAGCTTTTAATAACAGAAATAAAAGTGTTATCTTTACTAAACCACAAAAATTGAAGTTAGGCAATATTATTATTCCACTTTAGGTAAACAAGGACTTTGAAATAAGGCAGTGTGTACCCATCACTAAAGTTAACATCAGATTTTCAGAGGATCTGGCTTGTAAAAACAAAGGGAATTTCCATCCTGCAGAGAATTACATCATTTTGACAATCATTACTGCACTGGAACAACACAAGATCTTTCTCCATCCCTCTCTCCTTACTACTTGTCTCTGTGTATAATGTAAATAGAAATGTTCTCAAGTACTTCAAACATTAAAAAAAAAAAAAACCAAAAAACCAAAACCAAACCCACATGTAATTTTACTTCCACAAGTTCAGTGTGGACGTACATCTTCTTGAACCGCTACAGTGCCATGTGGGACTTGTCACTCCAGGGCTTCACATCCCTGTTTTTATTCATGAAAGAGGCACATTGTGGACAACTGACATGATACTGATCAAAGGAGTCCTACAATCTCTGGCCAAACTGGACCACTGACAGAAATGCAGTTGTATTTCTCAGCAAAATGGCTGATTCCAATTCTCTTTTCACACAAAGCTGCAGGTTATCCCATGGAGAGTCCTACTGTGACCAATGAATCTAAGTATGTAGAAAGGATGGGGCTCACCTAATTTTAGCTTTCCTAAAAGCTAGTGTTCTAGATTCACTCTGTAATTAGTGAAAAGAAATTGATACCTTCAGAGAGTGGTTTAGTTACAGTTGAGACAAAGTGTCAGATGCGAAGTGCCAGGATCTGATCCAGAGACACATTTATCCATGGCACTATCCTTAGCACACAGGACTGTAACTTGCATCAACAGCCCTGGTATGTGCAGTCAGACTACACCACAGTACAGGCTGATACAAATTGGTGTCAGAGAGAAACCATAACAGGAGTCTCCATGACTCTGTGCTTAAGTAAATACACTTGTCCATTGATTTATCTAGTCTCATAAAACAGAAAATGATTCAACATGGCCTGGGACAAGCTGTTTCCCACAGTCTGCCCTGCATGCAGTTCTGTAGGAAATATGCACACAGAGAATTTCAGGGAGACCGCAGGCTCTCAGGACTGCCAAGCACAATGCTTGGTGCTCCTCTGCAATCGATGGAGAGAATCAGGCTACTTCAGAGGATAGATCAGAAAAACTAGCCTGCTAGCTAAAGTAGGTGTTTAGAGATGATGTGGAAGCTTTATGCAATATGTAAACACTAATGTGGTAGGTGGCTTGGAAATTCCAGTAGAGGCATTTAAAAACGATTCACAAAAACAGTATTCCTAATAGAAACTGCTTTGACTTAGTGTGGACATGCTGATTTATGTCAAAGAGAAAGGTCCTTCCATGTAGGAAGAAGGACGGCTGTAGTGAATGCAACTTTTCTTACACTATAGCTGTTGAGGTCCATTAAAGTGCTTCATAAAAATGAGTCTCATAAAATAAAAGAGAATTACAACAATGAACATGGCTATCTCGATGAGTTTTTTTCCAAAAGGAAGTAGAAACAGGATGCGTGGATTAAATCCTAATAACAAAAGATACTTTTTTCTTAGGTTTTTAAGACTGAAATGCAATGCAAACAGCCTAGATTAGCTTACCTATTATTTACACAAAGTTCTAATAAAAAGCTGGAAATATACATATATATGAAAATATCCCTCCAAAAGGTTTTATATATGTTTTATGATCCACCAAATCACTCCCACTACAAAATAAATCTTTAAAAATAAAAACTGTTAAGCTGAAGGAGTTACCAGTTTCCCATATCATTAATTAACACCTTCTCCCTCTCTTTCCTGATGTGCAATTCAATCACATTTATTTTATTTAAACTTCCGTTCAGTCTGTTCATTTTTATAACCGTACATATAGGAGAGTAGCCCTGGATAAGGTTTTTCTTCCCCTTCTGTCCCCTCAGAACATAGTTAATTCCACTCTTCCTGTCATACTCTTTCTCTGAAATTCATGTTGTTGATTGCCAGAGAAAGAAGTAGAAAACGCTGCTATAAAAATAATGATTTTAAAAGCTCCATATTTTTTTCTCTTTTCTTATTCTTTGTTCTTGGTGACGGCAATACAAGGATGGCATAACCTGGTTTTCTTCTTGTTGGAAGAGAACACAAATGCACAGGTACATCTACAGTTGGTCACTGCCAGGTGTCAAATATCTATCTGTTCCCACTGCAAAAAGAAAATGATCCACAGAACCATACAGTGACTTTTTGCTGCCAAGTAGGTAAGGTAAATCATCACTGAAGTTAAACATCACTTATCTCCACACTCCAACTAGGGGAGTAATCTTAATTCCACATCAAGACACATCCAGGCACCTGAGACACAAAATCACTTGAATAAATTCCCAGAATTAAGTTTAAAAACAAGTTAGATGCCCCCCTTTGCCCACAATGTCCCAAAACCTCAAATCACTCTTTAAAAAAAGGCTTGTAAATGTCAATCCTAAATTTTCTTTATGGCCCCTTTTGTTCTGCCAGTACTGGCTTCTGATTAAAAGATCCTTTTCCCTTCTTACCCCTTACTTCTCCACTACCAGCAAACATGCATCCTCCCTGCATTTGTCCACCCATCTGGGTCATCTTAGGACATATCTTCATGTCAGGGACAGGCTGGACCCTCTTGCAGCACATGTGGAGTCCAGAGCAAAAGCACAATAGGGATCCCCCTCCCCAATCTGTATAGTTTGTTCTCACTCCACCACCATAACCCCGCATGGTGCTTCAGCTAAAAGTCCCCATTAAGGTCTCTGCATCGTATTCCACTGTGAGGTGTAGCTCTTCCCCTAGACCCCCTCATTCTCTTCATTCTTCACTTCACTGCACCTGGTGCAGTATGAAGTAAATTTCCTTCAACACCTGTGACTGGGGTCTGTCACCACTGCTTTGTGCAACAGTACCAGTACTGCCCTGTGGTTGCGGGGATATTTCTTTGTATCCAATAAAACAGTTACATTCTTGGACTTTTTTTTTAAAGGATGTATAACATTAGAAGCTCACAGCCATTCTACAACTGGGTAAGATTTAAGCTATTCCTGGGAATTGCTAGGGACTGCCTAATTTTTACATTGAAATGGGACTGTACAACATCTATTACAATGTATATTATGACAGAAAGGGCAACTGAGCTTCATTTATGGCACAGAAACAATAAGGACACAATGAGAAAACACCACTGGTGAAGTTGTTCGTGCTTAAGAGAGGAGCCAAAGCCTGAAAAGTCCAGCTAGAGATGCCTAAAGACCCAAATACTGCTCAATCTTTCCCCAGGTTCGAACACTCAAAACTACACTTCAGGTCCTACACCAAATATGCCAGGTGCTTACACTGGTGAACTTGCAACCATTTACTACACTGCAGCATCTGTGTCCAACTGTATTTCAAAGAGAGATGTGGGAACTACTCTGATGCAGAAGGAGATGCTACCGAAGACACCAACAGCAGGGTGAGCCACATGGCCCTGTGGATGTCAGACTTAATCTTGCCTTTTACACAGATATATTTTGAAATCTTTAAAATATATTTCTTGAGATTGCATTCAATCTTAAAGTTTGTACAAACATTTTACGAGTTTTGTCTTCATTTTCTGTTTAACTTACAGAATAAATAAATATTAGTCATTGTTTAATGAATTTCAACCTCTATTGGACAAGAAGTTTTGGTTAAGTATAATACGTTAAACTGTCAGGAATATTCCAGTATATTTTAAATATTCTGTTACAGTGTACAGAGATGTGTAAATAATCTGTACAAAGAAATGCAAATTCCTATTACTTACAAAAGTGAAAAAATGTGAACATTTCTAGGAAGGTTCGTTCTCACTGAGTGAACAGCTATTATCTCACATACACTTCAAAAAAAGCAGAGAGCTCTGTCTTACTATAAAAGATTAAATTGTTTTTTTCAATGAATATTTTCGAATAAACAACTTTACAAACAAAGCAGATATAAGTATTTTCAATGTATAAAAGGTAACAGATCAAGCCAAAGTAGCACCTTCCCTATTTTCAATGGAGAAGAAAATGTTTTATGCAAAGATTTATGTAACTACCAAAACTTTTTTGGTTCAGAGAGAAATACCATACAATTATCATTCATGTCATCAGCTTAGACTAAACATTTTAGAGATCCATGCTGTTATTTACATTTAAGCAAATTCCCCCTGGATTTAACCTACTTATTGAAGTGCCTTTGTGAGATGTCCATAATACATAAAGAAGAAAAAGCCTAAATGAAAGTTAAAAATCAAAACAAAACGAACATACTTACTTGGAATAAAACAGTCACTAAGGTTATACTATCCTCTTCATCTGTGACATCCATATCACTGTTCCTCAGATTTTGCAAAATATAGCTATTAAAACCAACTGTCTTCTGTGTCTCTGACACATCTGTACATCATGTTACCAGATTGAATAGCTCACACATCCATGAAAAGTACTTACAACTCCCTAGTGACTTTTTCCTGGGATGAAAATGTACATGATAAAGGTTTGCATGCGTAAACAAATAGAAGCACTGGTTTTGAGTAGGAATGAAAACACAGATTACACATAGAAGCTGTAGACATTCCACTTGAATAAATAGTGTTTTGGACCATTTTCTATTCAATATCCCAAGATTAGTATAGTTAGTTATCTCCATGTAATGGAAAACAACATCAGGATTGCATAAGTGAAGCAAAGAGAAAAGATTGTAATGCTCACTTTAAAAAGGGTTTCCATGGAAAATGCAGGAAACAATTCCCTCATAAAGTGACGTGCTGGAAAGAAGCTGGAAACACTATATATGAATAGAATATATAATGAAGTACCAGCATCCCTGTAGCTTTAAAGACAGAAAGGTTCAAAACTGGAGAACTTATGTTTTGATAAAACCTGTAGAATTTAGAGGATGACGGATGTTACCAAAGCAACAGAGAAGTAGACATATATGTAAGTCATAGGCATGTTTTTGCAGAGACAACTGTAAAAGCTGTACATGGAGGAGGTAAAGCAAATACCATCAGTGGTATGATTCCAGATTTATGACCAAAAAAATCATTTGTTGTGCTAATTTATGATGCCCTTTTTTCACAACAGGCAGTATATTCTACTCCACCAGTATCTTTGCTGACTTCATGATATGAATTATGATTCAATGTGACTGTACTAGACTACAGCTCCTTGAAAGAATTAAAATAAGAGCACTTTCCTTTCAGAGTAAGAAGATCACACAGGCCTTTCTATCTCTTTTTCTTGGTGCTAAGGAGCTGCTAAAGTCATGGCTCTCTGCTGCTGCATCTTCTTCCTACTTCCTTCCTCAAGGACAATTTCTCTGCTTGGACAGAAAAGGGAGTGAATTCAAAAATGGAATCTGGGATAAGTGAACTGGTCAAAAATGCTAAAAAGCTCAGGTCAGATGCACATAAAAGTCTGTGCCCTTGCTCTGTTTGTTTTAGTAAAACAGAAATAGCCTCACTAACCTTCAATAGGCTTTGGACCTAGATCACATATTATAATTGTTTTAATGCTCACAATTTGCATACACTTTAGGTGATGAACAATATGTCAATATTCTCAGTGAACACTTTGTCCCTTGTATCCCAACAACAACCTGATGTAGTTGACTCTGAGAGGGGAGTTGGAGTAGATAGCCTCCAGAAATCCATGTCAACCTGAATTATTTAATAGCTCTATGATTGCCTTAAAAAATAAAAAAGGCAGAGGTATATATTTAGTTCTGAGTGTGCTAGCTGGCCAAAGATGTGGTACCAATTTGCTGTTTCAGTGTTCTATTGCATGTAAGACTATCTCCAGATTTGCTTGTTTCTATTATGTTCACTGTCACATTTTCTTAGAATAACGTAGCACAGTGCATTAGTTACCTCAGGTGGGTTAATGTGTCTACTTATATAAGGACATCCAAATCCATACCATGCACCATTTCCACAAAAAGTTTAAATTTATGCTGTTTTGGTGAGTGAAAGCATTATGTTGTACGGACACAAGGTTTGGCATGTCATTTGGCACTATTTTCCAGTATCGATATGGGGTGAGAGTCCTTGCAATGGCCATAAAACAGGCAAAAAAATGAGAGAGAAAAGAAAGCAGATTAGACACACAGCACTAAGAGGATTAAAAGTCTTTTCTGATGGGTAGGCTGTGGAGTACAAAGATTAAAGCAGCTTTTATTACGTTTTTGCTGGAATTATTGTAGAAAGATTGTTAAAAGGAGTGATTAGTAGGAACAAAACTGAATGAATAAGTCTCCATCTGTTAAACAAGTGCCAAGGAATATTTTGGATGAATATTCCAATGCTGTGGAAAACAAATGAAGAATATGGTACAAAGGATTCACTTTGATTCGGAGAAACATAGGTAATTGGGAGGGAGAGTAGGAAAACAAGTGATTCAGCGGATATAGTGAGCATGAAAAATGTTCATACATGGAAAGGAAATGGAAGCAGAGGGCAAAAGCAAGGAGAAAAGACCAAGCCAGGCAGAAGGTTTTCAGATTTGTCAAGCATGATGTCTCCCTGGTCAATCCATTCTGACTCCTCCTGATTACTTTCTTGTCCTTCATATGCCTGGAAATGGTTTCCAGGATAAATTGCTCCATTGCTTTCCCAGGGATTGAAGTGAGGCTGACCAGACTGTTGTTCCCTGGGTTCTCCTTCTTGACCTTCATGAAGACAGGAGTGACATTTGCTTTTCTCCAGTCCTCAGACATCCCTTCCAGTCTCCATGATCAGTCAAAGATTTCCAAGAGCGATCTCATGATGACATTAGCCAGGTCCCTCAGTATTTATGGATACACACCCTCAGGGCCCATGAACTTATGTATGTCCAGTTTGCTTAAGTATTCCCTGACCTGATCATCTTCCACCAAGGGTAAATTTTCCTTGCTCCAGATTATCCCCCTGGTCCCTGTGGGGCCTGGGATTCAGGAAGGCCAGGCTTGCTAGTGAAGACTGATTGAAGAAGGCATTCAGCACCTCAGCCTTTTCCATGTCCTGTGTCAACATGCCCCCTACCTCATTCAGCCCTAGAATCACATCTTCATCAATCTTCCTTTTGTCACCTGTGTACTTAGAGTATCCCTTTTTTTGCCTTTGACATTCCTCACCGCATTCAAATCCCAGCTGGGCTTTGCACTTCTGAACCCTGTCTCTGCATGCTCAGACATTGTCTCTGTATTCCTCCCAGGTTACCTGTCCCTGCTTCCACCTTCTCCACACTTCCTTCTTAGCTTTGCATTTTGCCAGGATCTCTTTGTTCATCCATACAGGCCTTGTGGTACTTTTGCCCAACATCCTGCTTGTTGGGATGGACTGTAGTTCAACTGATTCATGCTTAGTGATACAGAGACACCTTTTTAAGGAGATAAATCTATAATCATAACATGAAAATATGTTTCAGTTGTGAGAGTAATAAATACGCACTTTTTGTTGTTCTGCATGTATGATCTGTAAAATCTTAAGAAGTAACAAATCACAAATATTTCATACTGTTTTAAACAGAGCTAAATGAAAAATTTGAATTTTCATTCTGCAAGAGGTAGGGCAACTTTTTCATTCAAAACCAAAACATATGTTTAAATATTTTTTTGTGTCTGAAACTTTTGTGACTATTTTAACTCAGAAACACTCTGCAGTATCACATGTCTCATGGGAACTGTACTTTGGATGAATTATACCCAGACCCTTAGCAGTCTGCAATCCAAGGCCTTGTTTGGTACTGCACAGCTGTGTGATCTTGGCACAGTTTTACTGAGAAAATTGTTGCTAAGGTGTGAGAACATACGTGAACCAAAGCTGTGCAAGATAAGCAAAGTGAAAACCTAGACAGAGGCTAGTTGTTGAAATCATGATAGTTAGCAGCTTACAGATTCAAGAGGATAAGTGCTGGCATGAAAAACTGTAAAACCCCAAGAAAAAAAAAAAAAAAAAAAAGAGCAGAGGATAGAACAGAGCAATTCACTACCTCTATAGATCAGACGTCCAGCCTCCCTGCCACTACCATCTCATCAGTGTCTCATGGGGAAGGCAAGCATGTTCATGTTCACCATAGTAGTTGAACAGCACAGCTATCTGCTCTGCACATTACCCATTAATTAATTGCTTCGTGTTGTCTTGTTGTGTGGATCCTGCTTACAGAGACACTCTGCACGGAAGAAAAGGTGCTTGAACGCTACAAACTCCTCACATTTGTCACTATCCAGTCATGTCCCCTGACATGAGCTTTCTCTCTGATCTCTGCAGGTGGATTTTAGGAGGTGAAACCTCTCAAAGGAACGAAATATGAAGGGAAGAAAATCCACCCCACAGGGGAAAATAGTAGAATCTTTTATTCTTAGCTATTATCATATAGTATAGCACAGTGAGAAGATGCAGACCTAATGTCCAACTGAATCACTTTCAGTTTGAGCAGTCAGTCCAAAAGATTCAAATGTCTTCTCTGAATTTTCCCACTGTTGAATAAAAAACAAGAAAAAAATGAAATTTTTGCACATAAAAATACAATTTCACAGCTACTACATGTTCATTAAGGAAAAATTCATGGAAAATACCAGATCAGCTCTAATTTCAGTTTCAGCTAAAAAATTTTTTCAAAAGTGAATCTTTTTTTCTTTCATGACAGTGATGCAAAAATTTTCAGGAAGTGCTGAAAAGGTTATCAAGCTGTAACATGCTACAGCCAAGAGAGATTTAACATGATCCAATTAAATGTATTTATTTTAGAAAAGAACTGTTCTTGTTAGCTCATTTCTAAACCAGTATACGAACCAGTCATGATAGTTTTGTGCACCTACCACACCATTCTGTGCAGCTGCTGCATGAGACTGAAAGTACACTGGTAAGATCACCTCCCAGACCCCAAGCCAGTCTTTCAACCACACAGGCATGAGGCAGCAGAAGATCAGCATCAGTCCCCATCACCTTCTGATGAGCTCTGCTCCAGCCCCAGACTTTTCTGCTGGAGGAAGTTGTATCCTGCAGTTTCCCTCATGTGAAAGGCCAGCCCAGAAAAATCCTAGTGCAGATGGAGTTCCAACCAGTCTCCATGAGCAGCATGGGATGCCGCTGGGAGGAATTTCTCCTGCACAGGGTTCCATGACATAACTGTATGAGGCCACCCTGTGCAAAGTACAGAAAAGATGTTTTGTAAAGCTGAAATGTGTAGCACAGCAAGTGAAAAAAATAGCTTATTGCCGAGACTGGTGTAAGGCAATTTATGAGTCATTACCTCAGAAAGATTTTATTGTGATTCTGGGAAATGAGGAACTAGGGGCTCATTTGTAAGGCCTTCAGAGCTGCAGGTGAAATGCTGCCTTCAATAGGTGGATTCATGGAAATCCAAACTGGAGGATGACACATTCAGACATAACTTGCTAAACTAGTAGATTAGCCTTTATATTGGTAAAGCAGCACCCCAGGGAAATCTGAATGTTCTTTCGCTTTCTGTGACTGAATTACATTGTTCATGTCAGAAGCTAATACTTCGTTAAACATTCTACTGAGTATAATCGGTGCTGAAGCAACAGAAAAAAGTTATCAGCAAATCATTTTACAAGTTTTGCTACCTTACTGCCAGATAGGGACCATCAAAGGCTAAAGTCAAAAGAACTTCCATCAGAACTGCAAAAAACATCTCCAGTGCACCAGGTTTTCTCTTTCTCAGATTTTAAGGTCCTCATCCAAATATTAGAAGTGCAAGAGTATTACTTTCACAGCTGTGGAAGAGACCCTGTTTCTCTGGCCTACAAAATGGTTAAACCTTTGCCATCAAAGCATTCAGCCTAAGGCAGAGAACAATCACAGAAAGTTTCAGCCCAACCCATTAATGTTTGGCAAAGCCTAACCAGTTTATAACAGAGGCTTGTAATTAGAGAGGGTCAGAACATTTTCAACTAAATGAAATTTCATCGAAATATGCTATTTCATCCAAGCCAAAACATTTTTCAGGGACATATCTGTTTCCATAAAGATTTTGTTGGGAAAGCTGAGAGAGAAAGTGTGCTCACACACTATATACTGAAGATTAGGTCACTAGTTTGGGATGTGAGAGAATCAAGTTTAGGGCCTGACTCACAGTGGTCTGCAATAAAAAACTGTGCTCTGCATCAGGAAGAGTAGGTACTAAATGCCAAAGTAGCACCCTGGCTAGGTTATTTACAAAAAATGACACATCACAAGAAACATGTTTTGATTATAATGTCCAAGAGATTTTTAGTCTTCAAGTGCCACACATAAAGTTATATTTTTAAACATTGTAAGTTGACCTAAAAGGGAGCTGACCTCTTCCAGAAGTCTGCACTTCTAACAGGAAATGTTAGGGAACACTGAAGCTTTTAAAGGTCCATTTAAATTGCCTTCAACTAAAGTTATCAGATAGAATTCTTTTTACATGTTCTCCATAATTTAAACAGAATACCTTGCAACAACTGTCATAACAAGTTCAGAAATAATTCAGCGGTGTACTCACAAAAGCACTGTCCCCTACTTGTTGCGTAGGGTGTCAATATCAGGCTAAGGTCCAACTAAAGCCTTCACAGACCTCATGGTCTGGAAGGGGAAGGTGGAGGTGATCTTGTATATCTTTAAAGTGGCAGCCACTGGCGAAACAGAAGAGCAAACTAGAATTTTCATGTACTCAAGTTACTGAGACTCTGCACTGAAGTTACTGGCAGGGTGTACACAGAACACAGAAAGACACAATTCAGAAAGCTGCAAATGTAGAGGGAGAGCAAACCCTGCGCACTCTTATCAGTAAATGCAGTTCTGCACTTGAACAGACCAATAAACATGTTTTTAAAAATTTCAGTCCATAAAAAAGGGGAAGAAAAGATTAATATTACCATGTGAAAAATCTTTTTTTATTCTTATGTGTTTCATATTTTAGACATGTACATGAATTAGGGAATGATAAGAGAAAATATGTTTGCAAATAAAATGTATTTCATACTGCAGTAGATCCTTCCATCAATCACAGTGAGGTTTGAGGCTTACAAGTCTTATCAAGATAAAGAAGGATAGATCAGGAATCTTATTTTCTAAAGGTGTAAGCAGGAATTTGTTGCACTGCTGAGTTGAGCTGATGTAAAACCTTTTTTTCATGCATTATTACAGTGTCTTTAGCTTGTGAAACTATTTTATTTCCTAAAACTTCATGTTTGGTGCACACTTCCTTTTTTGAAGATAATCCAAAAGATTTTTGACATAAATATTTGGCTATTAACATTCACTGCCCTACTATGTTATTATACATGTCAGTAGAAAGGAGTCATGTGATACAGAAGACTGGGATCATACTTAGATAATTTAATGTAAAGAATAAAACCAGTACTGGTTTTTTTTGTTTTTTTTTTTTCTAAAAACACATTTTCTCACTTAGAAACACTGGGTTCTCTAGCATTTTTTTTTTTTTAATTCTTAGCATATCGTTCTGAAAAGCATTTAATTTCTGTTATTCATACAATCTATTTAAAAACAGAAAACAACACCAAAGAAATCTCATCATTTCAAAGCAACAAATAGCTGCAGTATTCAAATCTGGAACTCTTTTCTCAAACCATTGTGATTTGTGGCAATGTCCTCCTCCCTGAACAACAAAGACTTCAAAGTGGCCAAGATCTGAAGTTTCTTGTTAAAGTTTTGTGAGGTGAAGTTGGACTACATAAGATATTTTTCCACAAATTGAGGGTTATTGGCAGACATAAAGAGTACTGGAACAATGTTAATGAAAAATAAATTTTCTTAGCAATTGGAAGAAAAAATATGCATATTTGTATATTAACTCTTATGTTGCTACGATCAGGACAAAAACAAAGGCAGGTCATCTCTCATGATGATAACTAATAAATAGCCAGTTGTTACTGAATATATTCCAAATATATAGGATTAGTAACATTTTGTTTGGGCTTTTGAATTTTTTTCACTTTGTTATCAATTGTTATCAAGGACTTGCCCTGGCAAAACTTTCATTGCTTTTCAACTGCTGTGGTATCAGGATACACATAAGTGAATGAGGAGACAAAAGCAAAAAAACAGAAATTAGAAACCATCCTCTTACTGATAATGATTTTAAAAAATTCACAGTACTAGTATGCAATAAAAATGTCCAAATCCTGTCAATTTATGGCTCCACTGATATCAGATTATTCTATTATCAGTGTTTTAACTGCACATTATTTCTAAATATTTTCAAAGTTGCATGAAATAATGTGAGAATTAAATGTAGCTTGCCACATAGATAAAGTGAAGCCATATTCCATCTGCCAAAATGTGCAAAGTGATTTGAAAATACTTAGTGTTCTGCATGGTAAAGGAGAATATTGCTGAGAAACTGAGACTATTATAAGAATGACACTTAATGTTATTGCTGAGAGTTTTGGAAAACTTTATAACATCTTAAAACTCCCCAGTGTTTTCAATGGTTTGAAAACAGCCCACAGCACATGAAGAGTCAAAATGACTCCCCAACATCCCAGCACTACTTCAAAATCACTGTATCCTTCTCTCTCCTTAGTCCTAAACATGTAAGCACTACAAGAGCATACTGGACCTCAATTATACAACCCCAGTCTAGCCTAGCAATAGACTGAATCCTCAATTGTAGTGACTCTGGACAGTTGAATTCAGAATTTTGCCCCATGGATGGATGACATTAAAAGGGAATGAACAGTTTTGATTTGGCCCAAATAAATTATTTAGTTTAAGGCAGAATTTGTCCAACCTGGAATGGGAGAACAAATACAAGATTTTCTGACAAAAATAATAGTCTTTCTTTCCCCAGTTATAAGTATTTTCATCTCACAGGGCTGGACAGGGGACCGAATGTATTGGATTTCCTAATAAAACTTCTCTGGCATAAAAGATACAGGGTGCAGGATTAATGTCACCAGGGGAAAGGAAGATGAGGTTTAACAGAAGATGAGGGAGCTATGGGACTCTAAGATGCAAGTACAGACAGGTGTTTGTCCATCGTCATGAAGTGCCAGTCTTGAAGTATATCTTCCCTGCCAGAAGACTATTGATTTGTTTGCAGTTCAACAGAATACTTGTGAACTGACTTAAAAATTACTTTCAAAAGAATGCTGTGAATAGTGAGCACAGTGCTTTAAATCTACAAATAAACACACTGAATTCAAGACAACGAGGAAGATAAACAAATTAAAAGGCTTTAGAAGTTATCTCACACAGATTAAAATTTCGTGTAAAAACAAACAAATGGCCAGACTTTTATCCTACTGTAATATTTAAATAAGATGAACAATCTTTCTGATATTAAAGAAGTCATCTATATAATTTTTTCCTGAGGTTAGCAGTTGAACAACTTTTGTTAGAGAGTGAGAATGGAAAAAGACTTGCTTATTAAGTCTGGTCTGTATTTCTGACAACTCTGCAGATAATGAAAGAACAAAGAGAGAGCTAGGTTAGAAAATGATAATAAAACACCTACAAGAGCAAAAGCATTGGCCGCTGAGTGATAGCTGTGTAAAGCAGACAAGTGGCAGTTGCAGACCACTGAAGAATTTCAAAATCCAATGAGTTACTGTCCCTGAGACAGGCAGAAAAGAAAAATAGAACAAATGTACAAGGGTAACATGAAATTATTATGTATAATTTTCATTTCTGGAATTTACTAAAAGATATGCAAACTGTAAAAGTACAAAGAAGAAACTACAGTAACTAGACAGCAAGAGTGTATAACAACTGACCAGTAAAGAATTTTTCTCTTCCTGCTTTCTATTCTCCATTTTGCTTCTTTAATATTTTTAAAGAAAATGCCAGAAAGAAAACCAAATCATTCCTCAAAGGATGAGAACACAACATCATGATAGAAATAATTCTCTATGCATCTGTATGAGTCCCTGTAGGTCAAAGGAGGCTAACACAGAGCAGGGATGGGGGGAATGCTGACTAATCTCCTTCTGGAAACAAAAAAAGCAAAAGAGGGAAATGTTAACAGGCATTATTAAATTTCTGAGATGTATAAGAAGATGACCTAAAGATAAATTATCTATTTGTCCCTGAGGAGTAACAATCCCAGAAGTTAACACAGATATTTCAACTTGATTTAAGCATAGAAGCTACTAGCAGTGTTATGTATTTATGCATAGGGGACCAGTTATACTATTTTAATATACTGAAAAAACTCTAGAAGGGCTGACGAAGTTAAAAACCTGGTTTCTTTCTTTGTTTTAATTACAGAAAAACATTTATTTTAAATAAGATGTTAGATTCTGAACATAACTACTCAACAAAGAGATTCTATGGCAAGCTTTTTCTCTGTAGACTTGCATAATACATAAAACTAGATTTTTGACTAAAACTTTGCATGGATCTCATGACTCTATTCAGTGGTGGTGATGTTTTTAAATTAACAGAATATCCTAAAAAAAAATCTTCGCCTCAAAAAAAAAATCCAAACCCCACCCTTAAACTGCGGGTCAAAGTTCAAGAAATTAAAAGATAAAGCTGATATGTCATTATTCTTTCATATAATGATATACAATAGCAGCAGGTCTAGCCTGAAAAAAAACACTTAGGTTCTAAGTTCCCTGACTTTTCCTTTGCTTAGAAGTATTCAAGAAAGAGCTACTGAAACAAAACTAATTTGGCATCCTTTGGCAATTATGTAAGTATTAGCATAAAAAGCCCAAGGACACGATACATCTTCTGAACTGAAGACAAGTGCTTTTCTCAGAAAACAGGTATGTCCTGCAGAGCTGATAGAGCCGAGTGCATGATTTAGGTGCATTTCACCAGGAAAGGGAAGTGCTTCTACAAACAGCCTGTGACACTTTCAATAATGAGGACATGGTAGCACAGTTTGAATTATTAACCTCAGCTGATACAAACCAAAATGCAGACTAGGCCAGAGTCATTCTGCTGAACATAACTAAAAAGCATAACATAGGTAAGGAACTAGATTTGTTTTTCCCCGTGCAGAGGAATATAAAAACATAAGTCACATGATTGTTCTGGTACATTGCTATAGCTAAAGGGTATGTGCAGGATGATTTGAACAAGGTGGTAGGGATACAACAAAAGTTCATTTTAAGTTAATTTTTTGTTGAATTCTGTGTTCTGAATTTTCTCCTCCGAACTATGTATGTAATACAGAAAGTGACAAATAAAAATGGCAACTGAAAAGAGGTTTAATGTCACAGGAAATGAATTAGGTCTGTACTGGTTTTGATGAGTTACTTGTCCTGACCTTTTACTTCCAGATGATGTCTCCTAGTCTTCTGCATTTATATGCAACATCCTAATTCCATGTCTTGAGGTTCATTCATAACCCTCTTTCCTTGGCTGATCTAATGCAGTTCACAGGTATAGCCTCTCCATCTATTACACCTGTATGGAAATAAGACATGCTATCTCAACTACATAGTTCCCAAATATAAACACTAAAGCTCATGAAATTCCCTGGAAATGTAAATACATCCTTTCTTGTCACTATTTCAGGAATTCTGTACTGGGAATTTATCTGTTCAGGGCCAACTGACTGTAGAAGCATATAGAGACTTCCGTCTTTTCTTGTGTCTATTACCCCATTATGTTATTGTGCTGACAAGAATAGAGAAACTCTGATATGAAACAGGATTTCTAACCTGCATGTATTTTTAACTTGTTTCACCAAAATGCACTCAGTGTCCATTATATCCACTAATAAAAACTACCTTTCAGCAACAGCTTTTCACCCATGTGGGTTCTCTGAAGTCTAACAAGACAAGATCTCTCACAGGGTTTTTCCCAGACTTTAGCATTGAGCATCTCTTTTCTGTGTGGACTGTCCAGGGATGAGAAACTTGAATATGTAAATCAAGTTACTAATTCACAATGCACAAATTAAGAAATCAAGCTTCATTTGCTTTAGACCACAGAGAATTATTTGGCCTCAAAGAACCCTTCCAATATATACTCATTAGGGCTCAGTACACATTCAGTATCACTTTTTATTTTAACATATTTGAAGCTTTTAAATGTAAAAGTGCTTTGGACAGTCTTAACTGTAGATACTGCTGATGGTGACCAGGCAATTTTATCTGTATAAAATACATGAGTGTGTAGTTATAAATGTATGTACATGTTCCATCACACATAATCACACAGCAAGCACTACACATTTTTTCAAATCAAAAATCAATTAATGTAAATAACAATGAGTTTAGAGGGGTTTTTTTCCCAGCACTAGAACAAGATGCTGGTTTAGTGATAACAGTGAAATATAGTATCTTTTTTTACTCTTGACTTACAAATTTTGCACAGCAACAAACTATTTCTTTAAGTCCTAACGTGGCTAAGTATGGGAGGAAAAAGGTAAATATAGAGAGAGCTTCAGTGTTTTGCCACCTATGCAGTATTAAATTTCTGTGCCTTATATGCATAAAGAAATTTCCATAAATGAAAATCATGGAAGATGCACAACCATGAAGCTATATTTCTAACTTGTTTATAAAACCACCAAATTTTTACAATGGGAGTTATGAACCTCCTACATAGTCCCTATTTTTAATAGGAGAAAGATATCATTGTCAAGAATGGAAATAGTCTCCCAAATGTTACCTTGTAATGTTTGCAGGGATCCTGCGAACAGCAGAACAAACTATTCACCATCTCAGAAGTGTAGAAACTTGCCCATGTTTTATATGCCACCAGTGAAATAAAAAAGGGGACTGTAGTTTTTTCCTGAACAGTTTTATTATTGCTAACAAATAACATGTTTCTTACCACAACAAGCATGTCAAGATAACCATGTCAAACGATTGACTTTGAGTCTTCTGATAAGGAGTTATGCATTTCTTTATAAATGTAATAATTTACAGCACGACTATAATGACAACCTTATTTTCATGTGTAAAGGCTGTATTTCCCATTTTGTCTGAATAAGGTGGCATATCAGATGGAAATATCCTGTTGCACCATATGGATCTAGTCCTAAAACCAATATATTTCACAAGAGCTTCTGCTTGGATGTGCTTCTTTCTTTTCAGATATTCAGAAAACTGGGCAGTAAAGAATGCAATTTTTCTTTAATAGCCTTTATGGAAATAAAGTTCAATGCTTATCAATTGCAAACTTCATATTTGTCTTTCAACTTTTAAGGAACACCTCCAGAAGTTACTGAGGTCATGCCTTAAAATGCAGCAGATGTGTGTTAAGAATTAGATTTTTGTAGCTTAGAGAAAAAGTAACACCTTATAGTACAGTAAAGATTTGTACAATGTTTAAGTTAGTCCCATCCAGAATAACTGCATGGGTTTAAATGATGGGCCATTCCAATTGTCCTCATGGAATGCAAATTAAAGTGTTTGAGGTGAAAAAAAAGCAACACTCAGATTCTAGAAAACAAATCACTCAATATTTGGGTTAATAGCCTTTCACACTTTCTTCTGACCCGAAAACACATTTTGTTTTCTCATTTTTTAAGGCCCATGCACCTTCACAAAATTAAAACATAGTAAAGAGGAATTCAACCTCATAAAAGCTTTGGGAAACCACAAACTTTCCAGAAAGAAAAAAAAAAAAAAAAAGAAGTTTGAAAATTTTAACATGCTGAACCAGATCGGTGTGGTTTGCTTTCCATTACTGACTGGCACTTCTCAAAATCTGGGGACTATGGATATAAACGAAAGCCCGGTGTCAAGCTAATGACTTCCTTAGATTTTGTGGTAGTTCCACTATCTCAGACTTTACCTTAACGCAGCCATCCAAACAGGTATCCCTGCTGCTGGCACTTTTCTGCCTTTCAAGTGCTTCCCTTTGCACGTTAATGATGAATTTTAACACAGATTATTGTAATTTAATAAACGTATTAATTTTACTGCATTAATAAAGGTGAGAAATATAAATGTAAACGCTTATATAGTAACTAGAAGAAATATAAAAGTTTATGTAAGTGCTAAGTATAATTCTTAGGATTTCAATGATCCAAAGAGTTCTCAGATGTTTCTGAAAAAAACCTTAATTTACTGCCTTAAATTCTCTACCAGACACTTGTAACTTTCTATCAAAAAAAAGAGGTGAAAACTCCTTTCACATACTGAGCATATGCGTAAAAGAACATGTGCTATTTATTAACAGGAGCAAGCATTTATTAAAGTCTATCCTGGCTTTTGAAAATAAGATGACTTCATATAGAGGAGAGATATATATGATAAATTGCTATTTCAGGGCTGTTTTGAAAACATTGAAAAAGGCAGCTAAACCTATTTTACATGCCAGTTTTAATTAATTTAATTTCCAGAAGGAATTTTACCAGTGACAAAGCAAAGCATAACATTTGGGACAACCTTAAGCACCACTCATTTAAAACTCTTTATGGCACAGTAATGTTTCTAGTTTCAATACTTTATGAACTGCAGAAGTGTCAAAAGCTTTTTACAGTTTATATTGAACATTTTGAAGGTCTATCTCAATTCTAATTGTAAAATGTCTATACTGGCTTAAGGAAAATTAGCAAAATAACTCTTATTATGTGATCTTAATCTTCCAGTCTATTCTGCCAAATGCTAAGAGGAAAGTGTAAGAGTAGTTCACCATAGTCACAAACACTCACATAACTTCATATTCCACTGAAAACTTACCTAAAGCAAGATATTATATCACATTCTCCTGACATTAATATCCTGGTCAGATCACCATCAGACTATTTCTAACTTGGCTATTTAGCATTTTTCCATTTTATTAGCCACCTCCTTCACCTACGTAGATGGCAATATACGTGATCTGTAGAGTAGCCATTTTCCTGAGTGTTATAAGTGAAAGTTGGACTCAGTAGTGCCTTTCATGCTCCAGAATATTGTGGAAAGCATAAATGGAAGTGCTTTAGTGCAATCACTGGGAGCTAGGGGAACCACAGGGAAATGGAGAAACCAGCAGAGAAATTTGACAGTGAGTAAGCATGGGATTAGAAACACAGAATGGATCAGAACAACTTTCTCGCCAATGGAGGTCTCTCTCTCTGCATCTTACATTAAGTCAGCACACTACCAATAGGTATGCTGTTGTCTCTTTTAATTTTATTAGTAAAGACTCTCAACCTTCCTCCCTCACTTTCCCTCTGGTATTTTTCTCTGAAGACCCTTTCCAATTGCTCTTGTTATATACAGAGAAGGCTTCTAAATTTGAGGCCAGCAGCTAAAGGTGGAATTATTTCTCCTGGACTAACAGATGCAGAGATGACCAATAGATAGATAGATAGATATGTATACACACAGACAAGCATACATACACACATGCATATATATATGTTCATGTGAATGTATGTATGTGTTCATATATATGTATATAAGTATACACACATACATATATACACGTGTGTGTATGCAAATATGCATATGTGTCTATATATATGTATAGTATCATATTGACATATAACTATGCATATGTATATACATATATCCACACTGTAAAGAACACAGTGAAGGACTCCCAGTTCAGGATATATCAGTGGCTTCAGGAATTTTCGGGGATTGCAGAAGGTATCTTAAAATTATACCAGACCACATTCCCTTCAGCATTTGCCATTGTACTGCAAAGCTCTTTTGAATACCTCACAATAATGGAAGTTGCTACCTAAGTTAAAATAAAAAGCACTATGACTGTGTACTTCATTATTAAAGACCTTAGCCTACACAAGCACATTCGCTGTAAGCACTCATGCACATATGAATCTGATTTGAACATCAGAAAGAACAGGGTTTGAGAAGTCATCTGAAAAGCATCTGTTTTCACTCACTGGATAGTTAGTATTTGTGTCTACATATATTGATGACAATAGATGTCTCTTCCTCTTCATGATGTAACTCACAAAGGTGTCATGTCAAAAACAGTTAAATACAATCTTACTGAATGTCTATGAAAATATAGAGAGTTATGAAATAGCCCTTTTTGCTCTTCAGGACATGAATTTTCAGTAAGCACACTTGGCATTTTCTTCCACCTATTTCATGATAGGCAAAATATCTTTCAAACAAAGGAAGGGGTTATCACAGATGAGCGCAGGATCAGACTGGAGACCATAATTATGATTAAAGTCAGGTATTGAAGAAAATACAAGGTGACACAGGAGCTGGTTGTTTTTACTACAAATGCCCCAGGGCTTTGACAGTGCCTATAGGAAAATCTATCACTAACTGCCATGGGTACTCTTGACAGTTTTTTATTTCTCTATGATGAACCAGCATTGAATAATCCTTATCCTGTCTGACAAAAAAATAAATTAACAGATTCCCATAAAGAGGTTCCAAGAAAAAAGGCAAATTTTTATAGTAAATCTTTCTTTTCATTGCAAAAGGGCATAGTCACTCCATTTCACTCTTCCCCTCAGTTTTTCTTTGCACAGTTGATCACAGAAGCCAATCTGCGCTCATCTATGCTGACATTGCTTTTATTTTATTTGGTCATATTTTCTCAAATCACCCTCTGGTGCATAAAAGTCATTGGCTTTTAAATCAGCTTTGCACTGTAGAGAAATTAGGTAGTGTTTCTGTATAGGCCTAAACTGCAAATTGTTGTTTTATTTTAGTACAGCACTTCTTAGGAAGCACGTGGAAATATTCTCAGATAGATAAAAGACAATATAAAAAAAAAAAAAAAACCAAAAAAACCAAAAACATGTCTTGGGGGAGAAGTAAAATACAGAATAATGGTTTCTGTATACCAGTCTAATTTGTAGCAGGCTTAATACTGCTAAAACATGATTTCTGGGGCCATAATGCAGGTCCATGAAGTCAGTGAAAATCTGCACCAGCAAAGGCTCTGCACCCAGTCTCTGAGGGACTCAAAAAGGGACATATAAACACTAGATCACTCTTTTTTTAGTTTACAGTTTCCTCCTAAAATGAATAGATAAACTTTATTCTCATGCAGATTTTTGGTACATTATCTTATTTTATTTTCCCTGTTAAACTTTACTATTGCATCATGTTGTTGACTGGATCTGATTTTCTAAAACAATTAATTTTTTTTGCTGTTACACAAAGACAAAAAAACACTGCCACTATATTTATTCAGTTACTTTACATTCCTGTAATAACTATTTTAATTTTCTCACAATAACTGAATAATAAAAATACCACTGAATTAATACAGAGATAATAAGAGGCAACAATTCAACACAGAGTTGAAAATAAGGAGGTGCCCTCCAAACTTTCATGACCCCAGTAAGCAAGAGTACCAGCAAACTAAAAATAAGGGCATGTTTAAAGAAAGATTAGTATATTGTATGAAATATATATAAACTATTACATTTTATTATTATAATTCACTGGTTTATAAGGAAATCTGTAATAAGAATAGTTAGTAACTAAGGATGAAGATTACAATAGAAGACAGACAGAAAAAGACTTTTAAGACTGAGCTAGCTTTTTTTTCTTGCTAACTCACTGTTTTCAGCACAAACTAACTGTCATGGAACAAATTAGACAAATTAAAAAAAATAGAGACAGTTATCTCCATATCATGTTAGATGCAACTCTTTACTGCTCTCATGGGTTGAAATGAACTGAAATCATGTGGCATCTTATTGATGGAAGAGCATAGCTAAGAACTATTACACCTTTTAATCTCTTTCGGGAATACTTTAGATTTTCTTCTGAGTAAATTCACGTGAATTGTAAATCAATTTTTTTAATGAGTCTAAATTCTTTATTACTTCATATTATGATTCATTTTCAGTCAGAATATAGTTGAATTAGTAATGTTATTAGATCATAATGATACTATTTTACAGTTCAAGAGCTCTTCTCATCCAAAGACTCCAAAGTTCTTGCAAAGAATAAAACAAATAGTACATTTACAAATAATTAGACATCAAATTATTAACAACCCCTGAATGTGTCAGAGTAGTGCTCAGAGTGCAAGTTGTGCAAAGAAATGGAAGATAAGAAAGAGCGCAAATTAAAACCAAGAATCTACTGGAAGTATTCTTTAAGATATTGCTTAGTGTCATGAGAAAATTGCTTTTCTGGCTAGTAATACTGAGACTGAACATTACATTAAAAATAAGTTCTTCTATCTCTAGTCTGTGGTATATGGGTGTATGGAAATCATAGACTGAATTTCCTGCTGGTGCAAACAGCACAGCTGGATTTTTCTTCAGCAGTATTTGTTTGCATATATTGTTATGGGAGATTCTGAGGAAGATGTCTAAAAAGAGCTGACAGACAACCAGCATTTTCATCACACAGGAAATGCGATTATTGAAACACTTTGTCCTGATATCAAATTGAGACATAAACTCAAAATATCGTTTTGGGGTTTTCCACACAGAAAAACATGCCCAACACTGTTTTTAAAAATGCCAACTGTTTGGATTTGGCTTAGTGAAGATTGATAATCATTCACAGCAAAATCTCACAAAAAATCTAGTTTCATGTTCCACGTCTCTATTTTCCCTTTTGACTTTCCTGTACAAGTTTGGTTCCCTGAGAAGACCACGCCTGATCTTATGCAAGGGAACATTCACCTGCACCTGGTCTTTCTGCTACAAACAAACGTTATGTGCCTAGACAAGCATCTAAATTTCCTCCAAAACCATTAACTGTGTGCTTTAACTCTCTTAACATGAAAAGCGCTGCAGAACTGCTTTTCCTTGGTAATTGGATACTGCAAATAGTAATGCAGATAGGTTGATTTTGGAAATATGTTTGCTATACTGGAATAATTATCCTTGACTTTATTAATAAATAAATAAAACTGATTAGAGAATTCATGGCAACAGCCACAAGATAGTTAAATATATGTCTTTCTAAATACATAAATGTTTTTTTACATCGCAGCCTAAAATATGTATTAGCAGTTTAAGTACCAGTGTTTGTCCCATGAAAGTTAGTGAGATTTATTTTGATTTAAGCAAGGGTTGACCAATGAGCAATGAATGAACCTAAGAATTCTACAAAATACTTCATGAGTTATGCTTAACAGATGTACTGTGCTTCTGAGATGGACTTTTCCTATGCACCACTCAACTGTAATAATCTGTGTCCTGATTAAACTCTCAGTTGATCTTTTAACTTTGTGTAATACATACCTTGCATATGAAACTAAAAAGGAAAATAACTCCTTTATGAATATAGTATTTTGAATAGATTGCACTCCAGAATTTGTAATTCATATTATAAAATGTGGAAAAATTTATTTTTCAGTAACTACAGCTGTAATGTGTTATGAATAGATTTACAGCACTATACATTTTTTCAATCACTTAAAAAAAAATCTTATCTCAGAGGAGTATAACTATTCCATATATTATTTTTATTTCTCATCTTTCTAGCTTTGATGTGTTAAGTAATTTTCTAGATCATTCTATAAACTGTTATTTTTTAAAATGTCTATTTTGGTAATAAAAGTTATAGTACAAAAAGACCATAAAAATAATCTGATTTCTGGTATTAGAAAGCCTTCCCATTTAAACCTAATCCCAATTAAGAATTATCAGGATTTTTATAAAAATCCTATTATTATAGAGGGGAACATCCCGTTCGATTTTGATAGGGTCAGATGTATGCTTGTTGCAGTTGTTTGCTTTTCAATAGTAATTAAGGTCTTAAACACTCTTCATGAAAATGTTGAAGGTGAAAGGCAAAGGAAAAGTGAGAAGTTATTCCTATACATTGTTCATGCTTGCTATGATGTATAGAAGGGTTTAGAGACAGATGATTTATTCTGAATTTTACTAGCTCACTGGTTATTTTTCAGTTTATATATGTATATACACATGTTCATTTGATCTTGAAACTTTATCCTGACTCACTCTGTAGTCAGTCATACTGATCACGTTCTTTGTCTGAAAAAGTAGTTTTGGGTGAAAAATCTTGGCCCTAATGAAAGTTCTCTTGAGTGGGACCAGGATGATAGAACCTGGTGATTCATATCATGATGATGCCAATGCTTCTTTTCATTTTACATTCCAGCTTTATCACCCTCTGTTCTTAGCTGATAGACATATATATTGTTCCTTTGTCCTTGACAATTGAGGGTCAGTCTATGAAATTAGCAGCTGTATCACTTAATCTGAAACATCTGAGAGAAATCATGTCATAGACTGCAGAGTGATGGGTCTGCATGCAGGGCAACAGTGGGCACCATTTCACCCCCACTATGCTGACCAGAGTCATCACATGGCTAGAGTGTCCCATAACAGAGGACAATGTATGTGCAGCAGCACCTTGAGCATGGAGGGACCATTCCTTCCTTGTACAGAGCAGCTGGACATTGAGGAGATATTTTCTGAGACATTGCCTTATTATGATGCTGCTTCAGAGGAAGCAGAAAACCATACAGTGGGCAAGTCAGGATGCATCTTGTGTAAACAACCCCTAGTGTGAATAACCGTTTCACTGTGTGCTTTAGAATGACTGATTTCTGCGGATAGGACTGACTCTTACCAGATATCCACAAACAGACCAACACAGAGGACTCTAATCTTCACTGAGGTCTCTAAGTAAAAACCTACTGCCAACACTAGCTGATTATTAATCTTTCTAGCATGATTTTAAATGGCTATGAGAATATACAGCTTGGACTAACACGGCAAGAATGCTTCCTGTTTAATCTTTTGGTTGTTCTTTGCTCTCATATGCTTAAATAATTCAAAACATAAGTGTCTACTCTGATTTTTCACTGCAAATGGCATCTGTTCCTCATGAATTCATGAGTCGCATGCATGATATTTGCTACGCCTGGATCCTTTCCTTTGATACATGCGCTAACTAAAGATGAGCTCTTATTCTGAAACTTGACAAAAGTTTTGATCAGTAACAGAGTTACAATGAAAAGTCTGTATTGGGCAAGGTTTAAATTCAGTCTGGGCAAAATTTTCAGACTGAGGTTTTTGACTGGAAATGTTTATCTAAACAGAGCAAGGGGAATATGAAGATATTGTACTGATGCGTCAGAACCAGTTCATCCAAGAATAAGGTAAAGCTGCTTTCATTCTTTATACATTTGTCCTGTTATCAGATTTGCCAAGCCAAAGACATAAAAACAAAACAAAATATGCATTCACAAAACACAGCTCTTTTCCCCTCCCCCAAAAAATTGTTTTGATCCAGTAACTTAGAAGTCATCCATTGCTTATTCAGGACACAGTGAGACTTTAATCATAGGCAGAGCTGCCAAAGGGCCTGCCACCAGGGCAGAAACAAATTTCTTGCTCTCATGTTGTATAATCCAGGGTTTTCTGCTGTTGCCAGTTTAAGGATCTCCCATTCAAAGCCACCCATGTGGGCAGCGACAGCCAGGTCTTGCTCTGCCATGAAAACCCCAAGGCCCTTCAGCAGTGCCCATTGTGGCCCTGCTTGCCCTCTTGCCCATGCTGTAAGGGGCTGTGGGACTGCCACCAGGGATGGTGTTGGCAGGGAGGCCGCCATCTGGCAGAGAAACGCTGACATGGATGATGCTGCACGGAGCCAAGGGGTTCAGGGAAAAACACCTCCCACCCACAGCTGGAAGGAGCTTTTTCCTTCATCACAGCATGGGGCTGCAGCAAATGCGTGCAAAACTGCACAGCTTTTGGGGCAGCACAGGAAGTTATTTAAAATAAGGTTATCTGTCAGATTCTTAGGATCAATCCCTGCTAGGAACTGACCTGTTCCCAAGAAGACCTTTGTCCTCTTACATTGAAATGCATCCAAGGATCTGTTTTAGTAAGAAGAGATTTTGATGATCCCCGCGTGAGAAGTGTCAATTTCTGAAGGCAAGTACTTCATCAAGAGTCTAAGATAGTCAACAAGACTCTTCTAAGCTCTGCAAAGGGAAACAGGTGCAGCTGAGAGAATGAAGCTATTTTTCTTTTCTTTTTATCTTCTCCCTTTCTAACTCAAAGACAACAACTGGGACCCAGTGCTCTGAAGACTTGCTTGACTGAATGCTAACCTTCTCCTCCCTCCATCACTCCTCCCAGAACTGCCAAATGTGAGAATTTTAGTGTTTCGTACTTACACTCGAAAGTTGTTGTTTATTTTTCTCTCATACCCACATAGTTGTTTTCAGTGAAAAAACCCTCAATAGAGTATTTGAAGATAACTTTGTTAGCATATATTTCACCATAAGACACTAGCATAAACATATTGATGACAAAAACATCTTTTCTTTCTTTCTTACACACCTCTGATGGCTACAGTTTTCTTGTGGCCAGCTACCTAATACTGGGGCTTCTGTGCTGCTCTTCTGTCAACACTGCATACTTCTCACAGACTCCTTTTTATGTGGGGAACATGAGAAATTAGTTAATCAGAAAACTAAAAAACACCTCAACATTATTGCTTTTCTTCATGTTTTGTCAATAAACCTAGCCAAGCCTCCTTGCTGATTCCTTCCTTTTCCTCTTTTTATTTCCTTTGTAGACTTCAGTGCAGGGCTGCTGTGATTAGGCTTAAGGAAAAAAAAAAAAAAAAAGCTATATTTTCCTCAACCATTTTCTTTGTGCATATCAGTGAAGGAGACATATGATATAAGAAGAATTTAGTCATATTTTCAGGAAGTTAATTACAGAGCCCTAAAGCACATAAGCACAGCAGTAGCCCAGTCAGAACTAGCGAGATGACTTGATGTTCATTAATCTAACACTGGAAGTTAATTCTGCTTCACTGCATTGCTACCACATCTCTGTACGAGGTATGGGAAGTAAATTAATTGCATACCTTTTTAGTTAACAATTTCAAGGAGATTCTCATAAGCAATGACACATACTGAAAGTCAATCTCTTAAGAAAAAAATGGTATACATGTTATAACAATGTAATATTAGCAGATAGTTCTGACAACTGCTTTACAACAAACCACATGAGATGTGACATTACACAATCAAATGTGAAAAAAAAAAAAAAATAATGGACAGAGATGGGCATGAAATGTTTGTGAGTTCTCCACCTCCAAAGTGATTTTGTATCTCCTGATCCCAAGTGCACTAATCCTTTTATTAAACCATACCACAGTAAGAAAAGTGATAACAGATACAAACCCATTCAAGAGCAAATGTTAATTGCAAGAAAATTTGTGCTGATCAAAGCTCTTCATCTAAAATTCTGTCAGAACAGAAAGACAATTTTAATGAATTAGACATTTTAGGGTCATTTAAACTGAATGGAGCAGGGAACTGAGTTCTGCAAGATTTTGTTCTTTCAGCTTTACATCTGGGTGTAGGTAGGACCAAGAGAGTAGACAGAAAATAGCACACTCCCATCAACCAAGGTAGCGTCCAGCCAGAATAATGGAAAGAAGAGTAGCAGCTTCTTCATTGTCAGTACCTGCATAAAGGGTTGCGATGTTGTTTCTGTTCATATATGTTAAATTTTGCTAGATTTGGGTTTGGTATAGTGAAAAGGAATTCGTGCATAGAATATTTTGACTTTTTGTATCAAAGTGAAAACTGTGCTTCTGAATAATATCTTGTCTGCACTAAGGTACCTGCCAGAAAGCAGTAGAGCTCCTTGTCCATGCAATTTCTACTGAAAGCAAGGGTGCCCTTTATGGGCAAGAGGCGGTGTAAAACAGCAAGACTAAACACATTTGTCTTTTCCTCAGGTGCCAGCCAGGGTGAGAGTCCTAAAATTCAGATGCAACCACAGGATACCACAGTTCGAATTTAACACAAATGTTCCCTGGGGTGACCCAGGTTACAGCTCATATATCAATAAGGAGCTTCTGAATGTATCCTAATGTAAATGATAAGAAAGTTACATCTCATGGAAATAAGAATGTGTTTTTGAAGACCATATTTAAAGCATGGTTAAAAAAAATCTAATATTTTCATGGCACTTTAAAACGATTTCTACTCTTCATGCTGGGATTTGGTTAAATAAACGGTAAACACATAAATACCGAGAATTTTCAAAAAGATATGTTTCATTAAAAAAAAAAAAAAAAAGAAAAGCAAGGATGTGAAAAGTTATCTTTTCACAGCAATTCCTATTGTTTTTTGTGCATATGAAGCTTAACATAAACAATAGTAGCAGTTCACATTTATATATTGCATGAGGTAATGGAGTTACTGTCTCCAGGCATTTGCAACATTGGCTTTCTACTTTCTAAAGGAAAATCAAGTCTTGGTATTTAAAAACTGAGGAGTGTCAGGTAATCCATGGATCTTTAGAAGATAATACCCAACCACAGTGTTATTCCCTGCAGGAACAGTTATTTCCAGATGACATATCCTGCCTGCCCTCTACAGTGCCTTTTTTATAGTACAATATGAATTAGTAAATTTACAATAATACTCCAGGAGGGCTGTCACTAACAATTGCTCTCTTCTCATGCAAGCATTTTTTCTTGCCATCTTTAATGAGGCAAATTTATACAATATCTATTTTCTAATTCCATGGCTTCAGTATAAATTAACTGAATTAGGAAGCTGAACTCAACCAAAAGATTAGCAACTAAAATAAAATTACCTCCTAATAAGACAGTATGAGACAAGACTGCATTTTCTCTTGATACTGCTCTTTTTTACCAAGAAATTAAAAATAAATACACCCAACAGTATGTTTACTTGAATGTATGGCTTAAATATGTCAAATAGTTACACAAAATGTGGACATTCCCATTTCATATTTTAGTGTGAATGTCACTGTTAATCAGAATGGATTTTCCACTATAGTTGTGCTAAAGATTTTTTTAATGAGAATTTACTAAAGCAGCACACTGCAGCGTTCCTTAAAAACAGACGCTTCCTTATCAGCTCTGTTTGGGAACATTTTTAGTTTGTTACTCATATTTTTGCAATAATTGTCTATGGTATTTTGCCAAGTAGGTCAGTTTCATTACATGGTTCATCACAGACTCTTTTTTCTTCATTGTGTGTATTTAACTTACATGGTCAGTGTTTAACATTTCATTTTTGATCTAAAATCAAGGGCTATCTATTGAATGACATAATGATTTTGTGATGATTTCAGCAATAAACACAGAGTATTCTCTATGTCTTTGCAGATGACAGCATTTCACTTAAGAGACAACCTTTTTCTCTTCTCTTTGTGAGAGTAAGTTAACAAAAAAGATGGCAGAACTTGCCTCTTTTCTCTCCCAGACATTCCCAGAAGAAATAGACCTCTCTGCCTTATGTTCATGGGAGGACTACGCAGGGATGCAGCTCATGGTACTGACCAGAGCAACTCTCTCTTCCACAAGCAGGCAATATGTAGACTTAAAGGTACATCTGGCTAACACATACTTTGCAGGTCCATGTTTGGGGTTTTTTTCAGGAATGGGGAGACAGAAGTGCATCTTACAAAAAAATCCCTGGTTCTTCACAGAACCATTCATCACAATGCCAATTAAATAGACCTCACAAGCCTTCTCTTTTCTTATTCTTGCTGCCTCCATAGTCTCCTTGATATACAAACACTTTTATATAACTTAGAGTTTTCATTATATCGTTTTCATTACTACACTGCTCTGAATTGGTTCATACTGGCACCAGTTTTCATTAACCACACGTTACTATCTCATCTAGGCACACTGATTTGTTTTTGGAGTCCCACAGGCCAGAAATGCCTAAGAGTTATTAACTATTATTTCCAAAGAAGCCAGAGTGTAATTTTGTTTGCAGCCACCTGCCAACTTAGAATTGTCAAAATTGCCACCAGCTTTTGATTTTAAAAGTGCACATTTTAATGATAGCCTATTGCAATCTCTGTTTTCCTTTACAATTATTTAGATGTCAATTTTCCACCATTCATTCTTTACTTGGCACTCTCTCTTCCCACTACCTGGCACAGAGAACTTTAGTATCATCATATAAAATCATTCCATGGGGGCACTCCCAGCTTTAAGTTTAATAGATTTATCTTTTCATTTAGTTTGCTTTTAAGTTGTTGCAAGGAAGAAGTATTGTAGAAATGAGACAATATCCTAGAACAATTTTGCAATCCACTCAAGATCTGAATGTTACTGAAACAGTAGCACAAATTCTTCCAGTTCAAATTTCAGTGGTATTAACAGCAAATCTGAAAATAAAAGCAGTGCTTCAAGAAACAGCTGAGCTGCAACAGAAGAATTGCTCTAACGTTTAGTTATCCAAGTCTGCAACTTTTATGACAAGAGAAAACAATGTAGCCTCAGTCTATCATCTAAATCACACTGGTGGTCTAACATAGACTTAGTCATTGCAAACTTACTAATTAGATGATATCTATTTGTTAACTGTTACTTCATGGAGGTTTGAAATTTTCATTATAATTGTCCGGAAGCCTCAAATGTAACTACTTTTATTAACTTTCTTCCCTGGTACTTCAATGTTTTGGAGAGAGTGTTAACTCCATCTTGCCTCTGTTGGTGAGGAGGAAGAACTTAATTTAGAAAATCTCATTTACATGGCACTGACATCTATAACCTACTCTTTATTAATGCTATTAAGCATCTGGCATCTTGGATGTATGTGGCTTTTGTAATGCTGGAAAATAGTTATTGGTTGCCCCTCTAATTGTAGTCATAAAGTTGTTCCAGATTTCCAGAAGTTGATATGATCTTCCTTTTGTGTAGCTAGTAGGAACATACATGAGAACAAAGTCTAACCACACTGAAAAAGTATACAGAGAGCAGCAGATAAATGTAAGTTTGGTTATAATGAGATGTCTGTGTTTGTTAAAATCACCCAGTGTTGATCCAAGTATGATCAAACCCTGAATTTATACAAGTAAATTTTAAAAATCTCTTCCAGAACACAAAATATGTCTGCAAAACATATTTGACAGTATTATCTAGTAAGCAATGACCTCAGTATTAAAATACATAGTCTTTGCAACAGAAAAATCAGATAAGTAGAATCAAAGTAATGATCTGAAATACTGGCCACAGCTGAGTTTAACAATGGCCACTATTAGTTACAGCAGATCTGTTGAACAGTGGCAGCAGTTAAAAAGTTTATTCGTGTGACTGTCATGCAGTGTCTAAGCCTTATCAGGGAGACACAACTCATCTTTTGCATCGCTGCCATAATTATTTCCTCCTCTCAGGCTTTCAACACAAGCAATTAATTCCAGTATAAGTTTCTGCTGGTCTGACTGATAGTTGAATCTCATTTATTTCGGGCATGAAGCTTTCAGTTTGAGAACATAGCACAGATTCACATATTTTTCTCACAAAATTTGATTCTTTGTAGGGAAATATTTGTTGTCCGACAAGCCATATCGCTTTCTCTCTCTGTTTCAGAAGGCCACTGAGTTTTGTTCCCAAAATAAATTCTCCTATAGAATCTGTGTTAAAATCATAGTATCCTTCTCCTGACAAAAGCTTAAGCTGGCCACATGCACTGAAATTGGTTTATATAAATTTTCAGAGAGGAACTCTCTGCTTCATCATTACTACAAAGTCCAAGGGAGATTGAGAGTATAATCCCCCAGTAATGCCTTTATCAAAGACTGTGCCGAATGAATATTATCCCTATTATTGCCCTGCAAGTTGCAATTTGAGCACATAATTATAGGAAAACATATTTCCATGAATTCCTTTTATAGATGTACTTGTTCTACATAGCCTCAGACAACTCAGTGAAAGAGATGGCTAGTAAGACAGTGCAATGGTTAGAAAATAGAAACATTTTGCATGAGCGTATGCACATCCCCTTGGAATTTCAAAGCCCTTTATCCAGATCTATTAAAAATCTTTCACTAATTCTAAATAAATCTTTCTGCTCTTCTTCATAAAGCTCTAATAATGAAAATATTTTACTTTCTTGAAAACATTTTTCCTGTTCTTTCCCTTTCAAAGGCCACCTTAATGTGAGTTGTACAGCAATGTATAAAGCTTTAATTTTCACTGGGATTTAATTAGGACTAGTGCCCAGACAGCCTAGTCATCTACTTTACTGTTGTAGCTTCTGCAAGTACATAAAGACAGACATGTCCACTCCCACAGCATGTAACTGTACAAGATCTAATCCACCTCTGTCTATCTTCCCCATTTGGTTTTTTCCCCAGTAATGCTAAAATGCAGTTTGCTAGCCCTTCTTTCAGTCATCTGGTGCTGAGTCACCAATACCATGAAACCAATAAATACATACTGGGGGTACATATGAGGGTCTCACTGATGATGGGCCATAAGTTTCTTCCTGGCTCTGAACTTTATTGAACAGCTTATGAGAGTCTCAGCTAATAAATCAGCAGCAGCAATACTGCAATACCACTGCTGCTTCCCACTGTCTGGGTGCAGAGTCCTTCAGACGCTCTCCACCCACTCAGCCTACTGGTAACCAGCATTTGGCCCTCAAAATAGTAGTGGCTGCTTTTTTGAAAAGATATTTCCACGTCTGGCAGGGGTCTGAGATGGATTCTTTTTTTGTCTTGTTTTTCATCGAGATGCGCAAGGAACAGAGTGTGATCCTGGAGCTGTCATTCAGCCTTAAAATGTGTCTTGAACAGTAAAAAACATGGAAGCAGAAGCTTCCCATTCATCATTCGTTACCCAGGCTGAATCCTTGCTGGCTGCCTCAAAGCCCCATGATATACAAAGATTCCTACAGAAATGGAAACCTCTCATGACAGAAAAGTTTTCTGGCACTTGTGTGTGGGTGTGATAAGCACCTGGGCCTTCACTGAAGCACTTTGAAAATGCTTTTAATATGACAATTCTGGCAAAGTCCCTTTGAAATGTCACTGTTTCACTAACTCTGGGACCTTTCAAGTGTTACTTGTAATATGTTTAACTCAAAGTACCACAGAACAGAAAACTTTCAGACATCTGGAAGGCTGCAGTTCTGCTCACACTTTCCACTGGGCTAACCTAGCCCAGGGAAATCTGTCTTGAGGGCTGATTTGCAAAGAAAATAAATTTAAGGCTTTTCTCACTTCTTTATGACCCCTAAAACCTTTCTTGGTTTTCTGTGGTCTTTTTGTGGAGTTTTCACAGGGAAGCAGGTATGACTGCTTTAGAAAATGTTAACACCAAGACTGGCACATAGAAGTATCCTTCGAATAAGGTATCACGCCAGATAAAGTCCACACAAAGAAACTAACCCACACATATGTCATTAGTCTATGTCACAACTCAGCTACAAGCACCATAAACTGTGATACAATTTTTCCAGATCAGTATTTTCTGCAGACACACCTCACACAAAATCCTGTTTGTCCAAAACAACAGGTTTCTGTTAAAAGATAATTTCAGCTTGCCCTTTTAATAAGCCAAAGTTGCCTTATAAGATCAAAGGCACAGAAAGGATTGGCAAGGGACAATTTATAGCAGTTGCAGACAAAATGAGGCTTATTAGGTTCCACTAACCCATCAGCAGCATGGTTTGATTGTTTAACCACAGTTTTCCCAAAGCCTTTGGAAGGAATACAAGTTTCCTGGGGTAGACCATCAGAAGTGGTTCCACATAAAACTCAGGGCAAGAGACATGAGGCTCAATCTAAAAATGAATCGCCTGTTACCAGGAGACTCTATGCATACATGGCTCCTGTTAGCTGTCCTCATATTTCAGCAAATTCTGCAATGAAGTATTGTTGTGAGACAATGCTGAGTGATTAAGCATTGAACAAAGAAATATCTTTGTAATGCAAAATTTCTGAAGAACATTTCTTAGAAAAACAATTCAGTGTGGTTGTCATTCAAGTGCCATGTACTTTGACAAGAGATGTCATAAAACATTACGACTTGAGAAACTCTTTGACATCTTTGTTAACTCAACTACATTGTATACAGCTCAACATGCTTATGTTACCAAGAATTGAACACAACTCTTGTGTTATAGCAAAAACAAGACAATATTTCCATTCTTCTTCAATACACAGTTCGGAAGACCTCAAATTAGAAAACTAGAGCTATGAAACTATTCTTGTTGTCTTTAAATGAAAATAAGGAAAATTATTAACTGCAAATAGCAAACATTTTATGTGTAAAGCTATCCTTAAAAGTCTCTCAAAAATATAACTATTTTAAATAAAATTGCAGGTTTTGCTAATTAACTTTTTCAGAGCTAAATCCCCCAGACAGTCTTTTAAGACAACTTTCATTTTAAATTAGCCTTATGCTTGGTAATTATTTTATCTTAGGGAAAGCTGTAGCCACAAGATAAGAAAAAAATCACATTCCTGAAAAAGGACAAAAAAGCTTTACTTATGTTTCCTTTCTTTTCTTTCTGGAAGCAGTGATGGATGATAGTAATTTTTTTCAGATTTTTTTACAGGGAACTCCAGTGTCTAAAAGTTATTATTTTTTGCTATGACTTCTAGATTATGTTGCTTTCATACTTTTCCCACATGTCAAAGAGTAAATCTCTTTAATTTGTAACCTTTTGTGTAGCTTATCACTTGACACTGGACTAGTAGGAGTGCTTGTTCCTAATTTTCCTCTGCAATATCTCCCCTTTGATTGCAGCTATGAACAGTTCCAGGAGAAGACAGGGTAAAACTGCACCACTCTAAATAAAAATAATGTGTTTATATAAGAATTAAAAATCCCTGGATATTCAGATACATGATCTACCCTTATTTCTCTCCTAAAAGAGAAGCACTGCTCGAAATTAATTTGCTGCTCACTCTCTAGGTTTTAGAGAGTTACTAATCAATTTAGGCCTATGCTTCAGACAAGTCCAAAGGAGACCCCAAATTTAAGTCTTACTTGG